>NW_006408555.1:18185126-18246457 GCF_000296735.1 Chrysochloris asiatica
ACCCTATACAGGGTCGCTATAAGTTGGAACCAATTGAACTGTCTTTAACCGTAACACCACCACCACCACCAATATAGAGTGATCATTTTGGAAGGTGTGTTTGGGTATGTAAGTTGAAAAAGAAACTAAATTTTAAATCTATCAGCTATTAAGGATGGCTGATCTATTAGCAGAAATATACAGACAACTTTCATTGTTTCCTATTTCCATTGCAAGTCTATTTGAAAGAGAAAAACTGCTATCTGTCTTTCTGGGGTACATCTGAACATTCAAATAATACCAGATAAAATGGCTGTCCAGCAAAGTTTTGAAAACACCAAAGCCTGCAGGGCTGAAAGGGTCTCTCTCAGGTTTCAGTCTGCTCTGCGTTCACTTTTTTATATGATGGTGGCAGCTTTTCTCTAATGTGGTGGTATCATTAGAGTTTCACTGAAGTTCACAGAAATTATTTAGGAAGTTTCTACTCAAATCCAGTTGCTATAGAAGTTAAAAATCAGTGGGGAAGGCAATTAGTTAGCTATTATGACTTTACCTACTTAGTACATTTTTAGCAGAAGAAAAAAATGACAAAAACCTCAAATAATTCTATAGAAATGTACAAGTAGTTTCTTTTACACAAAGCACAGTAGCAGAGTTGATAGGCTTTACCATGAAGACAACACCAACACCTATAGCATCCCCTCCTGTTGTATGATGCGGTTGTCATCAGTTGATCAGACCAATGTTGTTGTTGTTAAGTTGACAACACCATACCAGGGCCTATCTAGGATCTATTTTAATAAAAGTTATAAGAAACTTACTGTGGGAAGGCCAGAAACTAGGAGAACTGGAGGGGGCTTCCTTTCTCTCTATGTATAGAGCAACTGTACTTAAGTTATCTCTAATACAATTAGTTATATCATCTTTGGATATTCTGTTGGTCGAATGCACTTTTAGGCACTTTAAAAAACTACTTGCCAAAGAATTTCCCCAAGGGAATACTTATCGCTGTTGATTTACCTATGAATTTTTCTCTACTTTCAAGCATCTAACATTTTCATTCTCTCCCATCTGGCTAGAGTCCTGGTGTGGCACTTTAGGATAAGCAATGGAGTGCTAACCACCACACCAGTCCCTCCTCAGAAACCCTATACAGGATTGCTATGAGTCTGAACTGACTGAACCAAAACACTCAACAGCACACAACAACATGGCCCCCAAAACAACAGCAATTGTCTGGCTTGTATTCTGGAGCCTGACAAAAATACGGACTAGCTTGCTTACCCGAATAAGGGCTTTTCTTGATAAAAATGTGTTTTAGGATCTCTATGATAGGAAGCGTTTATTATATTATAAGCTTCTTATGATAGGATACATAAATCTAAGGTGCTCTGGTAGGCTACTGGTTACGAATCAGGCTGCTAACCTCAAGGTTGTTGCTGTTGTTAAGTGCCGTCGAGTTGGTTCCAACCCCCAGCGACCCTGTATAGGGTTTACAAGGAACAGCTGGTGAGGTTGAACTGCCGACCTTGTGGTTCAAAACGATTTTACAGTCCAGTGCATTAACCCACAGCGCCACACCAGGACTCCTTCCCAACTACAGGTGGCAAATATTTTATATTTGCCTCTTCCTAACTATATGTAAGGAGCTCTGGTAGCATAGTGGTTATGAATCGGGCTGCAAACCCCAAGGTCAGCAGTTCGAAACTATCAGCTGTTCCGCAGAATAAAGATGAGGCTTTCTGCTCCTGTAAAGATTTACAGCCTCAGAAACCCTGTACAGGGTCACTATGAGTTGGAATTGACTCCACAGCACATCACAACAACAATAACTATATGTGGGAACTGACTCCATGGCACATAACCACAACAACAAACTATATGTGGAGTCCATTTCTTTGATTAACTTCAAAAAGGATAGCTCTCTTTTGCAGCTATAAATTCTGGGTGTGTTTTTTTTGGTTTTGTGTTTGTGTTTTTAAGATAGTCACACTTCATATAGCTCTGGTGTTGTTGTTGCTGTGTGTCATCAAGTCAGTTCCAACTCATAGCAACCCTATGTAGGGTTTCCAGGGAGTGGTTAATGGATCTGAACTCCCGACCTTGGGGTTCAAAGTGACCTTGTGGTCCAGCATTATCCTGCAGCACCACAGCACCACACCAGGTGCCTTAAAAGAAGGTCCAATCAAAACAGCAACTTGAAAGGGGATCTGCTGGGTCAGTTAAATTCAAGGCAGGAAGCTCACTCATAATGCTATAGCAGCTGTCTTTTGGGATCTCAAAGGATGAATCTTGATGAAATTTATCAAAAGACACAGGATGATCATAGGGTCTTATTATAAAGAAGTTTAAAGAAAATCAAAAACTACTGGTGAAAAAAAGGGCAGGAAAGTTGTGCCAAGGATTTGTTTTCCCCATCACAACAATACACCCACTCATTCTTTGAGAGTCGTAAGTAATACAACTTCAGAAACTCAATACAGGGACACTATGAGCCAGAAACAACTCCATGGCACATAACCACCAACCACCAACAAGGGCTGCCCTATGAGTATTTCATTGTGAAATCTTACCCTACAGCCTTGATCTTACTCTTTCTGACTTCCCTCTGTTCTTCAAAGTCAAACTAAAGCCATAGTTTTTTGTTTTTTAAATGTTTTACTGTGAATTATGTGATAGTTTACATGGGAGAACATTAGCTTTACATTCATCCTATTGTATATCGTTTCATTGCCATAGTTACAATCCCCTCCATGCATCATAAACCAACCAAAGGGTTTATCCTGCAAATCTGCCCCTTGGTTGTTAGCACACAGCCCCTCTCCCTCTCTGGGTCTAGAGTCCCCAGCCACTCCATCTCTCCACATCATAGTCTCTGCCTCCATCTCTGGCATCACTGTTTCTCTGGGTAGGGTCCCTCACTCCACTCTTCTTCCTTGATGAAGGACCTCTTTTCCTGAACTGAAAAGTCAACCACTCTCCTCCTTTTGCTACAAAACATCTACCTTTACATTTCCAACCCTCACAGTCAGTCCTGATAGCAACTATTCACTATTGTACCACAAGAGTCCTATCCCCATCTTCTTTCATCAGCCCCACCCAGACAGACTGGATAATACTCAGTGGAGATTCTACCTTCCTTCACACCCTCTAGATCTAAGCTCCCTCTTGAAAGCTTGTAAGCCAGTCACTTCCTGCCTTTGTAGCCCCCCCCCCTCCCCATTTAGGGTAGCAAATGTCCAAGTTGCCCATCCCTGTCTATCCTGTGCATTGAGGGGGTGGGAATGATCTTCGCTGTAAAGATGTGTTCCCTCTTTTGAGCTACTGCATCCAAAGGTGTAGGTCAAGTTCATCAGATTGTATCAGATTACTCTTTTTTCCTCTTCTCTCTTCTTCTAGTTGAGTTCTGATCATCCAGCCATTTAAGCCAGGTCAAGTGGGTATTATCTGCAAGTGTGGGTATTCTTGTGCATATGCCCTCTCTTATCAGCTGGACACTTCAGTCTCCACTCTAGTCCTCTCTGGCTATGGCACTGACTCTGGGCCTAAGAGTCCGCAGGTCTTGCCACACTGCTGGACAACCAGGTCTCCACCCAGGTTCACAGGAGTCTATTGAACGTGGTTGGACTTAGCTCACAGCTTCATTGCTGTTTTTCCCTCACTTCCCCTTATTGGTGACCAATGTGTTCATCAGTCAGAGCACATGTCTGCTCGTGCATTCCCCTTGAGTCTTCGTCTTGGAAGGGGCAGCCATATTTTTTTTACAACATATATACATATAGATGCACATTCATCAACATTATGTTGATTTATATAAAGTTGTTCCTTAGTGCTGTTAAGTTGTTTCCAACTCATAGCAACCCTGTATACAGTTTCCTAAGAGTGACTGGTGGGCTTGAATAGCTGACCTTACAGTTAACAGTCCAGTGCTTATCCTACAGTGCCAGACTAGGACCAGGATTCACTAAATAACTTATTTGTACTGGCTACAGAATTTCCATGAAGGAGAGGTTTAGGGGCAACAATCTGGTTGGAAGGTAGAGTGCCCTAGTGCTGTGTTTGCACAGCATTTTAATTATGATTGTGAAAATTTGAAGAATCTACAGTGAAGAAAAGGATTCCTAGTGTGGCATTGTAGGACCAGCAAACCTACCACAAACCTATCAGCTACTCCTCTGAAACCCTATGCAGGGTTGCTATGAGTCAGAGGCAACTTGACCACACTTAACAACAAGAACAGTAAAGAATGGAGGAAGGCTGATGAAGATTTGGGGGACCTAAAGCCTCCTCCTTTTCCTAACCCCAGTTTAGGGACTTGAACTGTGTCTGTAACAGACTGAGAGTCTGAGAAGGAAGCACTTGTTATTAGTTATAACAATGGCTAGGCACACAAATAAATATAGGCACATAACTCCTCACTCCTGTGACCCAGTGGGGCCATGTTTAACTTTCAGAGGTGCCAGAATGAAGGAAATTGGATGTTTTAAAAGGACTCCATCAGAACTTGGTTTTGTGGTTCTAGCTTGGGTCTAACCAAGCAAGTGGACGAAGAGATACATAGAGGAGAGACTGTGTGGATTGGTAGTAGTAGGGGCAAGCAAGAAGGTAGGTGGATAGGAGCCAGCAGCACCTTGCTGGGGAAAAATGGGCTGATAAGTGGGTACAATGGTGGGTAGGTAACAAAAAGGACTTCTGCTCAGTGCAGCAATCCAGGTTGCAAGCAGATCACAATCCAATATAAATCTTAATAGTCCAAGAGATTAGTAAACTGAGCCACAAAACGAGGTCTTGATGAAGTCCTTCGAAAACATTCCATTTCCTCGGCGTTGGCACTTCTGAAGGTTGACAATGGTCCCTCTGTGCCACAGTGGCTCTGACTTCCTTTTCTTATTCAATTCTCTCCAGATCTGGGTGTGGATCAACATTTCAAGAGAAAAACCCAGTGAGTGGGTTGCATGTGTTTCTGGCAATCAGTTACCCAAAGACTTTAAACTGGGAACACAAAATGGTGGCCGCTTTTCCCAGGGCTGCTCTGCAGAAACAGCAATCTGTGAGAACTAGATAAAAATGCGAACTGAAACAAGAGTGAGCCTGGCACCAGTTTACGTAACTTCCCATCCTTCTCTGGAGTCTGCCATTAGAAAACAAAATCAAAATTATGAAATACAATTCCTTCCATGCCTTTCTCTTGCTTGGAATTAAACATCATCTACTGAAGACTGTTTCACTTCAAAACTCAGTCATGTGCTTTCGACTATCAAGGAAGGTGCCTGAAGAATAAATTGCTCCTATCAGAAAGAAAGCATTTTAGTTCTGCCACAAGCGGTGAGATCTGTGTTTATAAGTCTCTCCAAAGGCAACTCCATTTTTGCTGCTCTCCTCTCATTTTCTTTTGATGCATAAAACCTGTAGACTGGCGCCCTGTGATTGCATTCAGCTCTGGAGCAGTGTAATTGTAAATATTCATTGGAATTCAAGCTTGCTTTCCCAGGTCTCTCCTAGGGCAGTGCAGTATGCAAACAGCAGCGGTGCTGTGTTAGCGCACAGCCTGGAGGCCGCCTATTTCCCCACAGCCCCAAGGACCCTTGCTTTATAGCGATCACATGCTGAGACACTGGCCCTTAAACACCATTTCAATCTACCATTTCATATGTTTTTCCTTTCTCCCCATGGCTGCCCATCCTCAGTAATTGTGTCAGTCAGTCCCAAATATGCATTAAAAAGAAAACTACGTCCTTCACTAAAAGCCCATAGTCTGAATGCTCTCACTGTGTATGTGAGATTCTATATAATCTTCACTTATTTAGAAGATTAATCAGATTCTAGTTATCCCAAGAATGAACACACACACATACACTTACTTACATATAAAACACCTCTAGATAAAAATGAGGATAAATAAATACCTATTCTATTTAAGATACAAGAATACTTGTGAGTCATCCCATCTTTTTACAAGATAAATCCTGGAGGAATAAAAAAAAAATTAATATGAGATTGGAAATACTAAATTACTTATAAAAACCCTACAACAAACAACTACTTATTGTTCAACACATGGAAATTAGGCCAGGTGGAACCTATATTTGACTCTATTGGTTCAATTCTCAATGTGTTGCCTAAAAGGTTGCAGTTGAAGGGCTAAGCCAGGCTCCCTGAACCGCTCCTTGATAGATCTCTTGAAAGCCAGATGATTAGATTTCAACAGAATGCAGGGCACCTGCAATATTAACTTCAAAATAATCTGAGGAAGAAATCGATGCACAGAAAAATGACCTATAGAAAGCAATTTATAGAGCTTCAAAATAAGAGCTATGTTATTAATGTTGAAATATATTTCAATGCAAAAGTAAGTCTAGATTGAAATTCTTTGGGTCTGGCCAACATTTAGATTTAATGATGAAAATGAAAAATTACTTGAAGGAACACAAATATGAGTGGTCAAAATTTCACGTCTATCAGGAAGCTTACTTTAATTTAATTTAATTAGGTGAGTTCATGAACAAAAGGCACTGTTGAACATTTTGGAGGATGCAAAGATGAATGACATGTAGAATATGTCTTGTGGTGTTTAGAGTTTAGTAGAAGAGAGAGGTACAGAAATAGTTATACTATAAAAGAGGTAAAATATTGTGGTACCACTTTTATAAAATAACTGTAGTTGTGGAGGACTATGAGGAACTTCATGGCAGAAATGAAACTGAACCAGATTCTGAAGCACTAAAAGGATTTTTTGGCAGACAGAGTCGGATATAGGGAGAAGTCCATCTTTATATAGAAGGAAGAAGACATGGCTGGCATGTGGGAATGCTCATTCTAAAAAAGCTTGGATTGGTTGGATAGCAGTGTGTGAAAAGACCAACTGCAGGACTTAAATCTGTAGGATAGAAATACATTGCTTGGCTTCCTTAACTTGGATTGATCTTGGTTACCTTCCAGCTTCGATAACTTTCCTTGCCTCTTCTATTTTTCATCCCCTAAATGGGGGGGAAAAAGAGGGTCCATGTGGAGTTTGGTTCTTTATCTGTAGTCTATGAAGCATCTTTAGAAAAAGAGTGATAGAAGATTTAGGAGAAGTTGAAAGAAGAGAGACTCAGTGAAATGGAAGCAGGCTATTGTGATTAAGACCAGAGGTGACCACCTAGGTAGTAGAGTGGTCATGGAAGGAAAACTTTGGATTTGTGTAAAATGGAGGTAGAATTTATGGATCTGGAGACTAAAGAGGTGAAGAAGACACAAAAAATAATTTGAAATATTGAGTCTGGGAGATGGGATCGGAAGAGGGAGATGTTATTACCAGGTATAGGAAGCCCAAGTGATAGAGTTGGCTTGGGATAGTGTAATGGGGAAAAATCTAGCTTTTAGTAAATTGAGATGTACAGTTATTGTTAGGTGCTGTCAGATT
This sequence comes from Chrysochloris asiatica, assembly GCF_000296735.1. NCBI lineage: Eukaryota > Metazoa > Chordata > Mammalia > Afrosoricida > Chrysochloridae > Chrysochloris > Chrysochloris asiatica. The sequence goes on from NW_006408555.1 coordinate 18,192,511, forward strand.
GGTTCCGACTCATAGCGACCCTCTGCACAACAGAATAAAACACTGACTGGTTCGGCACCACCCTCACAATTGTTACATTTAAGCCCACTGCTGCTGCCACTGTGCCAGTCCATCTTGGTGGGGAATCTTACTTTTTTTCACTGTCCCTCCATTCTACCAAGCATCATGTTCTTCTCCAGGGACTGGTCCCTCCTAGTAACCTGACCAGAGTGTTAGATGATGAAGTCTCGCTATCCTTGCTTATAAGGAGCATTCTGGTGGCACTTCTTCCAAGACAGATTTGTTTGTTCTTGCAGTTCATGGTACCATAGAATGATGGAATTGTGGACCTGCACATCCGTGGACATATATTGAGCTAGGAATATAGGTCTGTGGGTCTTCAGCACTGAAGACTTGGAAATTATTAGGATCGCCAAGGGTGTGAGCATGAAAGGGAGAAGTTGGTTTTCGGGGAAGTGCCTCCATTTTGGTAGTGGGAGATGGAAAAGGCAAAGGTAAATCAGAGACTCAGGAAGGTAACTACTACCAACCAAGTCAAGGAAGCTAAAGAAGGTCTTTCATAAAGGAGAGGCTGATAAGCAAAATAAAATCCTGCAGAGAGACTGATGGGGACAAAGACTCAGAAGTTATCATTGGAAATAGGAATTACAATGTCAACCACCTCTATTTCCAATGATAATTCATGAGAAGACACTTTCAAATTAGCATTAGGGAAGAAGTAACTCTAACAGGATCTAGGGATAATAAAAGGGTGAGTGAAATTAATATGAGTAAGTATTCTCAGTTGTGGCACTGTAGGTTCAGCACTGGACTGCAAAACACAAGGTTGGCAATTCAAACCCACCAGCTACTCCTTGGAAACCCTATATGGGGTTGCTATGAGTGAGCACAACTCAACAGCAGTTAACAACAACAATAACAATTATTCTTAGGACAGAGAAGCAGGTTTTTGTTGTGCGCTTGTTGCTTTAAGATAGAAAAATATACGAGCATGTTAATAAGTAAAAGGGAAGGAAATAGGAATTGCTGAGAACTATAAAAAAACAAGTGATGGAGAAGACTTCTGGAAATAAGAGGTAGACATTTGGATCAAGGGAAAGAGGGAAAAATTTGCTTTGGAAAGAAGATGGGGCACTTTCCCTTGGAGAAAGACAGAGAGAGAAAGAAAAGGGTCACTTGGTTGTCAAAATACGAAGTTGAGGAAGTTCTTATTAGAGAACCTGGAAGACAAAGAGCTGTGGGCAAGTGGATTGTGCACTCAAGTAGTAGGAAAACTATTATCTTTGGGAGATACGATAGAAAGTGAATGAAAGGATTCTAGTACGCCTATGTGAGGTAGTAGGAATAGTGTTGATGGACAAGATCAATTTGAATTGACAAGATGTAACTTTCTCCAGCAAGGTCTAGCAACCTGGGGCATGCAGGCAGGTGGTAAAACAGATGGTGAAGAAAGGTTAGTGTTGGTTATAGTCCAGGTACGAATTGGTGGTGGCTATATGCTGTGAAGTCAGTTTCAACTTGTAGCAACCCTTTGGTTTCTGAGGTTGTAAATCTTTACGAGAGCAGGCTGACTCATAATCACTACACTACTAGAACTCCTTAGGTAGGAACTGGAGAAGCTCAAACACCACAGGCTCTTGTTGTTGTTACTAGGTGCTATCGAGTTGGCAACCACTCATAGCGACCCTATGTACAACAGAACAAAACACTGCTTGATCCTGGGCCAACCTCACAATTGTTGCCACTCTTGAGACCACTCATGCTGCCACTTTGCCAATCCATCTCTCTGGGGTCTTCCACTTTTTCTCTGACCCTACCCCTTACCAAACATGATATCCTTCTCCAGTAACTGGTCCCTCCTGACAATATGTCTAAAGTACAAGAGATGAAGTTTGGCCATCCTGGCCTCCAAGGAGCATTCTGGCTGCACTTCTTCCAACACAGATCTGTTGGTTCTTTTGGCAGCCCATGGCACTTTGAATATTCTCCTCCAAAACCACAACTCAAAAGCATCAATTCTTCTATGGTCTTCCTTATTCATTGTCCAGCTTTCGCATGCATATGAGGTTACTGAAAATACCATGACTTGGGTCAGGGGCACCTTAGTCCTCAAGCTGACATCTTTGCTCTTCAACACTTTTAAAAGGCGGCTTGTGCTGTGATTCTGGAAGCTATGCCACCGGTATTTTAAATACCAGCAGGTTCACCCATGGCGGACAAGTTTCAGATGAGCTTGCAGATGAAGAGAGGCTAGGAAGAAGGAGTGATGAACTACTTCCGAATATTTAGTCACTGAAAACTTTATGAATAGCAGAGAAATAGGATCTTAAGTTGTAGTAAAGGGTATGTTAAAATTTACATTTGAAAGACCTTTTGAGTGGCTATTAGTGTCCTTGTAGTTCAAAGTAACCTAAAACTAATGTAGGATTAAAGAATGAAGAGCAAGTGAAGGTGAAGGATAAAAATCATATTCTTTGTTTCCTTTATTCATTCCTTCTTTTTTATTATTAATTAAACAAAATGATTGTTGAATGTCCCTCTATGTCAAGGCATGGGGCAAGTAGTCTGTACATCAGATCCATCAGATTAAGTTCCTTGCCCTTGAGAGCCAGAAATCACAAGAAGAATGAAATGAGCACTCATTCAGCAGCACTATCAAGAATCGCTTCAAGTTCTTCACTTAGCCTTCATGCTAAGCCTCAGAAGTGGGAACCATTATTATGACCTATTTCACTGATGAGGATACTCAAGCACAGAGAAGCTAAGTGACTTGTCAAGGTCACACAGCTAGTTACCAGCAAACCTGGGAATTTAGTAAGTCTAGCTCCATATTCTGTGCTCCTAACCACTATGCTCTGCTATACTAAGAGGGTTTTGAAGTGGGTTATGTGTAGGGTGTCCTAGTTTGGAGGATAAAATTATATGTTCACCATGGTTGTAAGAGAAACTAAACAATTACTGAGCTCTTTTTTTTTTTTAAGGTTTTTATTGTGGATTGAGTGAAAGTTTTCAGGGCACATCATCGGTTTCACATTCAAACATTCATATACCTTGTTTCATTACATTGATTATAATCCCCTCCACATACCATCAGTTAACAGAGTTTCTCTCTATCCTCTTTAGCTTTTTTTTTTTTTTTTCCTTTGGGAAAAACTTTGCCTTTTTGGAATTTACAGTCTCGGCTTTTAGGGAAGGTTTTTACATTTATCTGTGGGTATCCAGGGCTCATGTATGGAATTACTAACCAGCATAACTGAATAATCAGGTAAGGGACATTTTGCTATGTCTGCTAGGTGGCTAAAGTCTGATCTTCAGAGCCTATGGTTTGGACGGTCAGCAACGCTTGGGCCCACAGGGACTTGAACTCCTGACCGGGTCTGCACGGTCTGCATCAGATTCCCCCTTATTTATTATTTGTTTAAGGGACGCTGCCTGTCTTAGGCGGTCAGTGCGAATTCCTCAGTCTTACCCGTCATCGAAGCTCATTGCAGCATGGCAATGGCTCCGTTTTAGGTTGCCGAGGTTCCACGTGATCCTTACCCGTCTCTGGCCACACGTCCAGCATAAACAGCCGCCATCCGAAGAAGGCAGGGAGGAAGGAGACCAGCTGGGGACCCCACACGCAAGATGTTGCCAGACCACCACCTGCTCTAAGACGACCAAGCAGGATCACTATGCTGAGGTTCAACCAAGTTCACAGGGGAACTTAATCTCTGGCCAAGGTAGCAAATTAGTAGCCACTCAGTTCTCAACTTGAGAATTACTTATATCAGAGATTTGAGCATGTATGTAGTGAATATCCACATACAAGTGTATATTGTTCCACAACCTCCTACAATGCTGTTGAATTAAGTTCCAATCAGGTTCTGGTTAACTGAAAAAATAACACATATCTAGGTGGGCATACTGAGCTCTTTTTGAAACAAGTCTTCATTCATGGGCTGAGTAGAAACAAGGCATGTAGGGGAAATAAATGAAAAGTCTCCCCTTTGCTTTGGTATACACCCTCAAGATTTGGCTCCTTTAATCCTCTTGGTAAGACCACGGTCCCTTCCCCTTCCCTAGTGGTCTCTCTTTAAGTGCTTTAGCATTACAGGCTCTGTTAAGGGAGAAACACAGAAAGGTAATTTCTCCAAGATGTTAACAAATGGGGCTCTGCACAACCATTCTTTAAGCAGCAATGGAAATTGAACAGGTAAAACCATACAGCAAATCTGTCCTCCTATCTCTCTCTTCCTCATCTCCAGCCCCAGGCCAGCATCTCCACAGTTCACTCCAAAGTTCAATCATAATAACTGCCATGTCATAGAAACGTGCAGTCTCTGCAAGAGTTGGGATCAGGCTGACGTCAGACCATGAGCAGTCAGTTTGGCTGTTCCGTGGCTGTTTGTAATGACTTCGTTTCTTTTTTTTTTTTAATGTTTTATTTTGAATTATGTGATAGCTTACATGGGAGAACATTAATTTTACATTCATTCTATCATATATCGTCTCATTGCCATGGTTACAATCTCCTCCATGCATCATCAACCAACCAATCCTTCCCCAATACCTGTCTTCATTTCTTGAGCTCCTTTTCCCTGTTGTCTTCAGCCTCCACTGGGAAGCAATAGAATTGTCATCAGTCAACAGGGATCTGGTCCCAGAGGAAAATGTGCTCTTGTCCTTGCCAAATTAGCCCCCTTGAAGATTTAGAGATGTGCAATCAACTCACTGGGATGCTTTTTTAAAATTTTTATTTTTAATGTAGCACTTACTTTTCTAATACTCACTGAGGATAGGTACTCATACAACACTGTGATTTGGGTCTTACTCCAGTTATACCTTTTAAAAATATTTTACTGTGCTGTTTCTAGACTGTTCCCAGGTCCATTCCTCCCCCTTCTCCAGTTCTGCTCTTCTTTCTGGGGGTTGACCCCTGCAGGCTGCATTCCTAGGCTCCAGTGGTGGCTGGTTTCTAGGTATATTCTGCCACTGGGAAAATAACGTGAGGGGGAATGGAACAGGAAAGGGAGAAACCTAGGCCGTGCTCCCCCTCCCCTTCAGCCTTGGAGAGGCGACTGCACCTAGGCCAGTACAAGGAGAGAGCCAACTCAGCAAGTCACATAGAAGATATCCATCCAGAGCTTTCAATATCTTGCTAAACAACCATTGTTTTTCAAGGATTTATTATTCTTAAGGGTTTTAATAGGCTGATCCACAGAATTTTCTTATTATTTCTCTGCTCTTTCTGTTGTCTCCTCTTACTATCTAGGCCCTCAGTTTTTCCTTCCTCTCTAAACTCACTCTTGTGGTAAGTGTTTCCAACCACAGTGATTACAATTACAGGTTAAATTACAAACAGTTCCACTATATATCTGATCTGCCTGAAGGGCATTTTACTTTTCCTCCTTCCCTTCCTTTGTAAGCTCATCCTCTAATAAGATTTCAATAATAGCTAACATTTATCATCTGCCAGGCACAAAATTGATGCTTTGGTCTCTCAATGCAACCCTATGAGGTAAGTACTGTTATTTATTATCTTTGTTCTCCAGAGAAGGGTCTGGTAAGTGGTGGATCTAAGATTTGAACCTAGGTCTTCTAGTTTTAGGATCCATGCTTTTGACCACAATACATATCATTCCTTTTTTTATACAATTTTTTGATACTCTTTACTTTGACACTAGACTATTCCTGATGTGGTTCTGCAGGTTACTGCACTGGACTGCAAGGTCAGAAGTTCAAGCTCACTAGTTGCTCCTCAGAAACCCTGTTCAGGGTTGGTATGAGTTGGAACCAACTGGACAGCACTTAAAAACAACAAAGACTATTCCAAGAGCTTCCTAGTAACTTTCTGGCACCAACTGAACTCAACACCACTTTTCACATGGAAGGTTCGTTCACTGTGATTTCTATTGGTCAAATTTAATGTCCTCTGTTGGCCCTTCTAGGGCTTTCATTGACTTTTCTGTCGTTCAAATTCATCGGGACTCTGCTCGATCTAAGAATAGCTGTGGGTCCTCAAGGTGCTCTTCCCACTTCTTTAGACTATTCCCACTACCCACTACCTGGCCTCCTCTCTGGAAAATGTTTTATCTTATCCTTTAGGATTTTCCCCTTTATGGATGCTTTCTCCAATTAGCTATAAATGTAAGAGTAAATTGAATAAAGGCAAGGGCATTGTCTTCTATTTCTTTGTATCTCCTACAGAGTCTAGTTTATGGTAAACATTGGGTATGCACTGAAGATTGCTGATGTACTAACATAACCATGCGATCCAACACTAGAAAGCATGCTAACAGCCACAACTTCAATAATTTCTATAGACCAAAACATAGGTCTTCACCTTCATGAGACTTCTGGCTATTTTTGGGCCAGTTTGTTCTCAAATCCATTCCTAACTTCCCTGTTCTGCTTGGTCTCTCTTGGGGTTGAACCTCTGCAGGCTGTATTTTGAGGTAAGTTCAGCCAATGGGAGGAATTGGAAGGAGAATGGAGTGTGAGAGGGAGAAACCAGAGCATTTCTCTCCCTCCCATTCTACTTTAGTGAGGTCATTCCGTAGGAGCACTGTCTCCTCTGTAGTTCCAGCTTCACCTCACAGGCCTGTCAGAAAGCTAGCTTCTATGAGGCGACCCTCGCCCCCAGGTTCTGGTAGCACCACCACTGCTGTCTGTCTCTGCAGCTTTGAGACGGTACTGGTTTCTTGCTGTTGTTTACCTCTCCACCTGCTGTAGCTTCTCAGCTCCCCCATGTAACTCAATACATGTAGTTAGTTCCCTTTGTTATAAAACCCGAAAGTCTTTCATTTTACTGCTTAGTCCCTGACAGAGCAAGTAGCTTTCAAAAAAAATTTTTTTTTTAAATTATTATTATCCCAATAGAACTGTAGGGAAATTCTCCTGGTAAAACTAAATCCCTTTCAAACCAAGATGCTTTTCTGCCCTATGGCTATTTGACTAGGTGGTAAGATCGGCCAGTGTAGAAAGTTTACAGATGTTGAGAAGTGTCATAATTATACAAATAGCATTCAGCCTCTAAAATAGTAGATATAACAGACTCTTGAGGATCTGTATTAGTAAATGAGTAAATGTGTATAAGTTAATGTTGAAGATTCATTACAAATAAAACGGCTCTTCAGTTAGTTCAGTATAAAAACAGAAACAGAAACAAAAAACCCCAGGAATTCCTTTATAATCTTTTGGGTAAAGGAGTGTGATAGTTAAGGTTTTGTGTCGCCAAGGCCAGGGTTCTCAGATGTACTCATCACTCCCATGATGTGATCTGCTCTGATCTGATGTACTTGTCCTGGGTTGTAAATCCTCACTTCTGTAATGCTAATGAGACCAAATTAGGTCGTATCTTGAGTCAATCTCTTTTGAGATATAAAAGGAGAAAGAGGTGAGCTGAGCTCAGAGGGACCTACTACCACAAAGATAGAAGAGTCAGGAGTAGAGGATGTGTTTTGGATCAGGGGTCCCTGCACCATGAAGCTCCTAGATCCAGGGAAAGACTGAGATCAAGATGTACGGGTATCTCCAAGGAGTACTGGGTCTAAATATGTTAAAAGGCGACAAGGACCTTTCTCCAGAGTCAACTAAGAGGAAGTCGTTTTCTAGAGTCGGCACTCTGAATTTGTATTTCTAACCTCCTAAATTATGAGAGAGAGCACAGTGGCGCCATACAGTCAGCACTGGACTGCCAACCACAAGCTCTGTTGTTCGAGCCCACCAGCCATTCCAAAACAGAAAGATGAGGCTTTCTGTTCTTGCAAAGATTTAAAAGCTTCAGAAATCCTGTACAGGGTTGCTATGAGCTGGAACTGACTCAAAGGCACTTAACAACAACAAATTATGAGAGAATAAACTTTTTATTGTAAAAGCCACTCAATTGTGGGATTTCTGTTATAGCAGCATTAGATAACTAAGACAAGGAGACTAACTCACCTTATAGATTATGACCCTTTCTTATTATTTTATTGGTACCTATAAATGGATTAGTTTTATGTCTGTCATCAAGTGGGAGTGTTCACATTGCTATTGAAAGTGGTGAACTTCTAACCTCAGTGCAATTCCGAGATAAAGTTTGTCATCAAGATGAACTATAAATTTACCCAATACCAATCCAATTTGAACCATATAGTGAGCACACAAGATAGATCTTATCTGTGCTTGAGGACATCTTTCCTCTGCCATTCATTCACAGCATCCAACTGTCTTATCTCCAGCACATTTCTCAGCTGTATTGTCAGAGGAGTCTTTGCTAGTATCATTAGATAAGGTTTTGTAACTCCTGATTGTATATAACTTCTTTGATATGCAGAAAAGGAAATATTCAATTCATCCATCTGTGTGTGTATTTGGCCACTTAATAAGTATTCATTGATTGTCCTCTTCATGCCTACACTCCTAAAATGAGACAAATCTTCTGTGGAAGATACTGTTGATTAGCTATTCCAAAGCCACTCTTAGCACCTTTCCATTCAACGTCCCCACATACAGGCTGGAGTGTAAATATTTTCTTACCCAGCCTCATGGATAGTGAGGTGAGGCTGTTTGACTCATCTGCTATGAGATACAAGGGTAAGTAAAAATGTATTGCTACTAGGGTGTCACTTCATACACATACTTGTGTATTCCAAATAAAATGTGCTTAACCATGTCACTGTGATCAGTGGATGGCCTCAAACAAGTTCGTTCAGTTACACACTTACCTGGCTTAGTCTCATGAGGATACTTTCACAAAAGGGTCTAATCTAAACAGTGCTTTCAAGGGGATCTGCAGGACTAGTTCAATTCAAGGCAGAGAGGTCAGTTCAGAATGTTATGTCTACTCTTTTGGGGGATTTCAAAGGGATAACAATATTGATGGATTTTCCTGAAGGACACAGGACAATCATGAACTTTTATTAGGAAGACATCTTAAGAAAATGGGTGAGAAAAAGACAAGGAAAGTTGTATCAAGGAATCATTTTCCAGCACGACAATGTACCTGCTCATTCTTTGAGGGAAGCAAGAACTGTGTCTTAAGAGAATTTTGTTAGGAAAGCTTACCTCATCAACCCTATAGCCCTGATCTTGCCCTTCTTTCAGTTCCCCAAACTCAAAAAACATTTACAAGGAACATGATTTGAGTCCTTCAAGGATACCCAAACTGCTATTTTGAAATGGTGTAAATCAAAGAGTACCCGTCTTCTTGGAAGTGTTGTTAGGTGCTATCGAGTCAGTTCTGATTCATAGCGACCCTATGCACAACAGAACATAACACTGCTCAGTCCTTTGCCATCCTTACAATTACTGTTACACTTGAACCCATTGCTGCTGCCACTGTGCCAATCCACCTTGTTGGGGGTTGCTGTTGTTATGTGCCATAGAGTCAATTCTGACTCAGAGCAACACAGTATAAGGCTTCCAAGGAGCAGCTGGTAGGTTTGGACTGCCAACCTTATGGTTAGCAGTTCAGTGCTGATCCTACAGCACCACATCAGAAGACAGAAGTAAAAACTGCCTTCAGAAGTGTATGGACCTAGGTCAGGGGAGAAAGATGGTGGATTAGGCAGAAAGGTTGTGAAGGCTCTCTACAACAAGGATGTGGAAATTAACATGACAGATACAGAGGATAGCTCTGGAACTCTGTCTTCCGAAAGAACGAATAAAAAAGTGAATCGAGTGCTTACTAGGAGACAGAGTTGAATAAATGCATTAAGAGACAAGGTGACTGATGAGCAGTGACAGACAATAGAACCTATGGCAGCCATATGAAAGTTTGTGAATGACTTTAGAGACAAGAAAAGATATTCACATACCTATGGCTCAAGGAGACAAAAGTGTAACTTATTTACTTATTTTTTCTTCCTTTTTTTACAATGAGCACACAACCCCAGGGAACCTGCTATTTTCCAGGCAGTTGGAACCATTTATTTGAAGGTTGCAAACTGAGGAAGGAGTTATGTGCAACAACCCCATTAGAGGAGGCTTAGATCCAAATCTGCAAAATTGACCCTGGCCAGTCCTGAACTGGTCGTCCTCACTAGGAAAGGGGGTTAAATGGATGTTTGGAGTAGAGGGGGAAAAAAAGGGAAGAAAAGGTAGCAGATGATCTGTGTGGACCCACCCTACGGATGCAGCATGACCAATTTGAACGTTCTCAGGTGGATGTAAAGGCAAGAGGCTAGTAGGTGGCAGAGCTTTTAACATACCATTTTTGGAAAAGGACAGAACAACCAGAAAGAAACTCAACAAAGACAAAGAAGAACTAAACAACCCAATCAACCAACTTGACTTCATAGACTTATACATAGCATTCATCCCGAGAACAGCACAATACACATTCTTTTCCAGTGCATATGGAATATTCTCCAGAGGAGACCATGTGTTAGAACTCAAATCAAGTCTCAATAAACTAAAAAATATCACAACGCTACAAAATATCTTCTCAGATCACAATGCTATAAAATTAGAAATCAACAAGAGGAACGTCAAAGAAATGAACATCAAATCATATACATGGAAACTGAATAACACCCTGCTGAAAAGCAACTGGGTAGTAGAAGAAATAAAAGATGAATTCACAAAGCTCCTAAAAACAAATAAGAATGAAAACACAACATACCATAATCTTTGGGACACAGCTAAAATAGTGCCAAGAGAACAATTTATACTAATTAACATATACATCCAAAAAGACTGAAGAATCAAAATCAACACATTAATACAGCATCTCCAGCAATTACAAAAAGACCAGCAAAGTACACCCACAGTCATCAGAAGAAAAGATATAATAAAAATTAGAGCAGAAATAAATGAAATAGAAAACAATAGAAAGAATCAACAAGTCAAGAAGCTGATTCTTTGGAAGGATTAATAAAATCCACAAATCTAACAAAAGAAAAGATGGAGAAGATGCAGATAACAGACATAAGAAACTACTGGTAATGTCACAATAGACAAATGGAAATACAAAAGATAGTAACAGAATACTATGAAGAGTTATACTCCAACAATTTGAAAATCTAGAGGAAATGGATATATTTTTAGAAATATATCCTAAATACAGAGTGAAGTAGAAAACTTGAACAGACCTATAACAAAAGAAGAAATTGATCAGGTCATAAAAAAAACTCTCTACAGCCCAGATGACTTTACTGGTGAATTTTACCAAACATCCAGAGAAGAGCTGATACCAATTTTATTCATAAACTATTCCAGCATATAGAAAAGGATGGGAAACTTCCAAATAACATTTTACGAAATGAACATAATCTTCATACCAAAACCAAGCGAAGACAGGACTAAATAAGAAAATTATAAACCAACATTCCTCATGAATATAGATGCAAAACTTCTCAACAAAATCCTAGCCAATAGAATTCAACAACATATGAAAACAATAATACATCATAACCAAGTGGGATTCATACCAGGGATGCAAGGATGGTTCAGTATTAGAAAAAGAATCAATATAATCCACCATATAAATAAAAAAAAGGAATAAACCACATAATCATATAGATTGATGCAGAAAAGGCATTTGACAAAATCCAACACCCATTTTTGATTAAAAAACACTTAACAAAGTACGAATTGAAGGGACATTCCTCAACATAATTAAGAGTATATACAAAACCAACAACCAACATCACTCTCAGTAGATGTGAAGGCAAGAGACTAGAAACTGAAAGTTTTCTCTTTTGTGAACAGGAGGAACCAGACAAGGATGACCTTTATTACTGCTCCTATTCAATATTGTGTTGGATGTCTTAGCCAGAGCTATAAAGCAAGAAAGGAAAATTAAAGGCATGCATATAAACAAAGAAGAGGTCAAACTGTCTCTGTCTGTAGATGATATGATCCTATACACAGAAAATTCCAAAGACTCAGCTAAAAAATGATTGGGACTCACTGGAAGATTCAGCCAAGTGGCAGAGTACAAGATCAATATTCCTCTATACTAATAGAGACATCTCTGAAAAGAAAATTAGGAAAACAATACCATTTACAATAGCCACTCAAAGGATGAAATACTTAGGAATAAATCCAACAAGAGAAACAATAGATCTATACAAAGAAAGGAGTCCTGGTGTGGCAATGTGGACTGCAAAGTAAGTATGAACTACAAGGTCAGTGGTTCAAGCTCAGCAGCTGCTCCTCGGAAACCCTACACAGGGTCGCTAAGGGTTAGAACCAACTCGATGGCACTTAGCAACAACAACAAATACAAAGAAAACTACAAAACACTACTACAAGAAATTTACCAAAATGGAGGAATATACTATGCTGATGGATAGGAAGATTTAACATTGTGAAAACGTCACTACTACCCAAAGCAATCTATAGATAGAACACAATCCCAATCTAGATTCCAACAACATTCTTTAATGAGATGGAACAAAAACTTTCATGAACTTTATATGGAAAGGAAAGAGACTTTGACTAAGCAAAGCACAGCTTAAGAAGAAGAAAGAGTGGGAGGCCTCTCACTCCCTGATCTCAAAATTTACTACACAGCCACAGTGGTCAAAACAGCCTGGTACTAGTACAATGAAAGTTACATAGATTAGTGGAATAGAATTGAGACCCCAGAAGTAAATCCATCCACACAGAGTCAATTGATTTTTGACAAAGGCCCAAAACACATTGCATGGGGAAGAGATAATCTCTTCAACAAATGGTGCTGGCAAAACTGAAAATCCATTTGAAAAAGAATAAAACAACACTTGTACCTCACCACCTTATACAAAAACTAACTGAATATGGATTAAAGTTTAAATGTAAATCCCAGAACTATAAAGAGCATCAATGAAAAAACAGGGACCAATTTATGGGTTCTAATATACAACATAAATACACTATCAAACACTGTAAAAAACATAAAAACAACAGAAGACAAAATAGATGACTGGAATGTACTAAAAATTATAAATTTATGTGCATCAAAAGATTTCACCAGAAGAGTAAAAAGGGAACCCACAGAATAGAAAATTGTGTTTTCAACAACTTGTCAGGCAAGGGACTAATCTCTAAAATTTGTAGAAAACTACAAAACCTCTACAAGAAAAAGACAAAAACTCAATTAAAAAATGGGCACAGGACATGAGCTGGCACTTCACCAAGGAAGACATATGGGCAGCCAACAAACATGGAGGGGGAGGGCAATGCACCAGAAGAGGAAGGGTGGAATATGAATAATGAAGATAGGGGAAGAGTTAGGGAGGCATGCATGGACTAAATGGGACAGAGATAAATAGTTATTTATATACAACATTAGAACAACAGTGTTCTGTGTTACAGAGATAAAGACATAGTCTGAATGGGTAAAGGAGGGGGAAAATGTTTAGGCTTTGACTATCTTGTGGATATTGGTTTCACCTGCCTACAGCTGTAAAATAAACATTTGAGTGCGAAAGAAATGAATATTGGGAATTCTGATTACAGAAACCTAGTAAGCCCATCTTCAACCTATAACTGATTGGACTAGTTAAAAGGGGAATTAGAATTTGCTCAGGGAAATAGGCTTCTTGTTAAACCTTGGCGGAGTATGAGTATGAGGCATTAGGTGGAATCCTGAGCCTCACCCAGAACCTTCTGTTGTGGAACATTCCCACTTGAAAAGACATGTAGAACAACCCCGAATGGCTGGGATAACAGCAGATTCTTATTTTAAAAAGCAGACTATTTGAATATCAAGCAAGCTGTTTGCTTTGGAGGCATCAAGGCAAGAAAAGTCAGCCTATCAGGAAAAAATCCCTCTTTAAGATTGAAACTCAAAAGGAACCTGCAAGCAGACTAGTATGCTCACAGGTGACCACCCTGGTCTACTTGTGAGTGGAAGTGGGGGAAACACAGCAATGAAACCATGGGCTGAGTTAGTCCATGTTCGATTGATACTCGTTAACCTTGAGATGAGTGAAAGAACAGGAAGGGCTGGCTGCTCTGGAGACTAGGGTGAACTCATGGGCACTGAGCTAAAGTGAAGCGATCTGAAGTGCAGGGAGGCATGTGTGAACTCCCAAACTTGCAGACAGTAACCATTCAACCTAGCTTGGATGACTGACTAGAACTCCACAAGATGAAGATAAAGATGCTTAATCCCATGAGCAAGTGTAAAGTGTTACAATTTGATGAACTGGACCTTTGCTTATGGATGCAGTTGCTCAAAATTCCAACTGAAAAGGAAGGATTCTTCATATCAAGGATCAAGCTTGTTTTCTCAGTGTACTGGGTTGATAGGGGTGAACAATTTAGACATTGACTATCAAAAATGGGGAGCTGTAAAGGCATGAAGTGGCTGACGTACAAGTGTCCATGAATTTGCTTAGTTTCAGAAGGAGGGGATTAATGTAGAATCACGGCTGAATAGTTTTAGTCTTTTCCAGATGGATCTGGTGAAAGGGGATGGGGGGTGATGGTGATAGGATCTTATGAGTCAATTGTGAGTTAACAGGATTAAACGTGATTGTCACAACTGTAATCGTCAGAGATGTGTAAAAGTGGGGAGTAGTGAATCTTTCATTTCAGGAATAGAGGATCCCAGGTCCATCAAGAAGGAAGAGCATGAGTGGAGCATGAGATTCTACTTAGGAAAGCAGTGACAGCAGAGATGGTGGAAGTGGGGATGGCATGGAGATTAAGAGCAGGTACGGATGGTAGGCCCATGGACTGAGAAAGGCTATAGGCCTGTGGCCAGGAGACTGGTTTGCAAAATGTGCCTCTGGACATATAAATGAATATGTATTTTCTGTTTTGTATGTATGTGTTCACCATACATTGGCTTTGTTGATTTGTGAAAAATAAGATATAAAAGGGAAGCTATAGGGAGGAAGCAGGATAACTATGATGCAGGGAGGGGATTGTAATCATTTAGATGAAACAAAACGTGTAATTGATTGAAAGTAAAGCTGATGATCTTGTCTGTTTACCTTCACTTAATTCACAATAAAAAGTAAAAAAATACAACAACAACAAAAAAGTGTTTGGACCTAGATGAAGGGTGTATCAAATCAAGAGCTTAACATTTGAGTATTTTTGTTTAATGAAGACTTCTAAAATTTTGTAGCAATACTATTTGACTTACCCTTGTATAAGTGGATATCTGCTGAGGGTAGGATAAGGCTTCTGGGAAAGCTGTTCATTTCCAGATAGAAAGCTTTAGGCACAGTGGTGTGATCCTTCTCTAGACATGGGCATGATGGCTGATGCCAAAGCCCCTTTGTGCAATTAATACCGAGAAAAAGCCAAGAATCTCAGCATGTTAGACTTTGACACCGCAGACAGAAAACCCCTTGGTTTTAGATAACACCCAAGTGTTGAACCAACACTATCTAGACTTGTTACATGAGGAAAACAAAACCTAAAACGTATTGTTTTAGCCCACTGTTGTTTCAATTACTTGCCGCTGAACAGGGTCCAAACTGAAAGAAAAGACAAATCTGAGTTGAAAGAAGTACTGCCAGAATGCTCCTTAGAAACCAGGATGAGGAGACTTCCTCTTTCATACTTTAGACATATTATCAGGAGGGTAAAGTGGAGCGTAAGAGAAAAAGAGGAAGACTCCCAACAAGATGGGCTGACACAGAGGCAGCATCACTGGGCTCAAACATAACAAGGACCAGGCAGTGTTTCATTCAGTTTAGCATAGGGTCGTTCTGAGTCAGAAGAGACTCCATAGCACCTAACAACAACAACAACAACAACCATATTATTCAAATGTGTTGCATTCTACTATAATTGTTGGCTCTAGATATCGTTTATAATCAACTCTTTATTTGGATCAGCCTTTAAATAGAGGCCAAGGGGACAATAAGAAGTTATTATGGGCCTTCACACTTCAACATGAAGCCCAAGATAATCAATCTTTGTCATTGCCAAGCTATGTGAACTCAGATGAAATTACCTGACTAGTTCAGTTTGCTGGAGAACAAATAATATTTAATCCAACTAACGTTTTATGGAGTCCCTACCATTTGCCAACTACAGTGACAAATGTGGGGGGATGCTGAGGTGAACAGGTTCTCATGAAATTCATAGCCTATAGAGAAAATAGACCCATGAACAAATAAATTAAAATGGGAGGGATAAGTGTAACTACTCTGTTCCAAGTTAGAGACAGAATGGGGAAGGCATGGTTAAACGTATCACTGGAGGTCAGCAAAGGCAGTGGAGGATATGATGTCTATATAAGTTAATAAGTTTTCCCTATTTCATGGTAGTGGGAGGGTGAGACTTTGGTGTGGGTAAATAACAGTGAAAAACTGGACTGGAAATAAAGGCTGCTTTCTTTTAAGAATGAGTAATACTGGATGGTCATTTTCTTCTCTCTCCTTTGAGACAGTAAGTGGGAGTTTCAAGAAAGGAGAGCAACTCTATTAGACTATCTCAGAAAAAGCTCAATATCATAAGGAATTCTGTTTTGACACTAGAAGACCTGGATACAAGTCCTAATTCTTCAGTTTAACACACTTTGACTTTGGGTAAATTGGCTAACCATTCTGAGATTCAGTTTTCATTTTGTAAAATGATGCTGTTGGACCCAACTGATGGTATTCAAACTTTTGTATCTTGTATCTAATAAATGATTGAACTCTTCTCAGTGCAAGCCAGTTTCCTTCTAACTCCTTCCATTCAAAGAATCAGAAGCAAGAAAGCTTCTTTATAAAGAAAGATAATTATACTTTTAAATTTAATTTTTATGGTTTAAGAGATTTTGAGGAATACATTTTACCCTGAATCTACAGTGTTAAAAACCTTGCAGCCCCATTAACCTATTGTGTTTTCCTGCTGGTTCAGGGCCCTATCTAGCTATAAAAGTGTCTTCTTTTAGCATCTAGTTCTATGTTCCTCTTGAACTATCAGTGTCAGGGACAGTCCTCTAGCCCTCTTCCAATTCAGGCAGGCAAAATGTAAGAGGAAATAACATGCATGCTAGGATTCATAAATACAATTGCACAGTTGATTGTAAATACCAGGAGCTGCAGATAGATGTAGTACTCAAACATCCTTCCCTTTGAGACAGTTGGAAGAGGAAGCAGTCAAGAGTCTTCAGGACAAAAAGGAGTCCATAAGCCTAGGCCACACACATTTTGTTCATACTGGTTTGATGGGGGAAAACATTCTGGTGCTTGCTGTATCATTTGGTCGTGAAACAGATGACTACTGTCAGAAGGCCTAATTTAACCTTAAGCTGTGCCACTGTCTTAACTTCTCTGCACCAAAGTTTCTTCTAATGTGAAAACAGAAATAATGCCTCCCATTTTGTAAGACTGATATAGAAACTTCATGACATATTAAAATTAAATTACCAACTGCACAGTAACTACTCTATGGATGTTGTTGGAATCGTAGTCTTGTGAAAATACACAGCAAGTAGTAGAGAATTTCCAGTTGGTTGACTGTAATTGTTCTGGTAATTTGGCAATAAAGGCCATTTTTTCAGATTCTAGGAGTCTATGTACATGTGTATGCTATTAAAATAAAATTTGTATAGTTTTTAGGCAAGTATCATTGAAGAAGAGATCAAACATTAAGAAAAAAGGAAAAATGAGGATATGTTATCTAACTGAATGAAAATATTCATAGTCCATTTGGAGGAGTTAAACTAGGAAGCAAGGGTAAGTAATATTTATTTCTTCTTTGAAGATAAAAACCCTTATTTAGTTCTTGGAGGCCCCTTCCACTGGCTTCTCCATAACCCAGTTCTCATTCCCCAAAGCAGTAAGAACGGAGTTCTCCGCCTCTACATTGATGATTTATCCCGGTCACAGAGGGGACACCCGGCTAACTGAGGTTAACAGCTTTCTCGGTTTCATTTCAAAAAGACATTAGCATGGAAGCTCTATGAAATGCTGATATGCCAAATACTGATTCATTCACCTGCAGAGTTTGCTATAAGGCAGGGACCTATTTGACAAGCAGGGCTGAGCTCCCAGCCTTTTCCTAAAGGGCAATTCCATAACTCATCTCCCCGTGCTAAATTACACCTGACACTTCACTGAAGATTTCAGGTGCAATCACCCAACTGCAATCAGCCTAATGTGGAAGAAGACGGTTGGAAGTGATAAAGGTATTCTTTTTGAAAATAATATAACTAATTCAACCGTGGGCAGAAATATCTATGATGTAATATATTTCAAAGCTGAGTTTGATGGAGGGCAGGTGTGAATGTTTTTGTTTGTTTACAGAGAATGCAAACTGGCTGGGGCCACAGGAGAGAGTGGCTCTTACCTTGGCTTTTGCATGGAGGCATCTGCACTGTTATCATGAAATGAGCTATACCTCCTTGGTGTGTTCTTAGGCTTGACCTTTTCACTAAAGACACTCCAGGGACTGGTCCATCCTGACAACATGTCCAAAGCAGGAGAGACCAAGACTCGCCATAGTCATTTTCAAGGAGCAATTCGGGCTACACTTCTTCCAAAATGGATTTGTTCCTTCTTCTGGAAGCCCATGGTATATTCAATATTCTTCACCAACACCATAATTCAAATGCATTGATTCTTCTTCCATCTTTATTCATTATTCAGCTTTCACATACATATGAGACAATTGAAAATACCATGAGTTGGGTCAGGCACAACTTGTCTCCAAACTGATATTTTTGTTCTTTAACACTTTAAAGTCTTTTGCAGCAGATTTGCCTAATGCAATATGTCGTTTGATTTCTTGAGTACTACTTCTATGAGTGTTGATTATGAATCTAAGTAAAATGAAATATTTGACAACTTCAATCTGTTCTCCACTGTGATGTTACTTATTAGTCCAGTTGTGAGAATTTTCATTTTCTTTACACTGAGGTGCCATCCATACTGAAGGCTGTTTGTAGTCTTTGATTTTCACCAGTATTTCAAGTCTTTGCTTCCAGCAAGCAAGATTGTATCCTCTGTATATCAAAGGTTGTTGAGTTTTCCTCCAATCTTGATGCCATGTTCTTTGTCACAAAGTTCAGTTTCTCAAATTATTTGTTCAGCATACAGATTGAACAAGTATGGTGAAAGGATATATAACCCTAGCACCTTTCTTGATTTTAAACCATTTAGTATCCCTTGTTCTGTTTGAATGACTGCCTTTTGGTCTATGTACAGGTTCTTCGTGAACAAAATTAAGTGTTCTGAAATTCTCATTCTTTGCAAAGTTACCCATAGTTTGTTGAGATCCACAGAATCAAACACCTTTGCATAATCAATAAAGCACAAGCAAACATCTTTCTGGTATTCTCTGCTTTCAGTCAAGATCCATCTGACATCAACATTGATATCCCTCATTCCACATCCTCTTTTTAATTCAGCTTGAATTTCTAGCAGCTCCCTGTGGATGCACTACTGCGGTAGTTTTTAATTATCTTCAACAAAATCTTACTTACATATAAATGATATTCTTCAATGATTTTTGCATTCTGTTGAGTCACCTTTCTTTGGAATGGGCACAAATATGGATTTGCCAAGATTTGCCAAATCTTCCATTTGGATTGCCAGGTATCTATTTTCTAATTTTTCTGGCATAGAAAAATGAGCACCTCCAGCTCTGCATCAGCTTGTTGAAACATTTCAATTGGTATTCTGTTAATTCCTGGAGCTTGTTTTTTGCCAGTGTCTTCAGTGCAACTTGGACTTCTTCCTTCAATACCATTGGAACCTCTTGAGATGTTTGAACATTGACCTATTCTTTTTGGTATGGTGACTGTCTATTCCTTCCATCTTCTTCTTTCTTTCTTTTATGAGTTTAGTTATCCACATAATTTTATTTTTCTTTTTGTATGTGAAAAGGAGACATGACTCACCTGTTAAGTCTGGTGTGACAATTGTATGTATATCTTCCTAAAATCTAAAGAGAGATGTACTTTCTTTTCTATCATTTTCTCCATCAATCTATGTGACATACCAGGCTCTTTGCTTTATGACCCAGATGGTTGCAATTTCACCAAGAGAAACGTGTGACAGGTATGCAATAGAAATCATATGAGTACTTTTCCAGCCCAAACTGGCCAGGAGATGGGTCATCAGGGATAGAATAAAAGGTTGGTTCAGAGCATTTCTCCCTGTGATCTGTTCTTGCTCAGCTAGAACAGGGACCAATGTTTACATTTTATTTATTTCTGGGTATAACCTGGAAATCAGTTCTGATCTAAACAAGGTTGGTCAAGTATTGCCAGGCCGAGAATATGTTTTAACTGGAGAATAGCTGGCAAAACCAATCTGGTGAATATATTCCTGAACTGTGATTCATTTCTGGTGTGGAAATGTTATGCTCTTAGCTTTTTCATTACAATTTGTCCATCTTAAGCTAGGTTGCCTCCTCATGACTTCATTCTAGGTTCAGGGGTGATAATGTAAAGTGTCTGAAATCAAACAAGTAGTCATCCCTTCCCTCTGCTTCTGCTGTTTTTTTTGGGGGGAGTGGGGGTGGAGGGATGTACACAAAAACACGAAGGAATATATAATTTAAACAACCAAAGGGCACATTCTACAAGCCTGCCTCCTGGCTGACAGCACTCAGTTCCTCTCTTTCCATGACTCTACAGTTCTCAGCTGCTCCCTCTCTCCATGTCCCCATCTCTGCCTGCATCTCTGGTGTCACTGCTTCTCTGGATATGTTCTAAATTCCATTTCTGCTATTCTCCCTTGATGGTCCTAGGGTCCTCTGTTTCTGGACTATAAGATTAACTACTCCCTCATTTTTGTTACAAAACTTCTACCTTTACAGTTGTAATAGTATCGATTATCATGATAAATATCAATTAGTCATGATAACAATTATTCACTACTGAATCATAAGAATCTTATCCCCATCTCTTTTCACCAGACCCGTCTGTTATTGCTGTTGTTAGGTGCCATTGAGTCGGTACCGACTCAAAGCGACCCTATCTATGCACAGTAAAACAAAACACTGCCTGATCCTGGGCCAACCTCACTACTGTTGCTAGACTTCAGTCCATCGATGCTGCCACTTGGCCAATTCATCTCGCCGGGGTCTTCCTCTTTTTCTCTGACCCTCCACCTTACCAAACATGATGTCCTTCTCCAGTGACTGGTCCCTCCTTACAATATGTCCAAAGTATGAGTGACGAAATTTGGCCATCTTGGCCTCCAAGGAGCACTCTGGCTGCACTTCTTCCAAAACGGATCTATTGCTTCCTTGGGCAGCTCATTCAATATTCTCCTCCAACACCATAACTCAAAAGCATCAATTCTTATATGGTCTTCCTTATTCACTGTCCAGCTTTCACATGCATACGAGGTTACTGAAAATACCATGGCTTGGGTCAGGTGCACCTTAGTCCTCAAGCTGACATCTTTGCTCTTTAACACTTTAAAATGGTCTCGTGCAGCAGATTTGCCTAATACAATACGTTGTTTGATCTCTTGACTGCTGCTTCCATAAGTGTTGGTGGTTAATCTAAGAAGATCGATGTCCTTGACAACTTCAGTCTTTTCATTGTTGATAAGAATGTTTTTTATTGGTTCAGTGGTGAGGATTTTTGTTTTCTTGACATTGGGATGTAATCCATACCGAAGGCTGTGTTCTTTGATATTCCTCAGTAAGTATTTTAAGTCCTTTCACTTTCAGCAAGTAAGATTGTACCATCTGCATATCGCAGGTTGTTAATGAGTCTTCCTCTAATCCTGATGCCACGTCTTTCTTCATAGAACCCTGATTCTTGGATTATTTGCTCAGCATACAGGTTGAATAAGTATGGTGAAAGACTACAACCCTGTAGCACACCTTTCTTAATTTTAAACCATTCAGTGTTCCCATGGTCTGTTTGAACAACTGACTCTTTGTCAATGTACAGATTCCTCATGAGCACAATTAAGTGTTCCAGAATACTCATACTTCACAATGTTGTCCATAGCTTGTCACGATCCACACAACTGAAAGCCTTTGCATAGTCAATAAAACACAGGTAAACATCTTTCTGGTATTCTATGCTATCAGCCAAGATCCACTGGACATCAGCATTGACATCCCTCATTCCAAGTCCTCTTCTGAATCCAGCTTGAACCTCTGGGAGTTCTCTGTCAACGTATGTTTGTTGTTTCTGTATTACATTTTAAAAAAATATTAATGTTTTATTGAGAATTACGTGATAGTTTACACGGGTGAACATTAGCTTTACATTCATCCTATCGTATATCATTTCATTGCCATGATTACAATCCCCTCCATGCATCATCATCCAACCAAAGGGTATACCCTGGAAGCCTGCTCCCCCTTGGTTATCAGCACACAGCCCCTCTTCCTCGCTGGGTCTAAGTCCTCAGCCACTCCATCTCTCCATGTCATCATCTCTGCCTCCATCTCTGGTGTCACTGCTTCTCTGGGTAGGGTCCCGCTCTCCGCTCTTCTCCCTTGATGGTTCTGTATTACCTTTAGTAAAACTTTTACTCACATGGGATATAAAAAATATTGTCTGATGCTTTCTGCATTCCTTTGGGTCACCTCTCTTTGGAATGGGCACAAATACGGATCTCTTCCAATCAGTTGGCCAGATAGTTGTCTTACAAGTTTCTTGGTATAGATGAGTGAGTGCCTCCAGTGCCGCCTCACTTTCTTGAAAGATTTCAATTTTTATTCCATCAATTCCTGTTTGCTTGTTCTTTGCCAATTCCTTCAATGCACCTTGGATTTCTTCCTTCAGTATCATTGGCTCTTGATCATATGCTACCTCCTGAAACGGTTGAACATCAACCATTTCTTTTTGGTAGAGTGACTCTGTGTATTTCTTCCATCTTCTGTTGATGCTTACTGCATCATTCAATAATTTGCCAAGAGAATCCTTATAGACCACCTCTTTAACATTTCTAGAAATTCTTTTAATGAGTGCAGCCTTGGGGCTCACAGGACATAGAATTTTCAGATTCTAGTTGAATAAAGATTGAGTCTATTTAATAATGATATGGTTGTAAGTGCCTTGTCTCCAATCAACACTATAATTAAAATTAAAATGTTAACATAAGTGTTTACTAGTAGCCCTTTCTTCTTTTAGTCATTAAAAAAGGTTAGATAATACTTATATTTAATTTTTCTCTTTTATTTTTAATGTTTTAGAGGCTCTGTGCCTTGGTTCACGATACCTTTCATGTCAAAATCTGTGAATTCCATAATATTCCTTCCCAGATCATTAGTGCAGTGGTTATATGATACCAAAGTGGGCATCAGTCTTAGGGGATTCATTGTTCACTATCTCCTTCCTAAATGTGAGGGACCACCATTTGTCATTAGGCTTTGTTTATGGTCTTTCAGCCAATTTTCAATCTATGTGACCATGCACATATTCTATCCAATTTGAATTAATTTTGCAAGTGGAAATTCATGGAGCAGTGTATCAAATGCTTTAGTAAAATCCATATATATTACCTCTAGTGCATTCCCTTCATCCATTAATCTCATAATGCGATTTAAAGAGTGATCACATTTGTCTGGAATGATTTGTCCTTTATCCATCCCAAAGCTGCCTTCTGCTTTTGGCTCCATTATCCTCTACATCCTTTCAGTTTTTCTCTCTGAGATCATCTAATTCACTGTATTACTAGGCACAGAGGTTACATTTTAATCAATCATTAGTGGGAATACCTTTTTTTTTTCTGTTTTGAAAATATTTACAATTTTCAAATAATCTTTAAAATGTGGTTTATAGAAATTTTTTTATTGATTCCTTTAATGCAATCTTTTCATTGCAAACTATGAATGTGTAAACATTCTATGTACCCAAGTTTTTCTTGATTTCTTTCAATTTTTTAAAAATGAAGCATAGTGTCATATTCAAGCTGTTTTTCCTATTTTGTTCGTTTGAATTGTGTTTTCAGACTCACATTTCTCTTTTGTCTGGGAGAAATGTGTACTAAATTGCATAAGTTAAAGGTGGTAATAAATATCAAATTCTTACTGTCATACTAACATCTCAACTACGAATACCTATACCTATTTACAAAAAAAAAAGTTTTAGCAAAAGTTTTGCTACATGTACTTAAATAAATTTATCTACTATCTAAAAATAAGTAAATTTACTCAACCAATACAGTTAGGGCTGTTACTAACTCAAAATATGTTTTCAAAAGAGTAAGGAGTAAATGAATGGGAAAAATAATAACACAATAGAATAATGATAAAACCAGAAATAAGTAGTATGTATCCGGTAAAAGAGCAGGTAATAAGTAGTGGGTCTTTACAGACCTAGAGATAAAAATCTCAGTTAAGACTCTGTGGGGCTTCCATTCAAGAGGTGAAGAGGTTCAACCGTGGACTGATCTATTCTTTGACCCACAGTCCTAACGTGACTACTCCTCCTTAACTATCATCATAGTTATTCTCCAACTGGTCCTCTTTGCTTCACCAACACGCTACTTAGTGGGAAGTAGGACTCAGAACACTGCTTTTCAACTTTCTGCTACAGTGGGAGAAGGTTGGGAATGCTGAAACAAGGGTCAGATGCAGATGACTATTTCAACATCTACTTCATGAAGTCTCACTAATGGCTCTGGTAAGGTACCAATTGTAGGATATGTGCAGTACATAAGGGTTGGTGTCTCATTAAATGCTGGAGTGAAATGAGCTTTCTCTATTTCAAGATATTAGGACTTTATAGAAAATCAGATTTAATTTGTTATTCCTCTTAAGTGCCATCATGTTGGTTCCGACTCATAGTGACCCTGTATAGGGTTTCCCAGGAGTGGTTGGTTTGAACCGTTGACCTTGCATTTAGCAGTGCAGTGCTTATCCAACAGTGCACACTAGATTCAGTTTAGGCACCTGAATTTCAGAGGTTGACTAGTATATTTCAATAAAATAGTCTATTGAATATGCATCGAATGCCACTGAACTGCTAATCAGAGATTCAGGTTCAACATGCACTCATGCACAAGAATACTGAATGGAAAATAAGGTAGTAGACAACAAAAATGGCTATATTGTTTCTACATTTTGATCTCTACCATGTAAAAACAAGCCCATTGTATATAAAATCAACTCATACCTAAGAAATATGCAGGCTCACATTGGTATGTGAATGCCCATTCATTTGGGTAGGAATGGCAAGTATTTACTTGAGGGAAAGAAGAGGTGATTACAAAATTAGGTCAGTAACATGAGTAGCTGCTGATTTTTATGCTGCACTAGTATTGAGGGTCTGAAAGCACACCTTCCCGTGCACAAGCATGTATGCTTATCCTACACAGAGCATTTGTATTGAGAACTATGATGACGCTCCACAAAACAACTGGATTGAAAATTGTGTTATAGTTTTCAATGAAATCTTCATAATAATTTTCAAATACATAGAATTTTAAAGAGATTTACACATTTGTAAATTCTCTTAAATCAAAGTAGTTTTTTTTCTGCCAAATCATGTTTTCTTAAAAATTTGACTGATAAAACTGTAAAAGCTCAAGGCACAAAGGTTCTTTTTCATCACAGCTTGACTGTCTCTTTCCTTTATCTGTACTAATGAGAACCTGAAGAAAAGAAACCGTTTTGAAACTGGAATATTATTGTTATCAGGTGATTAGAATTTTTCTTTTTATATAGTGGATTACAAGCGGGGCTGCTAACTGAAAGGTCAGTAGTTCAAATCTACCATTCACTCTGTAGGAAAAAGATGAGGCTTTCTGCTCCAGTAAAGATTTAAAGCCTCAGAAAACCTAAACAGGGTCATTATGGGTCAGAACTGACTCCACAGCATACAACCACCACCACCATCATAGACAATTTAATTGAAAGTGAAATAGAACAGGGTCCATCCTGCCATCTATACTCTTTGGTATATGAAGCTGCCATTGATGGGAAATTTTACTCATGTGAACCTTCAAGGTATTGACTTTAATTATTGGTTTTAAAGATGATATTCTGCGATCCATGGCTCCTTTGTCCTTCCTCCTTCCTTTCAATATTGAGTGAGCCCCTCCTACCTGCCAGACATTGTGAAAGGAATTGGTAATAAAATGTCTCCTAAGACCTGAGTATGGCGCCCTTAGGGTGTAGTGGGTTACATGTTGGGCTGATTACTACAAGGTCAGCAGGTCAAACTCACCAGACACACCCAGAGAGAAAGATGAAGCTGTCTGCTCCTGTAAAGATTTACAGCTTCGGAAACCCTAGGGAGCTAGGAATCAGTTTTACTCTGTCCTATAGGATCCTGGAAGGAGCTCTGGTAGTGTAGTGGTTACGAATCGGGCTGCTAACCTCAGGGTCAGCAGTTTGAAACTACCAGCTGTTCCGTGGGAGAAACATGATGCTTTCTGCTCTCGTAAAGATTTACAGCTTCGGAAACCCCGTACAGGGTCACTATGAGTTGGAATTGACTCCATGGCACATAACAACAACAACAACAACAACATAAGGTCCTGGAGTCCTGGTGTGGTACTGTGGGTTAATGCACTGAACTGCAAGGTCGCATTTAAACCACAAGGTCAGCAGTTCAAGCTCATAACTGCTCCTCAGAAATCCTATACAGGGTCACTATGGGTCGGAACCGACTTGACAGCACTTAACAGCAACAATAACAATATGGTCCTGGTGTGGTGCTGTAGAATAAGCACTGGACTACTAACCACAGGTTGGCAGTTCAAACCCACTAATTTCTCCTTGGAAACCTTATACAGGATCGCTATGAGCCAGAACTGACTCAATGGCACTTAATAACAACATAGGGTCACTATGGAGTCTTGGTGTGGTGCTGTAGGATAACCATTGGACTGCTAACTGCAAGGCTGGTGGTTCAAACCCACCAGCTGCTCCTTGAAAACCCTATACAGAGGTGCTATTGGCTGGAAATAATGGCACTTAACAACAACAAAATAGGGTCACCATGCATTGGAATCACCTTGATGGCATGTCTTCCAAAAACCAAACCAAAATCCATCCAGTCAAAATCAACTTGATGAATTTTGTTTTGGTTCTTGGAAGACATGAGCATATGGTAAATATATATGTGGGGGCCTCAAAAGTTTGTGGAAAATTCCACTTTCTTTTTATTCCATTTATCCATGAACTTTCTGAAGCCCCCTTGATTATATTTATATATATATATAAGACCCATGCCCTCAAGGACTGGATATTTTCATAGGAGGGACACACAAGTCAATTAATCAGAACTCTGTGGTGTGCTAAGAGTATGGGGGTACTGGGGGAACAGAAGTGACATGTAACGCCATCTGGGAGAAGGCTGTATCTTTGAACACATTTTAAAGCAAATGTTGAAAGAGATGCAGATTAAATATGTGTACTATAGTCTTGTGAAATGATTTTACACTGTATTTTTCTAGAAGGAATCCTGGGAGCTTAGAGATTACATGTTGGGTTACTAAATGCAAGAACAGTAGTTTGAATCTAGCAGCCACTCCATGAAGAAAGATGATACTTTCTACTCTGGTGAAGAGTTATAGCCTTGGAAACCCTCTGTATAGGGTCACTATGCGTTGAAACCGACTCTGCAGCATACAACAGTCACCGCCATATTTTCATAGATACATGCTCCCAAGGAGTAAACCTATTGATTAAGCATATTAATAACTCCCAGAATTTCTGAGTCGTTCAAAGAGTATCTGTCATAACATCAGACATCTACAGCTGACTGTGGAGTGATCAAAGTCAAAGAAAAAAATAGAAGAAACAATGCTTCCGCTGAGTTTTGAAAGGTGGAACTATCTAGAATAGGGGTTCTTAACCTGCATCTGTGGATTCCCAAGGAGCTAGTAGAGTTTGTGAATGCAGATGGGGAAAAAATAGCACCTTGATTTTCACTAAAATGGAATCACATTTAACATTTCCTTCAGTTGAAAATGTAGGAAACAAACCCCAGAAACATTAACTATATTGTGCCACAGATAGTTTTGTATTCCATCTCTGTCATACATTTTTGTTATTATATTATTTTGATATACACATTTTATATAATATGAATGCGATATGAAAACATCTGTGATTGCTATTGTTAGTGACATTGAGTTGGTTCCGACTCAAAACAATCCTGTATAGAATTTTTGAGGAGTGGTTGGTGGGTTTGAATTGAGTCTCCAACCTTGAGGTTAGCAGTCCAGTGCTTATCCTACAGTACCACACCAGGACCCCTGGTACCTCAAAATATCTCTTATGCTTATCATTAAGTTAAAATTACAGTTATAAATCAACCACTGAACCTTCTCAATATGTTAATAAAAAGTAGACACACTATTATATCCAAAATTTGTTACTGTAATATTTTCGTAGCTGAATTTCAATATAAATTGGCTTCCTTTGTAGTTCTATATATTTATTTCACACATTTAAAAGCATTATTTTAGGTTTCACTGGATTGGCAGTGATGTTCCTGGCACACAAAAGGTTAAGAACCCTGAATTGGTGAGGAGCTTGGGAAAGGGCATTGCTTACTCCAGAAAGAGAGAAGACTTATACCTGCCTTTTAAGCACTTCATGATGCTTCGAATTATACATTTTAAAATATAAATTTTAAAGTAAATGCTGATATATATGCAGATTAAATATGCACACAATGGTCTTGTAAAATTATTTTATACTATGTTTTCATAAGGCATGTTTCTGGGGGGTAGCCCTATTGATTAAGCACATTAATAGCTCCCAGAATTTTCTGAACCAAACAAAAGAGGTCTGTCAGACTCTGAAGCTGACTGTGGTGTGATACAGGCCAAAGAAAGATGCTTGAAATACTTACTTAGTACCTTTCCCTGCGTGGGTAGAATGTTAATGATCATTTCAGATCAACCAAAATTTGCCTTACGTGAATTTCAATGGTTGTGACAGGTGCTGGAAATAGAGAGTATGCTAAAATGTTATCAAACATTAATGGAGGCATCTGGTAGCTGAGGAAAGGCATTTGACCAGGAGTACATAGCCTTAGGTTATAGCCCCAAGTCTGACACTAATATCTGTATCACCCTGTGCATGTTTTATTGTTGGTAAAATGGAGAGATAATGATTCTTGCTCTACCTTTGCTCAGAAGGTTTGCTCTAAGGATCAAATGAGTAAGTACATCAAGATGCTTACAAAAGTTTGAAATGTGATGCATATATTATTGGTATAGAAATAACAGTGAAATATCAATATCACATTTTATGTTATGAATATAGAATAACAGTGAGATAATTCTATCCTTGATTATAAAATATATTCAATACAGAATCTTTTAGAATGGAAGAATCTGTATGTATATAATATGACATGCAAAGGTAATATACAAATACATCTATAACACAAGAGTTAAATTTTGACAAAAATAAACACAATGAAGCTTGTTTATATTAGGTTACTAGGTAATTCCATAATAAAATAATTTCCCTATGGTTAGCAACAATCTTTCAAATATGACCTATAGGAACAGTAGCAGACAGCAATGAATTTATGTACCTGCTATAGAGATTTAGTGCTGCTCAGATGCAAAGATTAATGCATTTAATTAATGAAGTACATTCAACTCTAAAATTTAAGTCACTTTCTCTAAATAAACTTGTTCTTCAGGAAAGCATATAAGCAAATGTTGACAATTGCTGCAAATTGAGGAAAGCACCAATCTCAGGATTTTTTCCTCCTAAAAACCAACAACAAAAAGCTCTTCTTATTAGTCAGGCTATGAGTTGGCAGAGCAGGCTGTAAGGACCAAAGTGGGTCTTCCGTTTTCTAGATCAGTGTTGAAAGTTTATTTCTATAGTAAAATACACCTTTCACATTCTGGGCGTCACCATATAAATCAAACAAAGAGAGCTGCATTCCAATTCTCTCCATTACCACAGAAGCATACAAGTTAGTAACCAGAACGTTCTTTCATTTTTAGCTTGACGTGTTTTTCAAACTCACAAGTGCCTAGGAACATTCTTAAGCCACAGCTATTGTGATTATACCTGTTAGACTTTTATTCTATGCAAATTATTTAATGAAATGGAGTCTAAAATACTGACCCTTGACTGCCAGTTGGAATCGTTACTAACCCTCAATCACTTGCTAAAAGAGACAAATGAGTTAGAGTTGAGCCCTGAAACGATCCTCTTTGAAGAAGAAGAAAAGAAAATGGGAAAAAAAAGCAAAGCTTGATATACATCTGGGAAGGTTGCAGTTAATGTAAGTGGTAGAGAAACATGGAGACCTACTCTAACCCACTTGTGTTCATTGCTTCCCAAGTACAGACACTTGTACAATGATGCATAGACATAAAATCATTAACTCACACACGGACCAGAGTGACCAAACATTCTAAAATCAGGAGAAGCAAAACCCAACAAATTCTCCCCACATCCCATACCGTGCACATACAGCTACTACATACATCCAAGTGTAAGATCCAGAAGTCCTTAAATCATTTCGTAGGCATAAATGACAAATTAATAAAAACTGCTGAGGGCATATATACAGTGACACAGTTGAAGATACAAGCACTGAAGTAAGGCAGGCATCTGAGGAAAATTGTAGCAAGTTACAAAATGAAAAAGATTATATCCTGGACACCAAAGCAGACGATGGATTCAGAGAGTACAATTTCTCATCACAAGAGATGATTTTAAAAACCATTCTCCCTGTCAACCCAATTCCAACCCAGTTTCTAAAAATGAAAGCCAAATGGTTGCAATCCTTCATGAGGTTGTGCTTGGCAGTGAACAAACCTCTGGTCAAGTAGCCTAGTCTTGCCAGCTGGCTTCAAGGATTTTGCTCTTCCATGGATCCTCAGCATGCTTTGTTTTTCTATTCTCTTGGGTAAGGGGTGCTCTGTCCATTTCATGTGAGCACATAGGTGCTTAGGTTTATGAGATGCTGAGAAACAGGAGAGTGGTGCTCCTTAAATTGTTCTCCTAGATTTAATAGAGCAAGCCAGGCAACACAGGGTCTCAGCATTGGTTAACACATTTGCGCAACAAAGCCTGTTTGCTACCGGATCCAAACTGATGCCCCAATAGAAAGAAGAACAAAGCAACAACCGAAAGAGTCTTTCCACACGCAAACATAGCCCGTTCCTTTCGGAGTCCAGTTCCTGAGTGCACATGAAACTGCAACCTTCACTGGGGGAAGATGCTCTCCCTCTGCTGGAGTAGGCACTCAAGAATGGATCCTTTTCTGGCTTCTGATAGTGCCTGTCACTCAGAGGGAGAGCAAAATGGGGTTCAACACAGAGAGCAGAGATGGATAAACAAATGCAAGAGGATAAGAAGAGAAGAAGAAGTAAGGGGAAAGAGGAGGAAGATGTTAGGCCTTACCCTAAAATGGGCCCCACTCCCTGTGCCTGTAAGAGGCTCCTAGGTTATTTTAATGATAAATATTTATATCCACAGAAGCAAATTCACAAGGACTTAGATCCCAGGGGAGAGTAGATCAATAGTTCTGAGCAAACCTCATCTCCAGGCTGACCACTTAACACTGTTATCACCGATTAGGGCTGCCTGGCCCTCTGGGAGGGTGTTGGTTCTCCTCTTGTCCTCCATAGGTCCACCCCATTCTTGGCCCCACGAGGAAATCAATAACAGGATGCAAGGATCGATACACAGGACATCTGCTTGGCTGCTGTGGCTCACCTTAGGATCAGAGTTTGGTTAGCTCTCATCCATCCTGCAAGCCCCTTTTCCTCCCCCAACTCTTCCATCCTCTCAGATCTGCTGGGACAGCCTATTTTGATCTCTAGTTCGTTGACTGAAATTAGCCAAAATACTGCCTACACTTTTGAGTAGGAAAGAAAGACCTGGTAATCATCTGTCTCACTTTACAAAAGTGAGGAAACTTACCAGACCTTAAGGATTGGGTCAGAGTCGATTCCCTGCCTCATGACCCATGGCATGTTGCCTGCTGCTGACTGTCCGGACACCAAGTACTGTCGGAGCGGCTGGTGCTGGCTGGGTTTCTGTTCCAGGTCTGCCTGCGTCTCCCTATGCTTGGTCTGCAGTTGATAGATCCTCTGCTCCTGAAGCATCCAGCTATTGACCCGCCCAGGGAAAGAAAGAAAAAAATGGGAAAAAAAAAATCAATTAATACTAAACAGCTTAACAAAACCATGCATAGCACAGGCCTGAAGTGTACAGGGTTGGAGTTGGGGTGGTCTCAGTGACAACAGTGGTTGTGGGGGACAGGCTTAGCCACTTAGAAAACGTGATGTTCCAGGGACAGGAAGCCAATATGGTAGGCGTGATCTCTCTCTCTCACACATACACACACACACACACACACACACAGCAGCTAGCTCAGTCTGACATGCCCTAGTCTGAAGCAAAGAGTACAGTGTAAGGTGCATGTTCACTGTGAACTGGTAGAGGACAACAAATTCACCAAACTAGAAGGAGGACTGCAACCAAGCATCTAGAAGGAATGGCTGTTTTTGTGGGGTGTGTGTGTGTGTGTGTGTGTGAGTGTGTGGTGGGTGGGAATAAAAGGGGGAGGAGATATTGTCTTGTTCTTAAATGGTAATACCATTTACATGTTGCTGGAGACTTTTCTTCATATGTCTTTCTATCATACAACCACATACAGACACACATGAAGCTCTTGTTCAGGGAGGGCAAGAAAATGGGGGAGCACCATACCTCAGCTGCCAGACCCTTTCTCTTCTGCAGGAGCTGGCTTTGAAGGCTCGGGATTTTTACATCTCGCTGTTGCAGCTGTAAAGAGTTTACATAGGGAGGGAGCAAGGAAGGATCATGAATGTCAACCAATGAGCAATTAGCATGACAAGACTAAAGTATTGATCCACTAAAGCTCACTGCACTGCTGTAGCCCCAGAGGTGGAACAGCTCCCCTGTCACTAACTCTGACAGTGCCTTTTGGAAGTCTGGGTTATAGAGCTGTGTACTTTTTGTAACCCCAACACCTTCTTGGGACAGGGGAGGGTGGCACCTTCATGCTGACCATCTGCAGCTACCAAGGTAGTCCCATCCCTGGAAAGAAAGCTGCAGAGAAGAATACAAGGAATGTAAAGATTTTGGCTATCCAACTTCATTTTTAAAATGCAGCTCCCTCCCGGTGGCACGAGGCAGTTCTATGTATTGATTGGAGAAGGGCTAGGGCGAAATCCTGGCCTGACAGATGGGGCTGGAACTAGTGTGTTTTACCATTCTACATGGTCAATGGCAAAATGCTTTCTGTTATATCAACTTCTGGCCAATCAAAATGCACAACTTTCTGTGCATATTTCATTCATTTTAACTACTAATGGTCAAAATGGAAGGGGAAAATAATACTATTTCACTAAAGACACACCCTGACTTCTAGGCATAAGGCTATATAATACGTGAATTTCAAAAACAAAATGATGGCATTTACAAGTCAGCAAACAAAGTGTTTGAATGACACTATCTAGGTGAGGTGTTAGTCCTTTAAATTCTCCATTCTCTCCATTGATTTCTTCCTGTTACTCTCAACTATACTCAGACTGCCTTCTTCTACTCTCTCCCCACATTCCACACCTTCACAAACTTACTTATCTTTCTAATTTATTTCCATTGTTATTGTTACTAAGTGCCTTTGAGTTGGTTCTGACTCATAGGGACCCTGTATACAATAGAATGGAACACTGCCTGGTCATGTGCCATCCTCACAACTGTGGACATACTTGAGCCCATTGCTACTGGCTATTTGCCAATCCATCTTGTTGAGGGTCATCCTCTTTTTCACTGACCCTCCACTTGACCAAGCATGATTTCCTTCTCTAGGCTTTGGTCCCTCCTGGTAATATGTCCAAAGTATGAGAGATGAAGTCTCACCATCCTAGAGCATTCTGGTTGTATTTATTTCCATACCATTAATTAAAGATCCACTAGCATGCTATCACCTCCATGAAATCTTGCAGGCAGGAATGAAAAGGTGGTGATCATTTATTCTGTCTTTTTATCTGCCATGTGCCAAAAGCTTCTTTGGTAGTGGGATATCATGAACAATAGAGATTTGATCCTTCCACTCAAAGAGCTTATAGACTAGTAGAATAAATGATTCACCCATTAATACCCAAACCATTAATCTGTTCACCCATCCATCTATCTGCCTATATTGAGTCACAACATACGCTTATTGAAAATTTCTGATTGTCAGGAACTGCTCTTTGCTAAAAATACAATGGTGTGGCACAGACTTGAGGACTTGCTGATAAAAATTTTTAGCCTCTGCCTTGTTCACAGGAAAACTACATCTCCCAGCCCTCTTACAGTAAGAACTTGCAACTGATCTCCATACAGTGGAATGTGGGTGGAAACGATGCTGCATGCCTGACTGGGCTCACAAAAACATGCATTCTCTTTCCCTTCTACTGTGTCCTCTATGTCCTTGAAGGTGGGTGTATAGTCTGAGCCATGTAAGGAATGAATTTTTATCTAACATACTGAAGATTTTAGGGTTGTATGTGTGTGTCAGTGTCAGTACAGTAGCTTTGTTGTTGTTGTTGTTGTTAAGTACCAGTGAGTTGGTTCTATCTCCTAGCGACCCTATATAGGGTTTCCAAGGAGCAACTGGTGAATTTGAATCATCAGTCTTGTGAGTAAAACCAACCTTGCGGTACAGACTTATTCCATAGCGCCACACGAGGAGTTGCTAGTGTGTAGTAACTACAGTTATTTGTATTGATGAATAAAAATGATGAACAAACATAAATGTGTCCCCTGTTTTCATAGAGACTGCAATCCAGTGGGTGAGAGAAGTATTAACAGAGTAACTACAAAAACAGATGTAAAAGCACAAAACAGGAGAAGTACATGAGGCAACAGGAATATAAGTCAAAGGAAACTGCCCTAGACAACAGCCTATATAATTAAGCCAAGATCTGAAGAGTATTGAATAGGAGTGAACTGGGGGCACACAGAGAAGTTCCAGGAACAGGAAGTAGAATGTTCAGAGTTGCTATGGTAAGAAGGAGTAAGGTACATTCTAGAAACCAGAAGAACATCAGTGTGAGTAGATCATAGAGAAAGAAGGTGCACCGTGAGGCTGGGGAAATACGTAAAGGCCAAACTAAGCAGGACCTTGTAGGCCACAGTGTTAGGTCTTATCTTAAGATCACTAGAGAGTCATGCAAGTGTTTTGAACAAGATGAGTAATGAAATCAAACTTGTATTTTAAAAAGGTCTCTTGGTTGCAATATGAAGAATGAAATGATAGTTCCATTTCTAGCCATATAAACTCCTGAGCCCCACCCCTCAAATCCCTTACAGCCATCAAATCTATTTCGATCCATAGTAACCCTATAGGATAGAGTAGAACTCCATAGGGTTTCCAAAGATGTAAATATTTACAGAAGCAGACTGCCTCATCCTTCTCCTGCATGGCAGCTGGTCAGTTTGACCTGCTGACATTTTGGTTCGTAGCCCAATGGTTTCATTTACTGTACCACCAGGGCTCCATTCCAGCCAGACAATGGACTGATAAGCCCACCAAAATATGTAAGAATATCTGGATAAAATATAATCTTGTTTTTAATGAATGGCTAAGCCTGTAAGAAAACAAACTTCCCAGGTACCCGGTACAAAGAGGGAACTGAAAGGAAAGCAGTAAGCATGAGACTTGCATCTACCTTGAGAAGCTCCAGCCAGTCTCCGTGACTAGGATTACAATTTGGCACCCAAATGGGAACAAGATCCCAGAAAACTTTAAAAGTTGGAGCTGAGATCGTTCACACATTAAACAGACCTTTAATAGAATGATGTAAGGAAAAAATCTACCAGTTGCCCAAAAGAAGTCTTTCTTTTTGCTGGCCTATGATAGGAAAACATTTTCCCTGAGAATCTACCACTGTGACTATGCTTTACAGGTTTTTGAGATTGATATTTATGATCTACCAAGTTCTACCTCTAAGCTGAAAAATGAAAACCAAACTTGTGTTAGGCCAATAGTATCCCAAGTAGGTCACCTAGAATTCTTGCAGATAAAGCTCTGCTGGGGATGGGCCCATACTTTCTAAAACTAAGAACCACAAGTGAGAGTCAGTGGAAAAAACAAACACCAGATTTAGAGCTCTGAGAATTTCAGGTGATAGAACAATTTGGAAGAGACTGTAAAATAAGTATGTTTTAAATGATTAAAGACATAAAAGAAGGTCTAAAATCAGACAAAAAAAGCAAGGCAAGAAAGAAGAGCATGAACTGGAAAGGGATAAAAGTAATGCATCTGAGGTCAAGAATACAAATCTCTTACCAACTGCGCAAGACTTTTGGTACATATAAGGATTTGGGAGGCAATAATTTTTATCCCTTTTATTTTCTCTCCTAATGTTAAATTTGTTATTTATATAGGACAGCCTTCTTACTTGCTTTGTTACTGACATCTAATATATAAGGACATAATGACTGCCCAAAAGCCAGTGAACATTTTTCATATTTAAAACTGATGGACAGCTCATAAGACATTCTCTCTGTTATGATTGTTGAAATGTCTCATAAACGAAAATATCATCTCAGTGTGATTTCTTTGCTTCTTTGCACTCTTCAGCTCAATGTTCTCTTTCCAGCTGGGCATAAATTGAGGACCTTGGCCTTTTCAATGGTGGACATAGGGCCATAATGGGAAGGAAGTGGCAAGCATCAAAGGAAAGGGGATAAGAAGAGCTCAAAATAAGAAGGCTCATTATTTTATGAGAAACTTTTTTTTCTGGCTACTGTTTCAAAAATTATTCCTCTATGTCTCATAAAAGAACTAGGAATAAGTAATGTAGAAACATCAAGAAGTCATCCAATCTACCAGAGCTCTGTAGGAACCAACAACCAACTCTGTTGTTTCACAAATCCTGAAATATTCCTTTATGGACCCAGGCTCTGTGGGCTGCAGTGAGGGTATTTGGTAGTGGTGAGACTTAGATAAAACTAGATGAGTCCAAGCTCAGATGGAATGAGGTTAATTTTACTCACCTCTGGTTTAGAGGATAATCATCATCATTACTATCATCACTACCATTTATTGAACTTCAACTATCTGCCTGACCATGTATCATTTTATTTCATTGCCAGAAAAGCTCTGCAAAGTGGGCATTAACAGCCCCATTTCTCAGACAGCAGATACATATAAATGATCCATATTCTGTCATACTATATTAGAACTCAGGGTAGGATAAATGCCTTTAGCCTTCCTTAGCAAACTTGTTGTTGTTATTAGATGTCATCTGGTTGGTTCCAAATCATAGCAACTCTATGTATAAAAGAACAAAACCCTGCCTGGTCCTGCACCATCATGACAATTGTTGCAGCCACTGTGCCAATCCATGTCATGAGAACCATTGTACCAATACATGTCATTAAAGGTCCTTCTATTTTTCACTGACCCTCTACTTTGCCAAGCATTGGTCCTTCTCTAGGAACCTGTCCCTCCTGATAACATGTCCAAAGTAGGTGAGACCAAGTCTTGCTATCCTTGGTTCAAAGGGGCATTCTGGTTGTACTTCTCCAAAGACAAATTTGTTGGTTCTTCTAGCAGTCCATGGTATATTCAATATTCTTCACCAACCCTGTAATTCAAATGATTTGTTCCTCTACTGTCTTCCTTATTCATTGTCCAGTTTTCCCATGCATATGAGGCTACTGAAAATACTATGGCTTGGGTCAGACACATTTAGTTCTCAAAGTGACCTTTTCTTTTTAAATTATTTTGCAGCAGATTTGCCCATGTAATATATCATTTGATTTCTTGACTTCTGTGTCCAAAAGTGTTGATTGTGGATCCAAGTAAAATGAAATTCTTGACAACTTCAATAGTTTTTCCATTTATCATGATGTTATACATTGGCCCAGTTGTGAGGATTTTTGAGGTCTTTAAGTATTTATTGATGAAGATCAAAGGTCATAGTTTTCAGTATGGATTGTACCTTAATGCAAACAAAACAAAAATCCTCACAACCGGAACAATAAATAACATCATGATAAATAGAGAAAAGATTGAAGTTATCAAAGACTTCATTTTACTTGGATCCACAATCAACAGTCATGCAAGCATCAGCCAAAAAATAAAATATTGTAATAAATTAGGAAAATCTGCTGTAGGAGACCTCTTTAAAATGTTCAAGAGCAAAGTCTGAGGACTAAGGTGCGCCTGACTCAAGTGATGGTATTTTCAATAGCCTCATATGCATGTGAAAGTTGGACAATGAATAAGGAAGACAATAGACAAACTGATGTATTTGAGATGTGGTGCTGGAGAAGAATACTGAAGGTACCATGAACTGTCAGAGGAACAAACAGGTTTGTATTGGAAGAAGTATAGTTGAGTACTCCTTAGAAGTCAGGATGGTGAGATTTTGTCTTTCATAGTTTGGACATATTATCAGGAGGGACCAGTCCCTGGAAAAGGACATCATTCTTGGTAAAGTGGTGGGTCAGAGAAAACAAGGAAGACCCCCCCACCCCCAGTGAGATGGATTGGTACAGTGGCTACAGCAATGGGCTCAAGTACAATAACAGTTGTGAAGATGGCACAGGACTGGGCAGTGTTTCGTTCTGTTGTGCACAGGGTCATTATGAGTTGGAACCAACTTGACGGCACCTAACAACAACAATTCACACTAAAGCAACTTTGTTGTTATTGCTGTTAAATGCCATCAAGTCAGTTCTGACCCACAGCGACTCTGTATGGGGTTTCTGAGGAACAGCTGGTGAGCTGGTGGCAGTAAAATCACCCAGATCCCCAAGAACAACACAGGCCAATACAGAGCTGGTTTTTTCAAGCAGCTTCAAAACAAGTTGTTCTCTGAGTAGTTAAGAAAAGAGGGAACTGAAAAAAATAAATCAAGTCTAGACTTTTATTATTGAAGGATTCTCTGGGAAAATTACAGAATGATGCAGAAAACATTAAAAGAAGATGGAAGGAATACACAGAGTTATTGTACCAAAAGTTAATGGTCAACGTTCAACCATTTCAAGAGGTAGCATATGACCAAGAGCCAATGATACTGAAGGAAGAAGTCCAAGGTGCATTGAAGGAATTCACAAACAACAAGGTACTGGGAATTGATGGAATACAAATTGAAATCTTTCAACAAAGTGAGGCAGCACTGGAGGCACTCAATCATCTATGCCAAGAAATCTGGAAGAGGGGGCAAACAAACAAGATGGCAGATTAGGTGGAAGTGTAGTAAAGAGCTTCGCCAGCAACAACACAGAATACCTGACCAAGCAGCTCGGGATGATCCCAGAACTCTGAACCACATATAAAGGAATATTTAGAAGGTTGGAAGGCTTACAGCTGGGGGAATTTGTGGCAGAAGCAAGAAATCCATTGTTTTCTAGTCCGGGATGCTCGGTTGCTCTAGCAGCTGCCATCTTGGGTGAGACCAAGCAGGGGAAGGATCGGAGCAGCCACAGATGCCTGGCAGAACCGCGTCGATAAAGGTGTGGACATTCTTTTCTTTTGGTATCTCTTCATTGGTCCCTTGCTGTCTGCATACCTCCATTTTGGTGACTATAAGGGTGCCTCAGCTAGTGGACGCCTCAGCTCCACCCTCAGAGGGTTCTACTACGCATGCGCACAGAGCTCCTCGAAATTTAAAGAGACCGGTTTCTATTAAAACCAGACGGGCACAGCCAGCCCTGAACTGTTTATAACTAGAAAAAAGGCCTGAATGGGGATTGTGGAGCGGGACAAGCAGACAAAAAAGGAAATAGTCTAAAAATTAACTCCCAAGTTACGTCAAAATGACCAACACTGGCATCTTGAAATTTCTCAAGAAGAAATCTGGAAGACAGCTAGCTGACCAATTGATTGGAAGAGATCCGCATTTGTGCCCATTCCAAAGAGAGGTGACCCAACAGAATGCGGAAACCATTGGACAATATCTTCGATATCCCATGCAAGTAAAGTTTTACTAAAGGTAATACAGTAATGCTGTAGCCATACATTGCTCATGAAACACCTGTACATTGACCAAGAGGCGGTTGTTTGAATAGAACATGGGAACACTGAATGGTTTAAAGTTAGGAAAGGTATGCAAAAGGGTTGTAATCTTTCACCATACTTATTCAACCTGTATGCTGAGCAAATAATCCAAGCAGCTGCATTATATGAAGAAAAATGTGGCATCAGAATTGGAGGAAGACTCATTAACAACCAGCAATATGCAGATGATACAACCTTGCTTGCTGAAAGTGAAGAGGACTTAAAATATTTACTAATGAAGATCAAAGAGTATAGCCTTTGGTATGGATTGCAACTGAATGTCAAGAAAACAAAAATCCTCACCACTGGATCAACAAACAACATTCTCATCAATGGATAAAAGATTGAAGTTGTCATAGATTTCATTTTTCGTGGATCAACTATCAACACTCATGAAAGCAGCAGTGGAGAGATCAAACAACGTATTGCATTAGGCAAATCTGCTGCACAAGACCTTTTTAAAGTGTTGAAGAGCAAAGCTGTCAGCTTGAGGAATAATGTACACTGGACCAAAGTCATGCTATTTTCAATAACCCCATATGCATGTGACAGTTGGACAGTGAATAAGGAAGATCATATAAGAACTGATGCATTTGTGTTATGGTGTTAGGGGAGAATATTTAAAGTACCATGGGCTACCTAAAGAACCAACAGATCTGTGTTGGAAGAAGTGCAGCCAGTGTGTTCCTTGGAGGCCAGGATGGCCAGACTTCGTCTCTCATACTTCGGACATATTGTCAGGAGGGGCCAGTCTCTGGAGAAGAATATCATGTTTGGTAAGGTGGAGAGTCAGAGAAAAAGAGGAAGCCCCCCCAGCAAGATGGACTGGCAAAGTGGCAGCATCAATGGGCTCAAGTGTGGCAATAATTGTGAGGTTGGCCCAGAACTGGGCAGTGCTTCAGTTTGTTGTGCATAGGGTCGCTATAAGTTGGTACTGACTTGCAGGCATCCAATGACACAACAGAAAGAGACAACTGAGCTCAGCTACATTCACTTCTCTTCTAATTGCAAATGCAGATTAACCCTGGTGAGAGAGATATTTTAGCTAACAATGGTTTATCAAATTGGGTGTACTAGCAGTCTTCTTTCAATCTGGTCAATTCATGACTACCAACCTCAGAGACCATTGTCCATCATTTCCCCCTGTTTTACTATCTTGCTTTTGAACACCAAATCTCAGTAACCAAGCACAGTTCCTGGCACACAGACACTTAATAATATTTAGAAGCATTAACAACTGAGTTCCATGTCTCCTTGAAAAGTATAGCCTTCTAAAGTAGAGGAAATGAGATGCCTGCTGATTAAGAATGTAATTATTAGATCAGTCTTATATAGTCTTATATCTATTTTCTGAAGGTAAATAACAACTATGAAAATTAGAATAAAGAATATTTTTATTATTAATATATGTAGTTATGGGCACACTATTTAATTAGTATATTCTGACTAGAAACATAGCTATTAGATTAAAGGAATTCCTGGTGTTGTGTTGTAGGATAATCACTGGACAGCTAACTGCAAGTTTGGTGGTTCAAACCTACAGGTTGCTCTTTAGAAACCTTAAACAGGGTTGCTATGAGTCGGAATGGACTTGATAGCACTTAACAACAATAACAATGGTAGATTAAAAAGTAAATAGTTAAACGGCAAGATGGTGGAGGAGGCAGACATGCTACAGAGACCCCCTACAACTATGGGAGAGTGACCAAAAGAGAGAGATACAGATAATAATCCTGGAACCCTGAGCTTCAGTGGGAAGGATACTTACTAGGAAAAAAAGCTGACCAAGGGTGGTGAAAAGTGGTGACAGACAGGTGAATGGCCAGCTGACTGGACTTGGTGTGACCATCTTAAGCTTTTGTGTATAGCTTTAGAAACAGACTATGGCCTGACTGTGCAGATGTACACTGGTGACTGGCAATGAGAAAGGTGTGATTCTTTACTATTTCCTATATTCCTCTGCTGATCAGAGGTGTAGCCAGTCCCCACCTTCATTCACCTCATACAAAACCCTTACTCTACCATGGGTCACACCTCTGCTTCTTCAGACCTGTAGAACTCTAAGAACTGGTCCCTTCCAGCTCTAAACTAGTGAGAACTCTCATAACTATATACTTTATCCCCAGCTGCCCTCTGGGTCTGAAAACCCTGACCTCAGCTACCTTTAGGACTTCCACAAACTATTTCCAGATTGGCTGTCCTAAACATAATTAATACCTAGGTCTATAGGAACTCTGTCTAGGGCTGGGAATGCTAGTCTTTCACCCGTTTCCCCTTCCACTTTATGAGCTCACTGGCTGGTTATATATAGCCCCTCATAATGTTCTCCTCTCCAGGTCTGGCGCCAGGTCCTCATTGTTTCCTTTCATTTTTCCCTTCTTTGCTTTTCTTTCCCTTTTTAAAATCCTTTCTTTCCCTGTTTTCCCTTTTCTTCCCTCCTCCTTTTTTGCCCCCCACCCCTGGTTTTGCTTTACTATTATCTGGTCTCTTTCTCTTTTTTTCTTCTTCCTTCTCCTTATTTTTGTTTAGTATTTTTCCTTTCCCTTTTTCCTCTCTGTAGTTATTATATTCTTAAAAAAATTTTTTTTTTTTGCTGTTGTTGCCCCTTTCTCTCTCTCTCTCTCTCTTTCTTTCTTTCTTTTTCTTTCTTATGTCTGTGTGCTTCCTCTTCTTGCCCCACTTGACAGGAGACAACAACTGTGCCCATACAACCCAGTCACAACTATAACCTCTGCAGCCCCACCCACATGGTTAAGAGCCATACCAGCTCCTATTATCACCTGGTCACTGATAGACAGCAGTCAGCACCAGTCAAACCCACCCTAAACTGAGCTGCACATATGGTGAATAGCATGCACATGTTTCCATTATCTAATCAGACCCACCAGGAGGCTACTTGTTGTTAAATGCTGTCAAGTAGATTCCGCATAGCGACTGTGTATAGGGTTTCTAAGAAGTGACTGTTCAGTTTTAACCACCGACCTTGTAATGCACACTGACATTTTGGGCCAGTGCTTATCCTACTGAACCATACCAGAACCCCAGGAGGCAGGTAGTGAGGCAGGTTGGCCACACCAACATACAATCATCAGTTAAATACAACACCACCACAATGTCTCAGAGACAACAGACAATTTTAGTTCACATGAAGAACTAAGGCAGAGTAGCTCAAATAAGCATCCAAGTCCTGGTATGGTGCTGTGGGATAAGCACTGAACCCGCACGGTCTGTTTGAACTGCAAGGTCGGCGGTTCAAACCCACCAGCCACTGTTCAGAAACCCTATATGGGATCGCTAAGAGTTGGAAACGACTCAATGGCACTTATCAACAACAACAGCAACAAAGTAAAACAAGCCTACCAGACTGAAAATAGGGAATCAGAGACATCAGTTTGTAATGAAGTCAACTACAAAGCAACAAGATGAAATAGTGTCGTTAAAAAACCTCTGAATGGCAAGGAAGTCAAATAGATTTAAAGATAAAACAGAATGTTTTAAACTGGGGAAGACATTAGTAAATTACAGGATAACTTCAAAGAAAAACCATTTTCTCATCAAAATAATAAGGCTTTGGTGGTGGTGGTTATGTGCCATGGAGTTGGTTCTGACTCATAGTGACCCTGTGCAGGGTTTCTGAAGCTGTAAGTATTAACAGGAGCAGAAGCTTCATCTTTCTGTAAGCCCTAAAACAACAGCAATGATGAAAACAAGAAAATCTGCCAAAAAAAAAAAAAAAACTGGGAAAAAAAAAAAAAAAATGAACTCAGCACAGAAAATTGCATTATGCTGAGTGAAATGAGGCAATCACAAAAGGGTAAATACTGTGTGTTAACACTATTGTAAAAAGTCATAAAATGGTTTTCATGCTGAAAGCAACATTCTATGATGGTAACTAGAGGTGAGAAGGAAAGGGGAGTAATTCATTGGCTAGCGAGCAGACATGTGTTAACTTGAGTGATGAGTAAGGCAATATATAACAAGAGGGAGATTGGCAGAAGAATGATGAAGGCAGGAGAAAACATGGGAAGGAATGCAAGAGTTAAAAGTCATAGAGGTAAATACTGTTAAATACATAATCCTGTAGTAACCATAGATACCTGGATAGATACACAGACTGAACAGGTATGGGAGGGAGAGTGGGAGTATACCCACAAATATATAAAAGTTGACAGGATATTTGCACATGGGTATTTACCACTGTTGGAAACACATACACGAATGTTGTAGAGCATAGAATGCATAAAATTATGCAAACTGCTTTGTTGCTATGTTATTATTAGGTACCATCGAGTCACTTCCAACCTCATAACAACACTACATGCACAACAGAAGGAAACACTGCCCGGTCTTGCACCATCCACACAATTGTTGTATTTGAACCCATTGTTGTTGCCACTGTGTCAATCCAGTCCATTTTACTGGGGATTTTCCTCTTTTTCACTGACCCTCCATTTTACCAAACATGATGTCCTTCT
Source organism: Chrysochloris asiatica (assembly GCF_000296735.1). Lineage (NCBI taxonomy): Eukaryota > Metazoa > Chordata > Mammalia > Afrosoricida > Chrysochloridae > Chrysochloris > Chrysochloris asiatica. Next base: position 18,236,776 of record NW_006408555.1, read on the forward strand.
CCAGGGTCTGGTACTTCCTGATAGTATATCTGAAGTGTGAGAGATGAAGTCTGGTCATCCTGGCTTCTAAGGAACATTCTGGCTGTACTTCTTCCAACACAGATTTGTTTGCTCAATTCACTATAGTTGTAACAATTCATAGAGCTCCTACTGATTTTTGCAACTAGGCTTGTTTCAATATAGAATTTGAAGTTTGGAGTCTTAATGGCATTTATTCTCATACCAAACATAGCACATGTAAAAGAAAATGCCATATGATGTGGGTTGAATTGGGTTCCCCTCAAAATATATGTTGCAGTCCTTACTTCCTACCCCCCGTCCCAGTACCTGTGAATATGACCTTATTTAGAAACAGGGTTTTTGCCGATATTTTTAAGATGAGTTCATACAAGATTTAGGGTGGTCCTTAAGCCAGTGGCTGGTGTTATTAGAAAAAGAGGGATTTTGAACACACAGACACAGACTTAGAAAGGACAACATCATGTGAAGACAGAACAAAGATTGGAGTGATAAATCTACAAACCAAGGAACGCCAGCCAACATCTGAAGCTAGGAGAGAGGCATGAAACAGAATTTTCCTCAGAAGCCTCAAAAAGGAACCAACTCTGCTGACAAATCAATTTTGGGCTTTAAGTATCCAAATTTTTGAAGAATAATTTTTTGTTTGAATCCACCTGTTTTGCAGTACTTTGTTATGGCAACTCTAGGAAACAAATTTTAGAATCTCATACTGGTCCATTTTGAACCTGCAAGCTCCATATCCAGTGAATATTTATATAGTGTTATTACTACAGTCTTTCTGTAGCAACATCTGTGTTCATAGATACTGGGCTCTTTAAAGATGTCTCCTGTCATCTATAACATTTACTTACATTGGTTACAGAGGAGGACACCTACCTACAAAGCTCCACAGGTGTTTTCTTTGCTTAGTTTTGACAAGTTCATTGTCTTAGTGAATAAAATCAGTTCTTACTGATACTAAGAGGCAAGCGATGGACATTTTTTTTACCTACTAAAGTAAGTTTCTGACTCTTGGGTCTTAAAATATTGCCTGAGATTCAGAAGTTTACTTTAGTAGGTAAAAATCTCTCCTTGTAAGGAAAATTAAAAAGAAACTATTAGACATTAAGCCTTACACATAGTAGGAATTCATTCAATATTAATTTGATTTAAAAATACAAGGCAATATTTTTATCGAAGTTATACCGGATGAACAAACATAAATGGCATTTTCTATAATATATAAAAGGCTCTTATAAATTAATGTGTAAAAGTCTAATAATCTAATATTAGTTTTAGAGTTTTGAAGTAGCGTGGTGGCTCTAAAGGATAAGTACTGGACTGCAAACCACAAAGTTGGCATTTCAAGCCCACCAACAATTCCTCGGGAGAAATATGAGGCTTTCTACTCCAGCAAAGACTGACGACCTCAGAAACCCTATACAGGATCGCCATGAGTTGGAACCTACCTGACAGCACTTAAGAGCAACAACAAATTGAGTTTACAGGAAAGTAAATAAAATGCCTTTTAACATATAAAAAGAAGTTTAATTTCACTTTATTAAGAGAAATACAATTTACACCTGCATTGAGATATCATTTTATACTTACTTAATATGTTGACAATTCTTATTGATAGCACAAGTGGAAACTGCTATAGTTTCTATCAGATTGAAATTTCCAAGATCCATTATAACTGTATGCACATATCTTTTGACCCAGTAGTTCTACACCTATGAATTTGTTCCACAGATACAGTTACACATGTTTCAAATGGGACATATAAAAGGATATGCACTGCAACTTTGTAATAGTGAACTGTGAGAATGGACACAAAGGTAGAAAAATCTATTAGTCCATTAGTAGAAGACTGGTTAGATAAAGGATGGTTTGTCCATAAAATAAAATGGACATGAAGTTGTAGATATTCCTTCTCTGTAACCACTGCAGGAAAATAAAATAGATGACGTGACAGGTTCAGCAAGACCATAATATTTATGAACCAGATACATTGCAAAAATTGAAAAGATAAGAAAATGTAGAGTAGGGTGGAGTATAAACATCTTTCTGGTCCATTATGGTGCTGCAGATTAAGCACTGGACTGCTAATTGCAAGGTCAGCTGTTCAAACTCACCAGTCACTCTTGGAAACCCTATTCAGGGTTGCTATGAATTGAAACCAACTTGATTATACACAAAAGACATCTTTCTGGTATTCTCTGCTTTTAGCCAAGATCCATTTGAAATTAGCAACGATATCTCTAGTTCCACATTCTCTTTTGAATCCAGTCAGGATTTCTGGCCACTACCTGTCAATGTACTGCTGCAACTGTTTTGAAATTATCAACAGAACTTTACTTGCATGTGATATGAATAACATTATTAGACAATTTTCACATTCCATAGGGTTATCTTTCATTGGAATGGACACAAATATGGATCTCTTCAGTCAGTTAGTTGGATAGATGTCCTCCAAATTGCTTGGCATAGATAAGTGAACACCTTCGTGTATTCCATCAATTCCTGGAGACTCATTTTCAGTGCATCTTAGACTTCTTCCTTCAATACTATCAGTTCTTGCTCATATGCTACGTCTTGAAATGGGTTAAACATCGAACAATTCTTTTTTGCATAGTGACTCTTGTTTATTCCTTCCATCTTCTTTTGATGCTTCCTGCATCATTTAATATTTTGCCCATGTTGTTATTGTTGTTAAGTGCCGTTGAGTCAACTCTGACCCATAGCAACCCTGTTTCCAAGGAGCAACTGGTGAGCTTGAACCACCAACCTTGCAGTTCAAACGACTTCACAGTCTGATGCATTAGCCCACAGTGCCACACCATTTTGCCCATAGGATCCTACAATATTACAAGTTCAGGTTGGAATTTTGTCTTCAGTTCTTTCAACTTATGAAATGCTGAACATGTTCTTCCTTTTGGTTTGCAGATGTCATTATAATACTTGGTCTTCTGGAGCTGCTGTTTGGAATTTTTTGTTTAGCTCTTTGATTATTCATTATTTCTACTCATTTTAGCATCTCTACTTTCAAGACGAAGTTTCAGAGTCTCTTCTGACATTCATTTTTGTCGTATTTCTTTCCTGTCTTTTAAATGACATTTTGCTTTTTTCATGTATAATTTTCTTGTTGCTATCCCAGTACTCTGTTCTTTCATCATTAGTATCTAACGCATGAAATATGTTTTTAAGATGGTCTCTAAATTCAGGTGGGATTTATTCAAAGTAATATTTTGGCTCTCATAGACTTGTTTTAATTTTCTTCAGCTTCAGTTTGAACTTGCATATAAGTAATTGATGGTCTGTTCCACAGTCAGCCCCTGGCCTTGTTTTGGTTGATGATATTTAGCTTTTCCACTATCTCTTCCTATATATGTAGCCAGTTTGGTTGTACTCCATCTGGTGAGGTCCACGTTTATAGTTGCTGCTAATGTTGTTGAAAATGAACAATGAAGAAGTCATTGGTCTTGCAATGAAGAAGTCATTGGTCTTGCAAAATTCTATCATGTGATCTCCAGCATTGTTTCTGTCACCAAGGCCTTGTGTTCCAAAAGCTAATCCTTCCTCCTTGTCTCCAACTTTCACATTCCAGTTACTGGTAGTTATCAATGAATCTTCACTGCATGTTTGTTGATTTCAGACTGAAGAAGTTGATAAAATTCTTCCATTTCATTATCACTGGCTTTAGTGGTTGGTGAGTCAATTTGAATAACAGTTGTATTTACTGTTCTTCATTGCAGGTCTATGGATTTAACCTATCACAGACAGGACTGTACTTCAAGATAGAACTTGAAATGCTCTTTTTGCCAATGAATGTGAAGTCATTCCTCTTCAATTTTTCCTTCTCAGCATAGAAAAACATATGATTGTCTGATTCAAAATGGCCAATACCACTTCATTTCATCTCAACAATACCTAGAATACTGATCTGATGCATTCTTTCATTTTTGACAACTTCTAATTTTTCTAGAATGATGCTTTGTATGTTTCACAGTTGGATTATTAATGTATGCTTGAATATTTCTCCCCATTTTGAGTTGTGCCCAATCAGCAAATAAAGGTTCTGACAGCTTTGCTCCAGCCACATCATTAAGTTCTACTCTACTTTTAGGAGGCAGCTCTTCTCAGTTATATTTTGAGTGCCTTCCAAGCTGAGGGGCTCATCTTCTGGCACTATATTAGAACCAGACAGGGTTTTGCTAACTATATCAGACAGTGGCTACCTATTTAAAGTAGTCTATCTCTACTTCTTCCTGTCTGTCTTAGTCTAAAAGCTCCACTGAAACCAACCTGTTCACCATAGATGACCCTGCTGGTATTTACAATATCAGTGGCATAGCTTCCAGCATCTCAACAACATATAAGCCACCACAATATGACAAACGGACAGATGAATAGAGAACATTCACATTATCTCATCTTCTTTTCTTCATTAAATTTGACTATTGGATCAGCACTGGACTGTGAACCACAATGTTGGTGTTCAAACCCACCAGCTCCTCTTTGGAGCTCCTAAACAGGGTCACTGTGAGTCAGATCTAACTCGACGGTACTTAATACAACAACAACAAAATGATATAATTTAAGTCTAAGTTTATTTTTTGACACTGTCCTTTGGAATTTATATTCTGTTTATATAATTTGCTGTTCTGTCACCTCATTTTGAAAAATATTAGGTAGTAGTTGATAAATATTTGCTGATTTATGAATAACTATATTACAGTTGTGTCAAATGCTGATAATATAGAATATCTGAGATACAATGTTCGTTCCAAGAAGGGAGTGATCCAGAAGGGATCTGGGGACAGGTTTAAGTGCCTGGCCTCTATTTTCCTACCTCTGTGTTCACTCTCACAGTTTCCACAATCATTTCTATGCCCCAAACACACTTATCACTCATGCATACTTCTGTAATTCCAACTATCTACTGAATCTTCCCAATTCATTCATCATTCCCCTGCCCCAACTCCTTAGCTTTGACATTCAACCCATCAAAACATCTGTTTCTTTTATTCTTCTTTTGTTGTTGTTACATGCTGTGGAGTCAGTTTTGACTCATAGCAACTCTGTATAGGGTTTCCGAAGAGCAGCTAGAGGGTTTGAACTACTGACCTTACATTTCAAACCCAGTGTCACATCTTTTACTCTCCAAAGTAACCGTTTTATTTAGCCCGACCCTAAATATGCCAGTTAGCACACTGTGATCCTCAACAAATGTGACCTCTTTCCCATCCTTTAAGTATCTGTTGTATTTTGTAAACTTGTAATCTATAGATCCATGTATGCTTGAGTCTGTGAAATTTATGAATGACTATTTTATATGTATGTTAAATAACTTGATGACTTTTACTGGATGGCAGAAATTCTACTGAAATGGGAATTTTCTGTTTAGAACAACATAATATGGGCTATTTTGGGGAAATAGAGGAAAATATCTAGTGATAATGCCTAAACTGAAGAGAGAAGTGGTGGCAGGTACTATTTGCTAGCCATTCAACAACCATTACGGCTGGTATTTCTTGCTAACAAAACTCTGGTTTTGTTCAGGTGGTAATTCCATTACATTTTGCTTGATACTTGCCTTCCCAACCCAATGAAGTCAATGACAAAGTTATGGCTAATGATATGTATGGATAGTCTAGTGGGAAATAGTTTGCTTTCTAAAAGAGAGATTAGAATTGTGTACCACCTATATATTTTCACTTTCCTTTCTAACTGGATACTTTATCAGCCATCATCATGAAGTAATAAATATAAGGACAAAGACGAAGAGTCAACATATTGAAGATGGCAGAATAGAAGGACAAAAAAGTTTTGGGCCCTTGAAAAAATTGTTGAGCTCCTGGAACCACCAGCCTTGTTGACATTTTCTTGCTATGTGAGAAAATTAAACATCATTATTACATATCAACTTATAACTGCTGAGTTTTTTGTTATTTGCTACCAAACGGATTCCCAATGGATACCAAACTACTCTGTTTACCTACTAAGGGGCTTCAAAAGTTCATGGAAGAATCTATTATTTTTTTAATTCCATTTTTTATGAACTTTTTGATGATTCCTTGTATAGGAGTATCTTTCATCTATTACTTTCCCCATGTAAAAGAAAAGTTTTGTCTGAATTTTTAGTTGTATTCTTCAGGGATGGTGAAAATTAGGGAGTTACCATGAAGGAGACCACAGAACACATGAAAATGATGCTAGGAGTGGATAATGAGAAAAGTAGAAGTCATCTACCTATTTATTCACCAAATAGTCACTGAATGCCTACTATGTTCAGCGCACACCGTGAGGAGTCAATGGTGGAAACTAAAGGGTTCTGACTTTTCAAAGTTTATGGTATAGTAGGGGAGATGATGTTGCTATTGTTAAGTGTTGATGAGTCAGTTCTGACTCATAATGACCCTGTATAAGGTTTCTAAGGAGCAGCTGGTGGGTTTAAACCTCTTACCTTGGGATTAGTAGTCCAGAGCTTATCCTACAGCTCCACATCAAGCCTCCAGAAGTAGAAATAAGAGATACATAAATGAAGACTGATGAAGAAAAAATATAATATTCACCCTATAGAGCTACAAAGGGCATAGAAGTTCAGGGTTGGGAGAGAGGACTTATTGGAAAAGGTGAGATTTGACATGTCTCTTAGTTTAGCAGGACAATCTGTGTAGAAATGAGATGTGAATTGCTGAAGAAAGCCATATTAATACTTTATCTCATCTGCTTGGAGCTGTCTTCTGTCAGACAGACTCTCCTACTAAAATGGATAGCAGTGAACTTAGTCATGAATTTGGGGCCAAGTTTTAAGCACCTGATCTTGCTGATGAAGAAGAATTTATAACTGCCTGAAAGAAATGCTTCACTTTTAGGTAAGGCATTAAGTCTTTTAGGTCAACATATATATTTTTAAGGAACTTTGCAAGGTAATTAACTCACAGTTTGAGTTAATACATTTGTGAAACAATAAAGTCCCTATTTATGTCATCAGTTCTATCACTGGTACTTGGAAATATTAGAGATATTGATACTTCATCCTTTAAAGAATTATTGAGAAAAGCTGCTAGAATTATGAAGAACAATACATTATTTAACACTTTAAAGAAGCTAAAGAGGAGCTCCGGTTTGAGGGCGGGTGAAGGCACAGATAGTGAAAACTCCTCTGCCCAAACCCTAAAAAAAGCAGAGAAAGAGCATTCTGCAAAAAAACTGCGGAGCTTTGGATCTTGTTTAAGGTTCTGGGTGCCAGTTCCCCATGCCCATCGAGAAGAAATCTGCCAGTGGAAGCAAAATACGGTGCAGCCATGGCAGCTGGCAGCCAGAAGTCCTCAGGCCAGAGGGCGGGGCCACGGTCAAGTGGAGGCAGTGACCCAGCACTAGAAGCCACTGAGCAGCGTGTCTAAAGGGAGAGGTGTGACCGATTTTTCATCTTTCACTTTTCATTTTTCACATATCTCTCCTCTTCAGCCCAATCACGCCCTCACTGCACAGCCCAGACACCTTCAGGCAGGCAGAAGCACACCCTCAAAAGGGTCCAGCATTGCACCCACAGTTTTCCAATGGCACAGAGAGGAAACCTGCAGGTTGCTTCTTATGACATTTTGACTCTGGGAACCAGTCCCATAGTTAACCTAGGCGGGACCCTTTGAACAGCAAATGCCAGTGAAGAATGTCAATCACAATTTTGTTTTTGTTTATGATTGGTGGTTTCTGTCTCTGTTTTTATATTGTTTCTATCTTTGCTCCTGTTGGCCTCACTCTTCTCCTAGAGGGGGGAGCTTTCTCCCCCTACCTTAGCCAAGAAGAGACAGCAACTGTGACCATGTAGCCAAGATACAAGCATACCCTGTAGTAGCCCACCATATGGACAAGAGCCAAAACCAGCTGCTAGGCATTACTTGTGAAAAGGGAAGCCTATCTCCAGATCATATCCACCAGAAGACACTCAGCAAGCTTAACAACAAAGCAACATGCATCCATTGAAGCATTAAAAACTCACATAACTGTTGAAAATGTCCAAGAAAACACAAAGATCTCAACACATGTCCAAAACCAGAAAAAAGAAACTGAGACAAATAGGCTGGAATCAGACACAGACTTTCCAGTAGAAGAGCAGGTACTGGATCTGCCTGAGAAGGAATTCAGAAGAATGATATGGATACAAATTCAAATGCTCTGAAAAGGGGTGGAGGAAAATAAGGAAGAAGTCAGTAAAGTTCTACAAGAGCAATCAAACAAGATAGACACAGCACTGGAAACAATCCAAAACCTGCAAAAAGAAGTACAGATGATTAATAACAAAATATCAGAAATGGACAATACACTCAAAGGGCAAAGGAGCAGAATGGAAGAGATGGAAGCCAGAACCAGTGATCTGGAAGACAAATCTCTCAATACTACTGAGATAGGAGAGCAAGCAGAAAAAAGGGATTAAAAAATCAGAAGAGAGTCTAAGATTCATGCTGGATAACATGAAGAGGAGTAACTTAAGAATTATTGCATTCCAGAACAGGAAGAAATAGTTGAAGAGCTTCTGGAAGAAAATTTTCCTAACATCTTGAGGATGAGAAAATAAACATTCAAGAAGCTGAAAGAATCCCAGGGAGGATAGACCTCAAAAGAAAATCACTGAGCCATATCATAATCAAGCTCTCCAAAAGCAAAGACAAGAAGAGAATTCTAAAAGCAGCCAGGGAAAAGAGAAGTCACCTACAAAGCCAAGCAAATCAGATTAAGCTCTGACTTCTCAGCAGAAACCATGTAGGCAAGAAGGGAGTGGGGAGACATAGATAAAACCCTTAAAGAAAAAACTGCCAACCAAGAATTGTCTATCCAGCAAAACTGTCAATCAAGTATGATGGTACAATCAAAACATTCCAGGATAAACAGAAGCTAAGAGATTTTGTTAAAACCAGTCCAGCACGTCAAAACATCCTAAAGGGAGTTTTTTGGAATGAAAACCAGCAAGAACAGCCAACAACCAGAGGTTGACAGATGGCAACACCACCTAGAACTCAGTTGATGGACAGCAGAACTCAGAATGGAACAAAATTACAGCAATGAATTCAGAGGAACTGTGAGGCCTACCAAAGATCAACATATTAACAATATCAAAGAAGGGAAAAATATAGGAACAGAGACCCAGGTGGTGAGGAGGTCGAGTAGATGGCAGGATACAATAGACTGTCTTAAACGCAGGGAAAAATTAAAATACTATAGGGTAACCCCAAAGAAAATTAATGCTTCACAACTTACCATGAAAATGAAGACCCAAGCAGAATAAGGAAACATTAAAACAAAGAAGAAACCGACAAGAAATAGTACAAAAAACATGAACAAAACACAAGAAGGCATGCAGAACAAAGGATCAAAGAGCACCACATAATGACAGCAGTTAATCCATGCTGTTGTTGTTGTTAGGTGCCATTGAGTTGCTACCAACCCATAGCGACCTTATGCACAGCAGAATGAAACACTGCCAGATCCAGGGCCAACCTCACTACTGTTGCCACGCTTAAGTCCATCGATGCTGAATAACACCCTGATGAAGAACGACTGGATAATAGAAGAAATAAAACATGAATTCACAAAGTTCCTAGAAACAAACAGAACGAAAACACAACATACCAAAATCTTTGGGACACAGTGAAAGTGGTGCTCAGAGGACAATTTATTG
>NW_006408555.1:18253387-18254246 GCF_000296735.1 Chrysochloris asiatica
GCGCTTCCTCAGAAGGTTGGAAATAGAAATACCTTATGATCCAGCAATTCCTCTACTTGGTATTTACCCACAAGAAATACGAGCCATAATACGAGTAGATATATGCACACCAATGTTCACAGCAGCACTATTTACAATAGCAAAAAGATGGAGACAGCCTAAGTGCCCATGTATGGAAGAATGGATAACCAAACTTTGGTATATATACACAGTGGAATAGTACGCGACACTGAAGAATAACAAGGAAGCAGCAAGCCACCGCATAACATGGATGAACCTTGAGGACATTATGCTGAGTGAAATCAGTCAGTCACAAAAAGGAGAAATACATCATAGGGCCATTATTGTAAAAGATTAAGAAAAAGCACCCATACTAAAAGGGGGGAAAACTTATCTTTTATTTTTTCATTTTATTATTTTTTGTTGTTGTTGTTGGTTACTGGAGTGTATGGGGTGGGATAAAGGGGAGGGAAGGGAAGGGGGAACACAGGGTAGGGACTAGGCACAGGATACTTGAACACAGGGTATGGAATAGACACAGGATAGTTTGGTGCTGGGGGTGGCAATGCACTAGAAGGGGAAGGGTAAAGGAAAAAAAGGGGATGGGAAAATAGCTAGGCAGATATTCATGGGCTAAATGAGACAGAGGCAAATAACTATCTAAACACAAACATGGAACAACAAGGCTTGTGGATACAAAGATTGAGTTATGGTTTGAACAGGTAAAAGTGGAGCAATGATGTCAAGATGCTTGGTTGTCTGTTGAATCTTGGTTTCCCTTGCCTACTATTGTAAAACAGACACTTGAAGGGGAGAGAGAGGAATAGCCAGAAACATCACCAGAGAAAGCTTATAAGGC
>NW_006408555.1:18254619-18326950 GCF_000296735.1 Chrysochloris asiatica
AAAACAGCAATGAAGTTGTGAACTAAGTCTGACCACATCCAATAGATTCCTGTTAACCTGGATTGAGACCTGGGGACTCCTGGGCCCAGGGGCAGTGACATTACTCCAGAGGACTAGAATGGAGTGTGAAGCATCTAGCTGATATAAAGAGAGGGGGGATGTACAAGAACACCCACACTTGCAGATAGTAACCATTTGACCTGGCATCAATGGCTGGATGATCAGAACACTACTAGAGGAAGAAAGAAGAGGAGAGAAAAAAAAAGGAGTAACCTACTATAAATGGACAAACTTGACCTATGCTGCGGATGCAGTATGACAAAGGAGTGGACAGATCTCTACAGTGAGGATCATTCTCACCCCCTTGGTACACAGGGTTGACAGGGAGGGGGAACTTAGACATTGGCTACCCAAAATGGGGGAACTACAAAGGCAAGAAGTGACTGGCTTATAAGTGTTCAATAGGGAACCTAGCTCCAAAGCATACAGGGAAAGATAGAACCTCCACTGAACTGTTTCCAACCTGTCTGAATGGGGTTAATAAAAGGTGAGGGGCAAAGGACTCCTGTGGTTCAATAGGGAATGATTGCTATCAGGTCTGATAGTGTTGGAAAGGTTAATGTAAATGTTGGGCAATAAAGGAGGGGAGCGGCTGATTTTGCAGTCCAGGAGCAGAGATCCCTGGAACCATCAAGGGAGAAAAGCAAAGTGGGAGACCATGTCTGGAGAAGCAGTGACACTAGGGATGGAGGCAGAGGCAATGATGGGGACAGAAGGAGCAGCTGGGGACTCTGGACTCAGGGAAGGAGAGGGGTTGTATGTTGGCGGTTGGGGGGCAGGAGCGTGGGGTGTACCCTTTGGGTGTTTGATGATGCATACAGGAGATTGTAAACATTGCAATGAAACAAAGTATGATAGGATGGATGTAAAGATAATGTTGACCCAAGTAAACTAACACATAATTCGCAATAAAAATGTTAAAAAGAAGAAGCAACAGCTAAAGAAAATTTGTGAATATAGTAGTGTAGTGGTTATGAGTCAGGTTGCTAACCTCAGATCAGCAGTTCAAAACTACCAGCTGTTCCATGGGAGAAAGATGAGGATTTCTGCTCCTGTAAAGATGTACAGTCCTGGAAACCCTATGCAGGATCACTATGAGTCAGAACTGACTCCACAGCACACCACCACCACCATAAAGCATAAAATCTCTTTCAAATTTTCATTAAATGCCACCTCAACTAGCCTGCCCCTAATATTTGTGGCATCTGAGTGAGAGCTCAAATGGTAGGATACATATCATATATCTAAATATTTATGTTACAAATCCAATGGCTACAAAAAGACATGTTCACTCTTCCTACTTTGACAAATATAAACCTTTATAGTATCTGGAAGGTCAGGTTTTAGTTAGGAATTCCTGAATTTTATACTATGGTTGTATGGGGAGTTAGCTCACAGGCTCCAGACGTTGGTCTAACCACTTCTTTTCCCATCCTCAGCTTTGTCCCTCCCTCTCTGAGAATGATTTCATGCACATGTGTGTAGACACTGTCTATACTTCCATAATTCACTGACTACTCCTACAGATAGTCACTCTTTGACTACTCTCCATGCCTTCTGGCACAGACAAAAGGGAATTGTGTTTGGGGAGTAGAGTGTTGTCTAGATGTGGAAGAGCTGGTAATGGATGACTGGACACACCTATCCCATGGACTTCTCAGACCATGAGAATGGAGGAGATGTAGCCAGAATGGAGCCAGAGCAAAGCCTTCTAAAATGGGCTCCTTTTGCTGTGTATCACAATCCTGGTGTGGCGCTGTAGGATAAGCACTAGACTTCTAACCATAAAGTCAGTGGTTCAAACCCACCAGCCTTGGAAACCATATACAGGGTTGCTATGAGCTGGAACCAACTCCATGGCACTTAACAACTACAACAACAACTTGCTGTCTATCTCAGGATTCCCAGCTCTGCTCCTCATCTGGAGTGAGAATTTGTGCAATATCTTTAAATAATATGAGTCTCAATTTCCTGATCTGTGTAAGGGGCCACAAAAGTGCTATTTCTGTTAGAAATTATTGTTGAAAACCTAAATAAATTGGATGTGTGTGAACGTGCTTTAGATAAACCTTCAGCTGCATCTACTCATTGTTGTTGTTAGGTGCCATCGAGTTCGTACTGACTCATAGCAACCCTATGTACAACAGAATGAAACACTGCCTGATCCTGGGCCAACCTCACAATTGTTGCCACTATTGAGCCCATAGATGCTGCCACTTTGCCAATCCATCTTGCTGGGGGTCTTCCTCTGACCCTCCACCTTACTAAACATGATATCCTGACAATCTGTCCAAAGTATGAGAGATGAAGTTTGGCCATTTTTGGCCTCCAAGGAACACTCTGGTTGCACTTCTTCCAACACAGATCTGTTGGTTCTTTTGGCAGCCCATGGGACTTGAAATATTCTCCTCCAACACCATAACTCAAGTGCATCAATTCTTCGATGGTCTTCCTTATTCACTGTACAGCTTTCACATGCATATGAGGTTATTGTGTCTGGTTATCATGCCTTTTCTATTTTGCCATGTTGGAAATCAAAGGGTACACATGCTTTCATGCTCGAATGTATGGATAACCCAAAAATGTAAAAATGGGCAGGGAATAATGGAGGAATCAAAGGTTATTACATATCCCTTAGGTTTTGTTTTTTGTTTTTGTTTTCTAAACCTGCTGCCTGATTCCTCCAGGTCCAGCTTGGTTCCTTTAAGACCCTTAGCTTGTGGACATGTGCTCATTTGCATGGCTGATGTAGGGCTTCAGATTGATGCCTGGTAAAGGACATTACTCTTCAGCTGTGAGGCAGGGTAATTCCTGCATTAAGCAGGAAGCAGACTGATAGCTCATCGGTTCAGCCGGCAGAAAATATTCAGTGTACCTTTGTGGCAAAGGCAGACGACTGAACGAGTGGGGTGTGCCGGGGAATGAATTACACTATGAGCTTCTGCATCCATAAAAATGAGGCCGCTCTCGGGTCAGGCGGGTGGGTGATATGTCACTGAGGCAGGTTAAACGGATTCGACTCTCTGGCTGGCTGATTTGAAGCTGACAAAAGGGACTCTGCTGTGGCTCTGGGCTCAGAATCATCTTATTATTGTCTCTGGATATTTTGAACCTCGAAAACCTTTGAATTTTTCATTCCTAGGATTGTATTCTCTTTCTTTCTTTCTTCTCCTCCTCCTTCCGTCTCCCAGCTACCTCCCCCTTTAAAAAACAACAACAACAACAAAACATGCCTTGCCTATTTGCACAGATATCCAAATGAAGTCTATTCTTAGGGTAGGGATTTTGGTATGTTTGGGACAAAACCCCCATGTTTTTCTCCTCTTTCAGCATCTTGCTAAGTAGAACAAATTGTGATAATTCTGGTTTTGCTTTTCAAAAGCAATTACTTCCCTGTCATTTCTAGATATTCAGGTAGAAGGGTCTGCCTTGATTAGCCATCCTTACACTCTCCTCCCCCTTTCAAATCCCGGGGCTTCTGCCTAGCTCGGGAAAGATTCAATTAAATGAGGTGTCAATGGAGTTACAATGGTTTCGGGTCAGAGATGTCAGTGAAAAGCTGAAGAGCTGAGCTGGCCCCGTGTATGTAAATGGATATATTTATACCAAGGATGTCAACATGCAGGACTCTCCTGCACTGCTCTTCCCTGATCAAAGATGAGCGCGGAGGCAATTACTGTAAAGGAAAAGTAAATCAGGGCCTCCCCTTCTTCCTTATGCCAGTGGAGTTTAATTGCTTGGAATAATGGGGCAAGAGTCCCTCTTTGCACACGGCCACACTTCGACACACACAAACTTTCACATATGGCTGGGCAAGGACACACACACACGGATGGCAATGCAGGAAAATATTCACACATTCCATAGTCCTTATGCGTGTACGTGCACACAGGTTTGCACGCAACACAAAGAAAGAATTATTTACCTTCTCTGATCTACTCAATTAAAAAAAAAAAAAAAGGCAGTGTATACTGCTAGACCTGCATGAAATATGGTTTTTGTTTTTCTTGTTTTAAGATGGAAAGGTATTCATTCCTATTCCAAGAGACAGCCACAGCTTTTTTTTTTTTTTAATGCAAAGGAATACGGGAGAAACCACAGAAATACAATACACAAATTCTTTCCGTCTCCTTTGTTCATTTGTTTAATACTTCTGTACACACAGTCACCGAAGTCTGAGCTCTGTACAAACACTTCACGTTTAAAACCTCTCTCAGGTCCTTTTTGCTTTGTATAAGCAGTTACAAGGACAGGTTGCATAGTCTCTGCTACTCACCGTGTCCTGGGCTATTCTGCTTTTGTTCTCTTGTGATAGGGGTCATGAGGAAGAGTCTAAGCTTGCATCAACAAATATAAAAAGTGGCATTCAGATGCAGAAATGCAAGTTCTCCCTGTAATTAGCTCTGCTGTGTCCAGCCCCTGGGAGGGTGCACAGCTTCAGGCTTGGGGGTTAGTGGGCAGGAGGAGTCTTTGGTCATGCGTACCACACAGGCTCTGAAGTATCCACATGGCAGATTTCGGTTTTCAGTTCAGGCTTCAGACGGCTGTCAGATTTTAAATATTATTATTTGGCCTAATTGCTTCCTCCTTTGATGGCAAAAGACAGGGGAAAAAAAATAACGCAACACAGAAACCCTTATAAACCCTGCCATCCATGCAAAAACACGCTACAGCACGCTACAGACACTTGGCTTTGTGTTATAACCACTGAAGTTTTCCTTTTTCATTTTATGGACCAAGTAGTTAAATCTGTGGGATGAAGTGCATGCCCGCCTTTTCTACAAGAGTTAAGAATAAACACAGCTTTCCAGAAAAAAGGAAATGAGACATTTTCTCCACTGATGTGATTTTTGAAAAGAAAAACAGAATATAATTGGGGGGAGGGGAACTGAACACTGGTGCTGGTAGATAACCAAGTGCAAAATAAAAATGATCCCAAAGTCTATTACTTTTAAGATTTGGGATCAAAGAGGGCCAATGAAAGGATCTCCACAAATAGGCCGAAACGCTGAAACCGAACGCTTGATAATGCCTCTGGGTCTTACTGTTTTGCCTGTTCTGGTTCCTAATCTAATTCTACCCTTAGATTCTGTATTTGACACCCTTCTCCTACAGCACTCATATTTCCTTACAAACTTATCTAACTGCAACTGCAGTCTCTATCTGCCCATGGGCTTGGATTCTGCCTAGCGTGAATGTCCAGTTGAATACAGAAAGCAGAAAACCCCCCAGATAATTACAATACAGATAAAGGCCAGGATGAAGGTAAGTACAAGTTGACATGGGATCACTTTTTGGAGTTGAATAAGTCAGAATGAGCCAGCAGGGAACCTAGTATAACACCAAAGTCAGCCAGGTTTACCCTGCATTTGAGATTTCTTTTGTAAGTAACTTTGGCTTCTTCACCCTCATTTAATGGGAAGTCCAATGCCTTCGTCTAGATTTGTGCACATTCCTCAGTGGGGATGGCTTGAAGTCCAGCTCCTACTGTATACTTGATGCCACTGAACTTCTTTGGTCTGTCCTTTTCCTTTGATCTGTACCAATCCAAGTGTGGCACTCAGTACTACCACAGCCACCCACACAAGATGTATGTACCTTGCATTTTGTGACAACAGGAATTTTGCATCACTATATTCTTGACACTTTCTTCATCGTCTGTTTCTATGCTTTCTCTTTTCTGTAGCTGCCATCCTCAGACTCCTTCCTCAGCAATATAGTTCCCCTCCTCTGCTCCAGCCTGCCTCTGCACATGCAATGTCCCTCCACAATGCAAGCGTACATCCGCACGTATGTGCAAGCACACACACACCCCTACACACACGCACACCTAGCAGAGACTTTTGATATTTTAGTATTTTCGTCTTTCCTCCTTTAGTAGATTGATTTCTCATGCTGAAGATGATGGAATCTCTTGTCACCAATCCTCCAACAAGACAGGTTCATTTCACAAATAGATGCACCAAGCATGCATCTGGCTCTGATATAGGCTCTAGGAACACAGGAGAAAAACCAACAGACAAAGTCTCAACCCCTACAGGGTCTGATTTCAATTTTAATACCATTTCTCTGTTTTTCTAGCAAGACTTGCTACTTTAAAAAATGTTTTTAAAAATGTTTAATTTAAAAAATGTTTGCTGAATGAGAGTTCTCACTCCAAGTTTCTTCTGCTTCTTTTTCTCTCATTGTTCCACTTCTCCAATTCTATCTTCCAGCTTGGTGTCCAGCTACCACACCCACCCACCCATCATTCACCATTCACAGTGCTAGAACTTTGTAAGGAGTATTTAAAAAACAAACAAACCCAGCAACCTTTAATTGTGAATTGAGTGAGGATACACAGAGCATATAATTACTTCTACAGTCAACAACACTTTGTTTCATCACAATGATTGCAATCCCTCCATGTAACAACAGTTTTCCCACTTCCTCCTGTGGTTTTTATTTCCGTTCCACCCTTCTTCTCAACCCTTCTGAATTTTGTCCTTGGTAAATGATGCCCTTTTGATCTTGAATGTTGACCATTCCATGATGAGCATGCCTTACGAGTAATGCTTTCCCCCCTATATCCCTGTCTGCCACTTGGCTGAAATTTGAGCCATGAGAGTGAGTTCATGTCCAGAACTGAAGAGTGACCCAGGACCATAGTCTCAGGTTCCTCCAGTCTGTTCTTGACTAATAAGCCTGGTCTTTTTTAAAATATGCATATAATTTTAAGTTTTGTTCTACATTTTCTCCCAATCTATCCAGGATCTTCTAATATGATCTCTCTCAGAACAATTGGATTGGCAACCGGGCACTGTCTAGTTCTGGTCTCAAGGTCATGGAGACTGATGTTCATGTATCCCATTTGACCACTGGACTAATTGATTCCAAGTATCCTTAATTTTAATCACTCTTCTTTTCTCCATACAGGAAGAGACCAATAGATGAACTTTAGATGGCCTCTCATGAGCTCTTAAGATCCATGAGTAGCTATTCACAAAAGTAGGAAGGAGAACAATGATTTTGTGGATTATGTATGCCAGCTGATCATGGGGTCCTCCGAGATTATGGTCCTGGGCCCCCAGGCCCAGAAACACATTACCTCAAGGTGTTTGTTGTTGTTGTTATGTGCCATAGAGTCGGTTCCGACCCATAGCGACCCTGTATAGGGTTTCCGAGGGTGTAAATCTTTACGGGAGTAGAAAGCCTTATCTTTCTCCCGCGGAGCACCTGGTAGTTTCGAACCGCTGACCTTAAGGTTCGCAGCCCGATTCGTAACCACTACGCTACCAGAGCTCCTTAGTATTCCCTAAAAGATTTTCATAACTTTGCCCTCTATAGGCTCCACTACATTCATAGATATGTTTGTAGGAAAGGTAAATATCCATACACAAATACCCTCTGTCAAACCTTTATATATTTGTGGGCACACTCCCACTCTTCCTCCCATACCTTTTCAATCTGTGTATCTGTCCATGCATTTACTCATCGATCTATTGCAGGGTTGCGGTACCATAGGTTCTTTCTTGATCATGTGTTACCTCTTGAAATGGTTGAACATTGACCATTTCTCTTTGGTACAACGACTCTGTGTATTCATTCCATCTTCTTTTGATGCTTGAATATCTACTTCAGTTCTTTCAGCTTGAGAAATGCTGAGTGTGTTCTTCCTTTTTGGTTTCCTAACTCCAGGTCTTTGCACATTTCATTATAATACTTGATTTTATGAGGATTAAGCAGAAGAATAAACATAAAACACTTTGCAAAGCTCATGAAAAGATGACAATAAATTCTTGCTTTAAAAATATCCCTTGTGGAAAACGGTATGACCCTTCTGCAAAAAGATGGAAACAGAAAGTCCATATGACCTAGAAATCACTCTACTTGGTACATATCTGCAAGAGATAAGAGCCATGACGTGATAGAGAAATGCACTCCCGTGTTCATTGCAGGACTATTTGAAATGGCAAAAAAAGATGGACAGCTCAAATGCCCATCAGTTAAAGAATGGATAAGCAACCTTTGGTATTCACACAGAATGGAATACAATACAATGCTGAAGAATAATTATGAATCTTCAAAACACCTTATGTCTTAGGCTAGATTTTCTGGAGAAGCAGAACTAGTGAAACATATATATGTACATATATACAGAAAATTGTAAGCCATTAAGGAAATGGCTTACAATGTAGAGTCCCAAGTCCCCAGCAGAAGAGAGTGAGTCTTTCCTATGTGTCCATTGTATTGGGAGCAGGCTACATCCCAAAGAAACATCCTTTCTATTTATTGGCTGCTTATAGCCAATCATCATAGAGTTAACTATCAATTGCCAAAAAACTGGGAATACTGGCTTAATTAAGTTGACATAGAACCGTAACTATCACACCTTATAACATGGATGGTCCTGGAGGCCATTATGCTAAGTGAAAGTAGTCATTCACAAAAGGACAAATATTTTATGAGGCCAATATTATAAAAACTCAAGAAAAGGTTTTAATGCTAAAAGAAACATTTGTGGTTTCCAGGGGTGGGAGGAAGGGAGAGAAATTCACTGGGTAGAGAGTGTTGTTGTTAAGTGTCGTTGAGTCAGTTCCAACCCCTAGTGACCCTGTGTAGGTTTTCTGAGGAGCAACTGGCAGAGGGTAGACAAGTGTTAACTTGAGTGATGGGGAAAGTAATAGACAAGAGGGATATTTGTAGGAGAATGATGGTGGCAGGGGAAGATACAGAATGGATTGCAAGAGTTAAGGGGAATAGAGGTAAATACTGTTATATACACAAGTGTTATATACAATATTGTCATATAGCACACAACAACAACAACCTATTTAAAGTCCTTCAAGAGCAGTTCGAAACTACTAGCTGCTCCGCGGGAGAAAGATGAGGCTTTCTGCTCCCGTAAAGATTTACAGCCTCAGAAACCCTGTTCAGCGTCGCTATGGGTCGGAACCAAGTTGACAGCACTTAACAACACAACAACAACAGTCCAACCACTCAGTATTGGTCTCTCCTACCTTTGAAATGATATCACTCTGTTTCAGCTATACCTCAATCTAATTTACTACTTGCACTAAAGATCTTTTTCTATTAGACTGTAAGCTTCTCAAGGGCAAGGGATGGGTACAGCTCATCTTTGAGTCTACTCCGTTATGTGCATCAGGATACATCAGTAAATACCTTTAAATTAATTTGAAGTTCATGAACTTAGTAAATAGCTTTTTTTCAAAAAGCAGCGGATGGTCATTTGAATGATCAACATCTATTAGAAGGTTTGAGTCCTGACGTAGAGCTGCAGGACTTGACTGTAAGGTCAGTTTGAAATGCAAGATCTCCAGTTCAAAGTCACCAGAAGCTCCTCAGAAACTCTATACAGGGTCACTTATGAGTCAGAACATGATAGCACTTAACAACAACAAGAACATTAGAAGGTTCAGAATATTGTCCTAGATATAGCCTGAAGTTTGAAAATTTTTTGAGTATCATATAATAACTGTATGGTGTGACTCAACATAGACAAAGACTACTTGACACTAATCTATAAAGCCACTGCCACGTGGTTGATTCCAACTCAAAGTGACCCTATCGGACAGGGTGGGCCTACTCCATAGGGGTTATAACACTGTGAATCTTTATGAGAGCAGACCACCACACTGTTCTCCCACAGTGCAGCTGGTGGGTTCAAACGGCAAACCTTTAAGGTAACAGTTGAGCATTTAAACTACTGTGCCACCAGGATTCCTTGACACTAACCTATTCTAGAATTTACCAAACAAATTGCAGAAGTTAGAAAACTGAAAATAAAAATTAACTCAATCTCAGAACCACTAAAAAAAAAAAAAATGAGAAGTTATAGTTGTAAGTAACTTACAAGTGATTATACTTACAGTACAATTATACTTACAGGCCATTTTTGTTACAACTGTCCAGGACAGAATAGCAGTACAGGTAGAAAAGAGACCCTGTTCAACATGCTCATGGTCTACAGTGAAGTCAAAGACAGTGGTTATGTCTGCATGTGCCCAATTTTCTTCTTTCTGTGTCCCCTGCCAGTGAGGTGGTGACAAAGTATCTTCTCAAGGGAGGGTCACCAAGCAATCACACACACTATAGATAATCCACTATCGATAATGACTAGAAGAGAAATGACGTTAAGTCTGTTTCTCTACTTCATGCCACATAATACTTAATTTACTTAACAGCAAATATATATATATATATATATGTTGCTGTTAGATGCTGTCGAGTTATTTCTGACTCATAGCGACCCTATGTAGGGTTTCTGAGGGGCAGCTGGTGGGTTTGAACTGACTTTCTCGTTAGCAATCCAGTGCTGATCCTACAGCACTACACCAGGACCAGGAAACCCTGTGGGGCAGTTGTGCTTTGTCCTTACAGGGTTGCAATAAATCCGGATTGACTCAACAATAGTAGAGTGGACTCGATTTGGTTGGGATTGTTTAAGAGCCCTACAGCATGACTGGTGGGTTTGAACCATTGAACTTTCCATTAGAAGTCCAGTTCTTATCCTACAGTGCCACCTGGGCTCCTTTTCTTTCTTTCTTTCTTTGGTGGTGCATTGTTAAGCAGCTGATGATCAAAATGGTCAGTGGTTTGAACTCACCAGCTACTCCATAGGTGAAAGATATGGCAATCTGCTTCCATACGGATTTTAGCTTTGGAAACCCTATGGGGTAGTTCTAAGTGCTCTATAGAGTTGGTATGTATGGAATTTGACTCAGCGGCAATAGGATACCGTTCCACCTCCCATTACTTTTATTTCTTGCTGTTGAATCCAATCTTGCAACCCTTTCCAAATTAGGACTACCCCAGGAACGACTCCATGGACAACACCACCATATATATATATATACACATATATGTATATACATATGTGTGTATGTATATATATATATATATATTCCAGTGCGTTAATCCACAGTGACAGTGCTGGTTTGATGCTGTAAGAGATTAATGTGCTGGACTGCAAGGTCAGTTTGAACTGCAAGGTCAGTGGCTCAAGCTCACCAGCTGCTCCTTGGAAACCCTATACAAGGGTCACTGTGAGTTGGAACCTACTCGACAGCATTTAACAACAATAACAACAACAACACACACACGAGGGTGAGTCAAAAAGTATGCGTACTTTGGTTGCAGGATTTATTTTTAATAAACTTTTAGAAAAGACAAACACATCATTTAAAAAATAATCTCCTTGCTTTTCAGTATACTTTATCTGTCAATAAGCTTTCCTATTCCCTTACTAAAAAATGTTTTAGGCTGAGCTGCAAGCCATGAATGCATGCTGTCTTCACTTCATCAGAAGTGAATCTTCATCCTCAAAGGGCTGCTTTCAGAGGACCAAACAGGCAAAAGTCCAATGGAGCAAGATTAGGACTACAGGGAGGCTGCTTTAACACCTAAAAACAAAGTTTCTGTAGAGTGTCAACAATATGAACAGAGGTGTGCAGATGTGCATTGTCATGCAAGATCACAACGCCCTTGGATAGCAGTCCTCTGAGTTTAATAAAAAAAATTTAAGCTTCAGCTTTTCGAGCACTGTTGATTGTTGAACCTTTTTCCTGATTGTGTTCCAATATTGCCCCCTGACAATCCCAGAAAATTGTAAGCATCAATTTTCCAGCTGATGGTTTTTCTAGGTCAGCGATTGAGGATGTTTCCAGTCTATACTCTGCCATTTGCTCTTAGGCCTGTCGTGATGAATCCATTTCTCATCACCAGTAAGATTTCTTTAAAGAAACTTTTCTCTTCCTTTGAGTATCAGTTCACATTTTGTTTGTGATGTCCAAATGCTTTGTTTATGCTGTCCAATGAGTTATTTCAGTACCTATGTCACACAAACTTTTCAAAACCCAAGTCTGTCATGGATTACTTCATAAGCAGAGTCATGGTTGATTTGCAAATGATTTGCCACATAATCCAGTGTCATTCATTTATCTGACAGAATCATTTCATGTGCATGTTCGTTTACCTAAGGGTAGGGATGAGACTTTTTACTATATGCCTTTTTATATTTTTTTAGATTGGTGTATATTTTTAATTACATAGTGCATTCAAAAACTTAAATTAAAACAAGCATACAGCATGAAGCCCTAAACAGTAAGATGTTGATCGGCACACATTGTAAGAACTGCCGTTGGCACTACCCATTGTAACCTCTTGAGTTTGTGAATTGGGATTTGCCACTAGCAGTCTGGAAGCTAGGGCAGTTTGAGAGAAACAGCGAATGCCTCAACAGGAATTAGGTTTCTACCTTTTGGTTATCACAGGATAGACATATCTGATGTTAAGAGTTACATGCAATCACTGGATCTTTCTTTATACCTCAGTCTCAGAGACCAAACAAAATGTTGTATTTGTCACTAGGGCTGGGAATAGGTTCATACCTGGATGACCAATCACTGCAGTGGTATTATGTTTTTTAGAGATGAACATTCTTTTCACCTGGCTTTTCCATTTTCCTCCAATTTCTTTGGAGATTTTTTTCCCCCAGTTCCTTGTTATCTCCTCCTGCATTTGGCCATGAAATGTTCCTCCTTCAGCCTTAGTCCTTCCTCTCACCTTTAGACCATGCTGTCTCTCTAAGTGCTAATGTGCTTATAACCAAATGAATCTCAAATTTTCTCTCTCTAAGCCAAACCTCTCTTCTGAGTTCTTCCAGTGCATGCTTTCTACTGACTAATGGACACTTCCACTTAATGTCTCAAAGTGGAGACTTCAAACTCACCAAGTCCCACACCTTCTCCCATCCTTGTCATCTAGTTTACAGTAGTCACACCTTGTTTTGGTTAAAGGCATTACCATCCACCTTGATGCACAAGTCAGAACCTTAAGTCATCTTGACTTCTCTCTCTCTTATTCCCCACCTCCTCTTTCTGTTTTGCCTTTTGAGGTTTTTATTGTGAATTAAGTGATAATTTACACTGAAGAACATCGGTTTTACATTCATCCTATTGTATTTTGTATTATTGCAATGATTACAATCTCCTCTGTGCATCATCAT
This sequence comes from Chrysochloris asiatica, assembly GCF_000296735.1. Lineage (NCBI taxonomy): Eukaryota > Metazoa > Chordata > Mammalia > Afrosoricida > Chrysochloridae > Chrysochloris > Chrysochloris asiatica. Next base: position 18,267,686 of record NW_006408555.1, read on the forward strand.
TCAACAGTATTTGCTTCTATTCCCTCTGTTTTTTCGTTTTCCCCCCACCTCCTCTTAGCTGTTCCATAGGAGAAAGATGAGGCTTTTTGCTCTCATAAAGATTTACAGCCTGGGAAACCTTGTACAGGTTCACTACGAGTCGGAACCGACTCCACGGCACATGACAACAACAACCTTTTAATTTTACTTTCTAAACATGCCGGTGTCCTGGTGTGGCACTGTGGGTTAATGTACCAGACTACAAAGCCATTTGAACTTCAAGGTTGGCAATTCAAGCTCACCAGCTGCTCCTCAGAAACCCTATGGGTCTGAACCGACTTGGCAGCACTTCACGACGAAACATGCCTAGTGTTTGTCTCCTTCTCTTCTCCACTGTGATCATCCTAGTTCCAACTACCATCCTTTCTCATGGACTACTATAAAGGCTCAGGGTCTAGTTCTTGATCTCAATACATGAATTGAGAATTAATTTTGAATACACAAATCTTATCATGTCATCTTCTGCTAAACAGTAGTAGTTAGGTGCCATCGAGTTGGTACTGACTCATAGCAATCCTATGCACAACAGAACGAAACACTGCCTGTTCCTGGACCAACCTCAGAATCATTGCTATGCCTGAGCCCAGTGCTGCCACCACTGTGCCAAACCATCTCTTTGGATATCAAACCAAACATGATATCCTTCTCCAGTTACTGGTCCCTCCTAATAATATGTCTGAAGTATGCCAAACGAAGTTTGGCCATCCTAGCTTCCAAGGAGCACTCTGGCTGTATTTCTTCCAACACAGATTTGTTCGTTCTTTTGGCAGTCCAGTGTACTTTTAATATTTTCCCCCAATACCATAACTCAAATGCATCAATTCTTCTATGGTGTTCCTTATTCACTGTCCAACTTTTGCATGCATATGAGGTTATTGAAAATACCATGGCTTGGGTCAGGCGCATCTTAGGCCTCAAGCTGACAGCTTTGCTCACTTCAAAGAGGTCTTGTACACCAGATTTGCCTAATGAAATATGTCATTTGATTTCTTGACTGCTGCTTCCATAAGTGTTGATGGTTGATTAAAGCAAAATGAAGTATTACATTACTTCAATTTTTTTCTCTGTTTATATAGATGTTGTTTATTGGTCAAATGAACTTTGAAATTTTACGCAAGCCTCTTGTACCTCCTCACTTCTTCCATTTGCTACTATATCTGAGGAAGTAACATTTCAGCAAATGACCTGTATGAAGAAGAGTGAATCTTGCGAATGTCTACGTGAAGAACACTCTTCACTCAAAGGACAGCAAGAACAAAGTCCAAAGATGGGAATGTGCTTGATACATTTAATGAGCAGCAAAGAATTCGTGTGGCTGGCTGTACAGAAGTAAGGTTGATGAAGAGTAGTAGAAAATGAGTCAGAGAGGTAGTCAGGGGTTATATTAAGTTGAGCCATGTAGGGCCATGCAGGCTAGGTAGGAACTTTATATTTTATTCTAAAAGTGATGAGAAGTCATTGGAGAGTTTTGAGTAGAGAATGACATTATCTGATTTACATTATAAAAGGCTACTATTTGAAGATGAGAGCATACCAAACACAAAGATCAAACCCAGTACCTTCAACTTGCTTCTGACACTTATGGACACTATAGGGAGAGTAGAACTGCACCAGAGGATTGCAAGGCTATAGATCTTTATGGAATCACATTGCCACACCTTTTTCCTGCAGAGTTGCTGGTGGGTGCAGACTGTCAAGCTTCCAATTAGCATCTGAGCTCTTTAACCACTGCACCCACTACAGCTCCTTTTGAAGAGTATGTTGTTGTTGTTGTTGTGTGCCATGGGGGTTGGTTCTGACTCATAGAGATCCTGTACAGGGTTTCCGAGGCAATAAATCTTTACGGGAGCAGACAGCCTCATCTTTCTCCCGTAGAACAGCTGGTAGTTTCGAATTGCTGACCTTGCGGTTTGCAGCCTGATTTATAACCACTACGCTACCAGAGTTCCTTGAAGAGTATAGAGGACTCAAAAGCGAAACAGAGATGCCAGTAGGAGGATATTACAATATCCACTTAAGAAATGTTGGCTGCTTGAACTAGGCTGATAGCAGTGGAAGCAGAAGAAAGGATCTGAACCAGGACACATTTTGTTGGTGAATTAGTACGTGTGGAATAAATTAAGTACGGGTTTAAAATAATTTTTGATCTAAGTCAATGGGTGATGTGATTTACTGATGTATATTGTTACAAAATTTGCATTTATTTGGTCCGTTCTTATAGTGTTTTCCTGAATTCTTCTCAAGTTATTTTTTTCTGTGTTCTCCTTGCTTTCCTCAATCTATCTGTCAATCCTTTAATGGTACCTAACTATTATTCTTTTGAATTCTTTTCCAGTTAGTTCTATAATCTTTTCTTCCTCAGAAATGTTTTGTGGTTCTACATCTTAGTCGTTTATTTGAGACATTCTCTCTTGTTTCTTGGTGTGAGTTAAAAGTGTCCACTGTCTTCAGAGTATTGTATTTAATTGATGATTATGTGTCAAATTGTTCCTAGGCTCTCACCAACTGTGTCCTGTGAGGTAGGTAAAGAATGAAAGCATGTACACCATTTTCGTTTGCTATTTGTGATCCTCAGTTTAGGGCAGGTTTGACAGGAGTTGGCTGCTGTCTGTCGTGTAGGAGCTGGTATTGACTCTTGCCCAGTTGGTGGAGCTACAAAGGGTATGGTTGTGGCTGGATGGTTTGGGTATGGTCGCTGTCTTCTGTCAGGTAGGAAAGAGACCTCCCCTCCACACCCCGACACACACACATAAGAAAACAAAACAGAAAAAACAAACAACCAACAATAAATAGAGAAAATATTAAGGAGAAAAAAAAACAAAACCAGGTAGCAACCAGAAAAAAAGAGTATAATAAATATAAAGGCATAAAGAGACAGGGAAATGGAGCTATAGAACAAAAAATTAAAGGAAGGAAGAAACAAAAACAACACTTAAGAATAGTTAAAAAGAAAAAAGAGGGACAGGAAAATGGAGGTATAGAAAAGAAAATTAGGAGTGAAATAAAAGGAAGATATTTGAAAAATACTTAAAAAAAACAGAGAGGGAAGATGCAAGGACAACAAGTGAGAGAGAAAGTTAAAAAAGAAGAGGAAATAAGAACCAGAACAAAAGAAGGAAAACCAAAAGAAAAGATAGAAAAGATAAAATTCAAGGAAATGGAGAAATAGAAGGAAAAAGAGTAAATAAACAAAAACAATGAAACAAATGAACAACAAAACAGTTTCCATGGACTGATCTTCTTGATAACATGTCCTAAGGAGAAGAGTCTCACCATCCTTGAGTCTAAGGAGGATATGGCTGTTATTCTTCCAAGACAGATTTATTTGTTCTCCTGGCAGTTTATGGCACTTCCAATATTCTTCACCAACACCATAATTCAAGTGCATCGATTCTTTTCCAGTCTTCCTTATTCAGTGTCACTTATCTGTCAGTTCATCGTACTGTGGTGGCTTGCATGTTCTGTGATTTTGAAAGCTATGTTACTGGTATGTTAAATACCAGAGGATCTTCCTTGGTTCAGGTTTCAGCTGAACTTCTAGAATAAGACAGACTAGGAAGGAGGAGAGACGGATTACTTGGAAATATTTAGTCACTGAAAACCTTAAAAATAGCAGTGGAACACTGTCAGATTGTTGTTGTTACTGTTAAATGCTATTGAGTTGGTTCCAACGCATAGAGATCCCATATAAGGTTTCCGAGGAGAGGCTGGTGAGCTTGAACTGCTGACCTTGCAGTCCAGTATGTTGAAACATGATGAAGAGCAGCAGAATATTGACAGATACAGCTTCTCAGGTTGGACAGCTCTCAAAATATGACCAGAGGACAGCTGCCTCCCCAAAGTAGAGTTGACCTTAATAATGCAAATGGAGTAAAGCTTTCAGGACCTTCATTTGCTGATGGGGCACAGCTCAAAATGAAGAGAAACAGCTGTAAACATCCATTAATAATTGCAATGTGGATTGTACGAATTATAAATCTAGGAAAATTGTAAGTTGTCAAAAATGAAATGGAATACATAAACATGGATATCCTAGGCATTAGTGAGATGAAATGGACTGGCATTGGCCATTTTGTAGATAACAAACACAGGGTTTACGAAGTGGGAATGACAAACTGAAGAGGAATGGTGTTACATTCATCATCAAAAAGAACATTTCAAGATCTATCTTGAAGTACAATGCTGTCTGCGATAGGAAACTATCCATACACCTAAAAGACCAGTTAATATCACAAAGATTCAACCTAGAGTCAGACAAAGATGTGGAATGAGGGATGTCACTGCTGATGTCAGATGAATCTTGGCTGAAAGCAGAGACTACCAGAAAGATGTTTTAGCTGTAGTTTATTGACTATGCAAAGCCTTTTGACTGCATGAATCATGACAACCTATGGAAAATATTGCGGATAATGAGTATTTTGGAACACATAACTGTGCTCATGAGGAACCTGTACATAGACCAAGAGGCAGTCATTCGAACAGAACAAGAGAACACTGCTGAATGGTTTAAAATTAGGAAAGGTGTGCACCAGGTTTGTTTTATTTCACCATACTTATTCATTCTGTATGCTGAGCAAATAAGTCAAGAAGCTGGATTGTTTGAAGAAAAACGTGGCATCAGGATTGATTTGATATGCAGGTGATATGACCTTGCTTGCTGAAAATGAAGAGGACTTGAAATACTTATTGATGAAGATCAAACTTGACAACCTTTGGGTAGGTTGCCCCTCAATATGACGAAAACAAAAATCCTCACAACTGAACCAATAAATAGCATTATTATAAATGAAGAAAAGAATGAAACTATCAAAGATTAAAGATTCATTTTGCTTGCATCAACCATCAACACTCATGGAAGCAGCAGTCAAGAAATCAAAGGACATATTACATTAGGCAAATCTGCTGCACAAGACCTCTTTAAAGTGTTCAACACCAAGACATAAGTTTGAGGACTAAGGTGCACCTGACCCAAGCCATGGTATTTTCAATAACCTCATATGCATGTAAAAGTTGGAACCTTGAAAGGCATCTTGTCTTGAAAAACTCTTTGATCTCTTACAGTACATAATGCAATCCCTTTTGTATCAATGAGCAGAATCAGTATTTACTATATGACTCTGGAAACTATATCCATGCAAAGTCATCTTTTTTAGTAAATTAGGTATAATAAATGATTGGTATTATGAACCTTTAAAACCCTGGAATGACATCAACATATCCTTTGTAAACCTTCATTTTTCTTCCTTTATCTCATTTTCCTAATTAAATTGTTTCCTATGGTATCAGAAAACAAAATAAATAAATCTGCATCTAATTATATTTTCCTGCGTAAATCCTTAGTTTTCCAGCAGTCTTATTTTCTATTTCATTTTCTTGTATTTGTCTTACATTTCAGCCATGCTATTTACTGAAAATACTTTTGAGGGCTAGTCTATGATGCTTGCCATCATTGTAACATTTCTAGGGAAAACTAGCTTAAAAATGGAATCTGAGGAAAACAAGAAGCTTTCTGAACACACTCATTTCACAAGGCCTAGTTCAATGAGAATGTGAATACTGGTTGAAATGAAAGTACAATAAGGAGTCAATCTTTATAGATACTTTTGTTCTTTGTAAAAGTGACTGTGAAATATGCATATCCCCAAATTAGTCACTTGTCAGGCAGCCTGCAAAGGCTGTACTTTATTTTTCCGTATCCACACAGTCTACACTACACTACCCTTCCTTGCTGGGGATGCACATGCGCAGTGATCACACTGCACTGTCAGTGGAGACGGGTTTCAGTCTGTGTTTTATTTCACTACAGCAGCGTCTTGTTTCAATAAAGGCAGGTTCTTAGGCTTCTTGTGGTTTTTATTCCAAGCTGAGGATGCATGCTTACAAGCTGCCTGTCTCTTTGCGTTTAGCTCTAAGTATTTACAGCCCTCCCCCAAACCACCTTTTTCCCATTTTTGCTACTACTTTTATTCAGTTCAACACTTGAGGGAACAGCAGATGAAATGCCTCTGAATTGAAATTGCCAGCAATGGAAATAGCAACCTATTTTCTGACCTCCCCTTCCTCCACCCACACTTTTCAAGTCAGAGTCTAGAAGCACACTGCTCTTGAGGTTTAGTGGTACAGTGGCTTTCCTGGGTTGGGGGTGGGGGGATATATATGTTGTTATTGTTAAATACCATAGAGTCGGTTCCGACGCATAGTGACCCTGCACAGGGTTTCTGAGGCTGTAAATCTTTACGGGAGCAGACCGCCTCATCTTTCTCCCGCGGAACAGCTGGTAGTTTCGAACTGCTGACCATGAGGTTCACAGCCCGATTCATAACCACTAGGATACCAGAGCTCCATTCAGATGCTGCTAAATAGTTCTCAAAAGTGGGTGAACCATTTTACCTATCAACATTCCTATCAGCAGTTCTTTGACGTCTGTCAGCACTTAATGTTGTTTTTCTCTGCCATTCTGGTAGCTATCTAATGGTTTCTTAAAGTCTTTATCCAAGTAGTCCATTAAGTCTATATCATTTAGAATTAATTCACATTCTCTCATCATCTTCCTTCATGTCTAATGGTTTGTTGTTAATTTCAGGCACTACTTCAGGACCCCAGGTTCAAAATCAGGGACTTCTATACCATACTGATACTGGGTCATCACTACAGAATGTACAGTGAGAAGATTAGTTTCATTCTGATAGTGAAATTGTCCGTTCTCTCAAGCCTTCGGCTTCGTGGAACCTGAAGCTTCAGGTAGGTATAGGCAGCAGCTTTTCCTTCAGCCACCTTTTGGGCTGTGGGGAACTCCCATCTTAGTCTCTGTTTTCATAAAGTAGTTAAACTGCAGTTCCTCATCCTCACATGGAACAACATAACCTGTAAGAGTTGACCCTCCAAAAAGCAGTGCCCTTTAGGTCCATGGGTTCAACCCTTCTTGCCCCTCACCAGTTTAAGTTTTTGTTTCATTAAGTTAAGTTTTTGTTTAGCCTTGGGGATGTTTATCTCATTTTGGAATGCAAACACATTGCTTAGATTTTCTTTTTATATCTCATTAAAATTTTTCTGTGTGCATTGGGTGGGAGTCCCTTTATCAGATTTCATTGAACTTCTCTTCAGAGATTTCCTTTCGTTATCCCAAAAAATTTAATATGATAATGACTAAATTAATGACTTTCTCCATATAAACCTGCTCTGCTACTTTTGCTGTATCTTGATAAATGGTATAGCAACTGACCTGGTTTCCAAAGTTAGAAAAATCAGCTTCAATGTTAATTTCTCCCTCTTTTTCCTTCCTCATTTGAAATCTGTGTCCAAATGCTACAGACTCCATTTCAATAATCACTTCTGGCTTGAGCAGGGCTCCATCCCCGCTGACCCCACTCTAGGTAGGCATTCAGCATCTTTCTTGCCTGACTGTTAGCAATACTCTCCCTGCCACTATTATCCTTCTACTCAAGTTCATCTCTAAAATGTTTCTAGGTTTTACTAAAAATCAGAAAACAAACTAAATCTATTTAAAGATTTCAACCATCTATTATCTGAAGAATAAAAGTAAAAATAGTTAGCAGGGGTAATGCTGGAAGAGTAGATTGAGGTAGAAAGTATAGTGGTAGAATGTTCTCTGTGGCTAAAGTGCAGGATTTGGAATAAATGAAAAATAAGTTATGAGTGATGATCTCTGGTATTAATTAAAATGTGTATAGATGGACATAACTGTTAAATTATTACTGTTGAAATAACCTACCATCTCTTATATGCCAGTTGCATTTTCAATTGGTGGCTGTTAAGTTTGGGGACTTAACTGAAAATATTCAATTATAGAAGCAATATAATTAGGCCAGCTTAATTGCTTATATTTCAGCATTTTTAATTGGCAGAATGTCTATCTATGAGTCATAAGGATTAAATCCATGTGATGGCAAATTGATACAACACACAAGTCTTCTGCCAAAGGAACCAATTTGTACCTCCCCCCGTTTTTTCCCATCTAAATACAGAGGTACTTCTAACACACCCTTTTTCTTCTCCAACCTCCTTTTCAAAATCAGAAGCACATTTTGTTTCTCCCAGTGGATGAAATAACATATTGGGGTGTGTCTGCAAGCTAAAGTATGAGCCAGTTCCTAAGAATGGAAAATCACTGCACTCACACCAAAAATAGTACAGAAAGTAATACCCTTACAAATTTAAATGTTGTTGTCAAGTGTCCTTGAGTTGGTTCCAACCTATAGTGATCCTGAACTGGGTATCCAGAGAGCAAATGTTGAGCTTGAACTACAGACCTTGTAGTTCAAAGGAACTGTGCAGTTCAGCATGTTAACCCACAGCACCATACAAATTCACATAGACTCTGAATACAGACACTGAGAAATGACTCACATTTTGCTTAGCAACTAGGAAGTGATGTGTGACTCTTTCCTAGTTCCTGATCCTGAACACCTTCTTCCCACCAACAACCTAATTTTCATTTACATCCAGTGCCAGAAAAAGTATGTGGTGAAGAGCCACAGGGGAGGAAGTATTGGAATCACATTCTTTGTTAGTGAAATCTGCAAGCTCTAGTGCTTTCCCATTTGATTGGCATTTCATTTGACCACTTCAATGTTTGCTGTCTAGAAAAGCTCTGATTAAACCTTCAAATTTTAGAGAAGCTTTTTCTTTACTTCAGGGCCAGCTCTTGACCTAAAAATATAGAAATGTAGTCAAAAGGAAAACAATAAAGTAGGAAAACTGAAGGAAAGGAGTTAGAAAACTTGAAGGAATTACAAGATTGGTGAATTTAACCAGACTAGTACCATATTAAGGAGCTCTGGTAGTGTAGTGGTTACAAATCAGGCTGTAAGCCGCAAGGTCAGCAGTTTGAAACTACCAGCGGTTCCGCGGGAGAAAGATGAGGCTTTCTGCTCCCGTAAAGATTTACAGCCTCGGAAACCCTGTACAGGGTCGCTATGAGTCGGAACCGACTCCACGGCACACCACCACCACCACAGTAGTATATTAAACAGATATTCTTTTAGATACCTGTTTTACTCATTTCTCACATTCCACTATTCTGATATATAACAATCTTTACCTAATAACCCATCCCATTTCCCCCTTCATTTTTATTTTTTAAATAGAGATGATACAAAAAGATTTCTTGTTGGCTCAAAACATGGATACCTTTGCTTCTAAAGTGTTCCTATTTTTCTTTTGATACTGGTAAAAACATAGAAGTGACTTATTTTCCTAACACGGAATTTCTGGCTTTGCTTTAAATGCAGTACTTGATTGACCAGGTTCTCAATTAATTCATAATTATGAACTGATTTTAAATAACTGTAAGAAATCTATTCTAAGAAAAATACAACAATGATAGTCTTGATATATTGTTGCTGCTGCTCTTAAGTGCTATTGAGTTGGTTCTGACTCAGAGTGACCCTATGTAAGGTTTCCACAGAATGAGCAGTGCCTATGAACTGTCAATCTTTAGGTTAGTAGTTCATATATTATCTTACAGTGTCAGACCAGGACTCTACAATCTTAACATAGATGCTTCTTAAAAATAATTTTCATTATGAAAAAAATATAGAGAATAATGTAACAAATATATTTTATATTTACTATTGCAGTTGAACCGACTCAATGGCACTTTAACAACAACAACACTGAAGTTGGATTGAGAGGGCCAAAATGTGTATCCCTCTCTTCCCTCCCAAGTGTTGACTCAACTGAGAGAGCTGAAGGAGTAAAATAGACATAAAATCTGATATAAAATTAATAGACGCTATGCTGAAGATAAGGCTTAGGTGTGTGCTACACACCTTCCGTTCCAAACTCAGTCTTTCCCATTTTAATATTGCAACTGTTTTTCCTTCATATAATGAGTTGGGTATACCTTACTTTTTGGCTATTTTCTATGTTGGCACTGTTTCTTACATCTTTTTCCGATGTAAATTCTTTTTTTCAATGAGGGTCTATAATTTTGCTTTCTTTCTTGAATGTTACTATAATGGAGTATAAAATTCTCCATTGACAATTGTTTCTCTTTAGCATCATTATTTTCTGGCATTTATTGTTCCTGATGAAAAGATTGCTGGAACTCTAAATTGTCTTTCCTTTTTAAGTAATTTGTCTTTGTGGTAGCTTTATTCTTTATCTCTGTGTTCTTCAGATTCATTATAATGTGACTTGGTGTGATTTTGCTTTTTTTTTTTTTTTTTACCTTTCTCACTGTTAAAGGCTTATTTAAAATGTGAAGACCACTATGTTTTGAACTCTGGAAAAAATTTCTGGTATCACCTCTTCAAATATATTTTCTTCCTCTGTTCCTTCTATTCCTTTCTTCCAGAACCACTTTTAGGCATGGCTTGGACTTCTCGATAAATTTTTAATATCTCAACTACTGCTACTTGTTTGTTATTTTTTTGTCTTTTTGTGCATTTCTTAGTACTGACCTCCACATCACTATTTTTCTTAAAAGCTATATATAACCTAGCATTGACTCCTGTGCTATTATAATTCTGATGTAGTGTTAAAAAAAAAAAAAAAATGAAAGAGAGTCATTGTTGTTATTAAGTGCCATCGAGTCGGTTCTGACCCATAGCGACCCTGTATAGAGTTTCCAAGGAGGGGCTGCTGAGCTTGAATCACTGACCTTGTGGTTCAAATGATTTTGCAGTCCAGCGTATTAACCCACAGGACCACATCAGGACTCCCAATGAGAATCATTATGGGACTCCTATTCTGAGCTCTGGTAGCGTAGTGGTTACGAATCGGGCTGCGAACCTTAAGGTCAGCGGTTCGAAACTACCAGCCTCTCCACGGGAGAAAGATGAGGCTTTCTACTCCCGTAAAGATTTACACCCCTTGGAAACCCAGTACTGGGTCGCTATGGGTCGGAACCGACTCGATGGCACTTAACAACAACAACAACATTCTGAGTTTGAGAACTGTGTACTCCAGGATGCATGTAAATAGACCATTTCATATAACATATCAGTTATGTTATAAGACACAACTTGGTGGAGATGACATATCTTATTAATAAAGTCCTCCATTTTTTACTCTTATATTATAAAAATAATGTATTTATAATGCCAATAAATTTTGTTATTTTTTTAATGGTCTGAGTTCATAGCTCTCGAAGGAGATGGGTATTTCATGATTATTTAAGAAGAACAGCAGAAAGGTAATTGTTTTTTCAAAATTATACATGCAAGGATGTTTGAAGTTAGTTTTCATAATATAATACATTAAGGAGGGCAGGCTAATGAAAAAACTTTAAATATTTCCAGTGTAAACAGAAGAGAGCTAAACAGGCACTCGGTAGACTTTGTCCCAAACCAATGACTTCAGACCCCACCCAGAGCAAGTAATGCTTTTGTCTAAAAGGGAAAATGTACAGGAAATGCGAAGCGATTACAAACAGAGATCTCTAATGGAGAATATCTGGTAGTTTTAATATAGTGGTTAGTATAAAAGTTACAATGGTAGATTTCAAGTAAGTTTAAATTAATGGTTGTTCCATGCTAGTTGATTAAATGAGGGTGGTTTAAAATGGAATCACTTATGATTTGCTCATTTTAATGGATTAATAATTTTCCATCAAAGCTGATTAGTTATGGAAATGTTTTCCTTTCCCCCGGAGGAGTATACACACATTTATTAAAAAGGAACAAAAAGCTAATGCCTAATAAACCTTCTAATTAATACAGCATCTTTACTACCTCTTCAAATGTAATATTTCACAATAAACCAAAAAAATCAAACCCCGTGCCATCAAGAACTGCCCACAGGATTTCCAAGACTGTAATCTTGACAGAAGTAGACTGTCACATCTCTCTCTACAGAAGTGAGTGGCTGGAGTGTTCGAGTCTCTTACCTTCCGGCTAACAGCCAAGCACTGAACCACTGCACCACCAGGGCTCCTTATAGTCCACAATAGCAATTATAAAATTTGTTTGATTGTTAAGTGCTGTTGAATTGGTTCCAACTCATAGTGGGGTAATCAAAAACATAAAATTCCTCTGGATTCTTATACACCATCAGAAACTCCCCTAATCTTTAGCATATGACAGTAGCAATCTGCTATTCCTTCCTTTAAATAAAGAGCGTACTTCTGGAATCCTTTTTTCCTCTTGCTCCCATTGTTTTCCTTAACACTCAGTTCAACTCAATTTGCAGATTCTGTCATATTCTCATTCAAAGCAATAACTTCTTCTCAGAATTTCTAATACTGTTTTTTTCTGATAACCCAAATCTGCTTACCAAGCCTTGATAGCATTCTAAAATGTTTATTGTGTATTTCCAACTGCCCACTAAACAGTCATACTTGGATATATCTAGTCAGCACTTCTATGTTAATAGGTTTAAACTTTATTTCAAAGGAATAGTTATGAAAGACTTAACTATGTCCAGGGTACTGTCATGAAGCACAAGGGGCTCAGAATTAATGGGGGAAAGAGATCCATGAACAAATCATTACACCTACAGTGTGATGAGGAGTGTGGATGGACAAGAGCAGACAATGTGCTTTCTGTGCCGAAAACAAAAACAAAAACGGGCTAATCCTCTAACATACTGCTTCTCTACCTCATCACTTAACTCGCTCAAGTTTAAAATACAAGTCATCTTTGATTTACATTTCTACTTCATGTTATCAGATTAGTTACCAAGTTTCAATTGTGATTATTCCTTCAGAAATCTTCAGAGAAATACTGACCTCCATAATCCTCTGTTCCTGGCTATTCCCATTGCCACTACTCTGTCATTTCCCATGGATTGCTTCAATATCCCATTATGTGGTTAACTGTTGTTGTTAAGTGTCATGAGTTGGGTTTCTGAGGTTTTTAAATCTTTGCAGAAGCAGAAAGCTTCATCTTTCTCCTGTGGAGTGGATCACTGAACTTGTGGTTTGCAGTTCAGTGCTTATCATATGGAGCCACCATGGTCCCCAACTAGCACATAGTACATGAATATAGCTCTGTAAATGTAGCTGCTATAATAATAATTACATTCTCTAAGGATGAGTCAAAAATTATTCACACTCTGGCTGTAGACTTTATTTTAATCAACTTTAGAAAAGACAAATACATAAAATTTCAATATAATCTCCTTGCTTTTCAATACATTTTGTCCATTTGTCAACCAGCTTTCTATTCACTTATTAAAAAATGTTTAAGGCTGAATTGCAAGCCATGAGTATACTGCTGTCTTCACTTCTTCATCAGTAGTAAACCTTCACCCTCGAAGGGTTGCTTTCAAGGGGACCAAATAGGTGAAGGTTCAATGGAGCAAGATCAATACTAAGGGGGAATGCTTTAGCACCTAAAAATTAAGTTTTTATAGAGTGTCCACAGTGTGGGCAGAGGTGTGCAGATGTGCATTGTTATGCAAGATCACAACACCCTTGGATAGCAGTCGTCTGCATTTAATCCAAAATTTTGGCTTCAGCTTTTCAAGTACTGTTCATTATTAAACATTTCTTGATAGTGTTCCAATACTGGCCCTTGACAATCGCAGAAAACTGTAAGCATCAATATTCTAACCGATGGTTGACTTTTGAACTTTTTCTAGGTCAGCAATTGAGGATGTTTCCATCCCATACTCTTCCATTTACTCTCAGGCTTATAGTGATGAGTCTATGCCTATCCACCAGTAAAGATTTTTTAAAAGAAACTTTTACCTTCCTTGAGTGTCGGTACAAATTTTGTTTACAGATGTCCAAATGCTTCTGTTTATGCTCTTACATGAGTTGATTTGGTACCCATCTTGCACAAACTTTTTGAAACCCAAGTCTGTCATGGACTTGGGTTTTGAGAAGTTTAGAAACTTTTCGAAAAGCCATGACTGATTTGCCACATAATCTACAGTCACTAGTCAATTTAACAGAATCATTTCCTGTGCGTGCTCAATTTTGTCATCAGCCGTGGATATAGGCGGGTGTTTTAATATAACTGGAGTGTGGAGAATTTTTGATTCACACTTATGCATTCATTCTCTCTCTCCAATTCCCATATTTTGCCTCTTCCTAGATTTACAACATTTTTACTTTATGTTGTAGTTTTCTGTGTATTTTTCTCTCCCTAATAAACCATATACTCCTTGAAGGCAGGGATTGAATCTTATTTATCTTTGGATATGACTTGTGGACCAATTTTTCTTTTCCCTATTATTTGACACCCAATAGGATTTGACAGACTCCTGTTTGATTCATAGTTGATAGGGGACAAAAAGAACCAGAGGCTCAATTAAAATGATACTCAAAAGATACCAGATATGACTAAAATCTATGAAATTATGTATTAAATGGTCCCCAAAGAACCAGTTATTTCAAAAATTAAAAATTATTACAAAGAACTTAATATATCATGGTATATCATACATAATACACCATAAAAATGTCAGAAGTAGCTTTATTTCACATTACTATATTTCTTGATGGTGATCTAACTAGACAAGTAAGGCTTGCAGAATTTGAACATGGATAATAAAGCTCACACACTAAGAAAATGCTTAAAATATGAAATAGAATCAGGGATGGTGGGAGAGAGCTCCTTGGGAGATTGCAGTTAGGGGACCTTTGAGTCTCAACAGTTTGCAATTCTTTTCGAAGCACATACATGATTTAATAGTACAACAGAGCAGCCAGAGTAAATTATTTTCATTTCTATCACAGCACAACCTATGCTAAGTAACTAGATAAGATACTGAATGATTGAATGATTATACTGTTATGATGTAGGCTGAGCTGAGGGTGTTATTTTTTTTTTTTCTTTCTTTTTCTTTTTTCTTTTGTTTTGATTTTGATGCCTGGGATTCTTGCCAAATCATTAAGCAAGTTAGATCCACCTGATGCTGGCATAAATAGCCTCAGTATAACTTGCAAAGGCTGGTTCATCACAAAGCTTAGTGGCCTACAAACAAGGGAAAAATACCAAGGGCTTCTTTTATTTGCTTCCTGGCTATCTGTGTTTCATGGGAAAGAAAGAACTTAACATGAACAGGATTTAAATGCTCTGCTTTGACAGGTTATTAGAATTCTGATCACAAACTGCCTACTTCTCCTGATCTAGCCAAATCCAGAAAGGTGGCAGAATGTTTCTAAAGCAGCTACATACTATGTAAAACAAAACAAACACACAAAAATGCCAGAAAAGAAGGAAGAGTGGAAAAATCAGGCCACCATTTGATAGAATTGTGGGGGCTTTGAAATGAAGACACGTGATAGTATGGCAACGTCTCTCACTGTAGTTGAGTGGCCCAAGTCTCCCTGTACAGATACTGTAGATGATAATGTAGATACTGGCTACTCCAGCGCTGTCAGTCTCATCTTGTTCTACCATGTAATCAATAGCTCCAGCCGAGACCACTGTGGGGAGCTAGGTTCTTATCCTCTGAAATAACAGCCCACTCTCTGTTTATGATTTCCTGCCATGGGGTGGTCTCTGATACAGGCAGTGGGGCGCTGAATCTGATTTGTCTAAGGTCCTTTATAAATAGTCTTCTTATGACACAAATTTCACCATAATGGGCACAGGTTTGGGCCCTTGTGTCACACCATTCTCTCCAAGTAGGAGTTGTAATTAGACATAGAGACTTCCTTGTTGAGTGAACCAGGAGAATCACTTTTGGATATAAGACTAGGGAGATATTGATAATTACAGGAGACAGAACAGTGATTAAGCTCAGACCTCTGCAGTAATACAGACCGAAGGTGTGGAAAATGATTGCCTCTGATATAGAGTAAGAATACCAAGCTATAGACTGTGGACCAAATCCACTCTATTGTTAGCCAATAAAGCTTTACTGGAACATGATCATGCCCATCCATTTATTTACATATATATATATGAATGGTTGTGATGGAGACTGTATGTCTCCAAAAATATTGACTATCTAGTGGTGTGGTGCTACAGGTAGGCACTGGACTGCTAACCACAAACTTGGCTGTTCAAACCCACAAGTTGCTTCTCAGAAACCCTTTACAAGGTCACCATGAGTCAGAATTGACTTAATGGCACTTAGCAGTAACAACAGTTCTTTATAGGAAACATCTGCTGACCTTGGATGTAGGGTAACTGAAGAAAATCTCAGACTCAGTTCTTTGTATATAGTGTTTCCTTTTATGTTAATGGGAAATAACATGTATGGTGATGAAAATATGACAAGACTAAGAGAATGATGGCGGTGTCGCTGCAGGAGATTGTACTAGACAGCAAGGTTAGTTTTGAAGCGCAGGTTGGTGGTTCTAAACAACCATTTGCTCTTTGGAAACCCCATACAGGGTTGCAATGAGTTGGAATTGACTGGAAGACACTTAACAACAACAAAAGAGAATGACTGGAGTCCTGGTGTGGCACTATAGGATAATACTGAACTGCTAACCACAAAGTTGGCAGTTCAAACCCACCAGCCACTTCTTGGAAACCCTACACAGGGTCACTATGAGTCTGAACTGACTTGACAACACTTCACAACAACAAGAGAATTAATACATAAAGGATCGATACCAACAATGCCCTCCAGGAAGGCCTATATTGGAACACCTATTATGAATGACTTTCTATATGGAAAGAACCTGGATTCAACCCAACTCTGCCATCTATTGGAGCTCTGGTGTGGCACTGTAAGACAAGCACTGGACTATTAACCTTAAAGTTGGTGGTTCAAACCCACCAGCTGCTGCTCAGACACCCTATACAGGGTTGCTATGTGTCAGAACTGACTCAGTGGCACTTACCACCAACAATAATGGGTCTAACAAATCTTGCCTCACAGAGCTATTATCAGAAATAAATGTTATGATCAAGATGACAGCACGCACTACCCACTAAACTTGTTTTTCTTCCTTGTAGTCTCCCTGTCATCATAGTTGCTGGGACAACGCTGAAGATACCACAGTCACCTGACCTTGACACACTGACAATCCTGCCCGGGACTGCATCCTGACTTGCACTGGGGCTTTCTCTTTGTCTGAGGCAAAGCTTCTAAACCCTTTAGAGAAATGCCACTGTGACTATCCATGATAGTTTCCTCCGCCTCTGAAATCTGCCTCCCTTCAAGAACCTAAAGAGCACAGAGAAGAGGTCTCATATATGAATGGGAAGCAGAAATTACTTGTCCACAATTTAAGTACAGGTTTAAATATCCATTCAGTACCCATAAAGATAGATTAGTATCAGTGTTGATCACATGACTAGATCAATAACATACAGGGAAGGGAAATCTGGGGAAGAGCACTGTAGGGCACAGCCACTGCATACACACACATGCACAAAGAAAACCCCCATATAAGTGTATGGGAGCCTCTATGCTGAATGAATAACTAGAAAGATATTTTAATTCTGGTTTCATCAGGAGATGGGAGTGAAGGGACGTAGCCAGGGTTGTGAGAGGAAGATTGGATAATCACCTGCCTGGACACAATTTTTTATTATTTTATTGTTTTCCCTTGTTGCAAACATTGGCTATTTTAGCAGTTTAAAAATACCAAATAGAAATGAATCTACATGGATCTTCAGTTCTTCAGATCCTTAATTTCACAGTGAAGAACAATGACTATCAAATAACACGAGCACTCTGCAAGATCACCACGCTTCTTCTTTCAGCTGTTGTTAATTGCCATGGAGTTTGTTCTGACTCATAGCGACCCTGTATAGGGTTTCCAAGGAGCCGCTGGTGAGCTTGAACTGCCTACCTTGTGGTTCAAGCCAACCTTGCAGGCCAGTGCTTTATCTTAAAGTGTCATACCAGGACTCCACAGTAGACCCCTGGAAAACCCACATAAGAAAGTAGGTGGTCCTGAAAACTAGCAGATGGTACCCTCTGTACTGAGAACTGTTTTGGAACAAGCAAAGAGGCGGGAATGCTATTTTCACTAAAAGTACCTTTTATTTTTGTCATTTGTGATTTTTAAAAAGGAAGACCTACTAAGTATAACCCAAAAAATACCAACCCCACTGTGGCTGAGGTGATTCTGATTCATCGCAACCATACCGGACAGGGTAGAACTGCCCCACAGACCTGTCAAGGCTGAAATCTTTACAAAAATAGATGACCACATTTCTCCCCCATGTAGCTGCTGGTGTTTCAAACTGTTAATGTTTTGGTTAGCAGCCAAGTGCTTTAACCACTGAACCATCAGGGATCCTTCTATTAAGTATGTCACTGTTGTTGTTAAGTGCCATCCAGTCTGTTCTGACTCATAGCAACTGTGTACAAGGTTTCCAAGGAGCAGCTGGTGGGTTTGGACCCAAATCATAAAGCACAAATACTTTTAAAAAATCTGGAAAGAAATTATCTGGTAGACAAAATAAATTAGTATATTTTAATAAAGCATATATTCATTAAGTCAACCTGGGAAATCAATAGTAGTACTTCAATCTCTAATTATGCTTATCTTTTAGGAAGTTCAAGGTCCATTACAATCATGGTCCTAGCTCCTTTTTTGGGGGAAGGTGCAGGTGTGTAGTCTTCCATCCGTACCCTGGATATAGCCATGAGATTGGAGGTACTCAAGTACCTACTCAGGGATGCTAAGTTTTGCAATCATCTGTTACTAGGCAACTGTTATTAGGTAGTTCTTATTCCATCTTGCAACACAATTAGTAATCTCTTTTTGGAGAGTAAAACCAGAAAGTGCATGGGTGAATGAAAAGGGAGATAAGAGAGTTAGTTTCTGTTTCAGAAAAATGAACTCCAAGAGTTATAAAGTGGTGTAATAGGGTCACTATGAGTCAGAACCAACTCAATAGCACCTAAAAATAACAACAAATCAACAGGGATGGGGATTCCCTGTGAAGAGATTAAATGACCACCCTCCTACACTATCCCCCACCCCAATTAATATTTCAGGTTAGGAATACCCAGAATATGCATATCCCATTTTCTGAAAAAGCTCCAAACCACATGAAGAAGAAAATCAATTTTAAACCTATCTTTTCTATGAAAGCTGTTTGATGGGTTCCAGTCTTGCTTTTGCTTGGTTTTTCTTTTGTGAAGTCCAAGTGACTTAGACTATTCTCTAAGTAAGGGATAGAATATTTTCCCTCCTCTCCATGGTACAGAGACCAGACAGTTACGTTCCTGGAAAGTTCTTTCCTACCCTCAAGGGAGGGGAAATTAGTCTTACTACTGCTAAGATTTGGTTATATGCAGACCTAATTCTAACAGTCTTTCTAATTGTTTATCAAGGTCGATATTTTAAACGAAGAGAAGAGAACTTTAGGATATATAGATAACAGATGGATATGATCTGGAAGGATACTTATAAGGAAGAGAGAAAGAGGGGTCATCCCATATTTTGCAAATATTCAAAATGCTTTTGGATCAGAATATTGTCTTTAAACTGTCCAGTATTCATGTGAACAAGCTCGAACTTGCTGACTGACTACCTAGCCATCTCAGAAGTAGATCTAGCACTCTACTTATGCCATAGTCTTTGCCTACCCATATCTCCCTACAATAGCCCCCAGGATACATCTAGGACCTTCTTATGTGATCCCTTTTAGGTCAGTTGGTAGTAGTAGCCAGGCACCATCTAATTCTTCTGGTCTCAGAGTCATGGAGACTGATGTTCACCTGTTTTAATAGTCCATTGCCCTAAATTGATTCCAAGCATCTTCAATTTTCATGACTTTTCTTTTCTCCATACATGGAGAGACCAGTAGTTGCACCTTAGATCGCCACTCACAAGCTCTTAAAATCCCAGCTGCTAATAACAAAGTAGGATGTAGAACATTGTCTTTGTGGACTACGATATTATATCAGTTAACCATGGTGTTCCCTGAGCCCTCAGGTCCAACAACTCACTGTCTCAAGGTGTTTCATGATATCTAAGGAGTTTTTTTCATTTGGGTCTCTCCTGTATGGTGCCGCAGGATAATGCACTGGACGGCAAAGCCTGTTTAAACCGCAGTGTCAGTGGTTCAAATTCATCTGCTACTCATCAGAAATCTTATACAGGGTCACTATGAGTTGAAACTGACTCGACGGTACTTAACAACAACAACAGGGCTCCACCACCTTCATAGATGTGTTTGCAGCAAAGGTAAATTCTCTCCCTTCTGTTCAGCTGTGTATCTCTCCCAGTATCTACCTGTAGAACACTGGTGTTGCAGGGTTGTGTATTTTAATAGGTGTTCTCTTTTGACTTTTCAATGTGTGATATCAAATTGGCCAGGAAGAAGAAATGTGCAGAACAAAATAAATGACAGATGTTCTGCTATTAAAAACTATTTTACAGTACAATGGTTTTTTAAGTTCATTTTTGGAAAACAGTTTTTCTCTTGCCATTCTATTATATGAATGTTTGTTGTTGTTAAGTGCCTACAAGCTGGTTCTGACATTGCAATCCTGTCTAAAGTTTCTGAGGCTACAAATCTTTGTAGGAGCATAAAGTCTCATCTTTCTCCAAAGGAGCAGCTGGTGGGCTCAAACTGCCATCTCTGTGGCTAGCAGTCCACTTTTTATCCTACAGAACCACCAGGCTTATATATATATATATCCAGGTGTGGTGCTGTGAGTTAATGTACTGGACTGCAAAGTTGGTTAATATATGTATGTATGTGCATGTGTATATGTATATATATATATACACACATACACACACACACATATAACTCCTTTATTGCTATACGATAAGCACTAGATCACAAGGTCAGTTTGAACAGCAGGGTCAGCTGTTCAAACCCACCAGCTGCTCCTTGGAAATCCTATACAGAGTCGCTCTGAGTCACAACCAACTCAATGGCACTTAACATTAACAATAACAATTCACATAACTAGGTGAGTCAGAAACCAGATCTATCTATCTGTCTGTCTGTCTGTCTGTCTGTTTATCTATCTATCATTCTATCTCATAATGTTGTTGTTTTTGTATGCTGTCAACTCATACCAACCCTGTATAGGATTTCCAAGGAACAGCTGGCATGTTTGAACCGCCAACCTTGCAGTGCAAAAATAAAAATTAAAGAGATTTTGTTCTGAAAGGGGGCCTTAGTGATCATCACAGGATAACCTCTTCGCTTTATAGATGAGAAAATGAAAGCCTAGAGATCTTCGAAGGGTGGTGCAGCTCCTTAGTTACCCAGCCAGGATGAGAACTCCAAGACTACATTGGACTGTTATATAGACTATCATTTCCCAACTATCATCTTTATTCATCCTTCTTTACTCTCCTTCCACATACCTCCCTGTAGAATTCTAAGCCTCTATTACTATGCTTGTTACGGTCTGCTTTGTGCTACTTCTGCATGTGTATTTCCCACTAGGTCTGCATTTCAAGCTAACCAGCTGCTCCTTGAAAAGCCTAGACAGGGTTGGTATGGGTTGGAACTGATTCGATGGCACTTAACAACAACAACAACAGTAATAAGGCTATTCAATTCTAATAATCTATAGTGACCTGAACCATAGTGTTTCTACCTTGTTTTTTGATATGTAGGGGTGCCTCTGGACTCATGGTGTGGTGCTGTAGGATCAGCACTACACTGCGAACCACAAGGTCAGCAGTTCAAACCCATGAGTTGCTCCTTGAAAACCCTATACAGAGTTACTATGAGTCAGAACCGACTCAACAGTACTTAACAACAACTACAACAGGGGTGTGTCTAGCAGGTGAGTTGTGTGAGTCCTTGAGAATCTGACTCAGTAGAGTATGCAGGCTTTTCTCAGAGGGCTGAGCATGTGTGCCCCAGTTCTTGACAGTAACAGCTTCATTGCTTATGAGGGGGCTTCAGAAACTCCATGAACAAATGGAATTAAAAGAATGGAATTTTTCTATGAACTTTTTGAAACCCCCTTGTGTTTCTCAGTATTCAGCCCCTGCAGCTGATGCATGTTTAAGACATTTCCACTCACAGTATTTCGCCAACCTGATGGCTTTTATTCTCCAGCTGGAATTTGCATGGGTTCTGTAGCTTCCTATGGTTTTACATTGGGCTCAGGTCTTTTTCTGCTTCCCTTACATTAGTAATGATTCTGGAATAAAGGAAAAGGGCTCAATTCAAGCTTCACCACAATTTAAATATCACTTTTTATAGTTTTCTCCCTCACATTTCGACAGCATCCCTTCTAGTAATATTAACACCACAGCTTGAGGCAGGCACAGACCAATTTGCCTTTATGGATTCTGTGACCCCTAAACGTCCTTGCTCTGTTTCTGAGCCCTGCCAACATGAGCCTGCTTTTAGCCCCACAAGCTTATAAGCTACTTATTCCCTACACATGCACATAAGAATAGCTAGAGAACCTTCTCTTTTTTCTTATAGCAAAAGGAGTGTACAAATTATAAATGTACACAGATCTCTGCATGCCTTTTTTTTTTTTTTTTAGCAATTCAAGTAGGAAAACTACGTATTCAGGCAGTACATGAAGTAGTAGATTTTATTTTTTATTAAATGATATTAGTATCATTAAATGGGCTTGATATGAATACAATTAAATCACCATGGTTGATAAATATTAAAAATAACTGGGACTTCTAGTGAGTTCTTTATGGAGCCCAAATAATCTGTTTTTAAAAGTACATAATTATTAATTTTGTTAAACAGCCTTTTTAGAGTGGATGGCCAGAAAACAGAACTGAATTCATACTGAATTCACAGAAACATATAAAAGAACACTACATAGTACTCCTCTTAAAAATTTTTAAAGACACTGAATACCTTATTCTATCATTCAGCATCAAACGAATGACTAATTAAATCTGTTGTATAAAAACATCATAGTAACGGTCCTTCCAATGAATGAGTATGTAATGAAATAATAAACATGCTGAATAGAAAGACATGAAAGATTTTAGATTAGTTGTGAAGCCAGTCATTTATCTCAGGACCCAGAGGTCAACCACTGGAAAAGCTGTCATGAGAGTGGACACTGAATCTCCACTTCTTTCCTCATCCTGCTGGTCACCCATTAATGTCTCAAATCATCTACTCACATTATTGAGTCTTAAGTGTAAAGTATCCCCAAAACTACTTCAAAATCCACATAAATAATGAAGCTGAAAAAGGCAATCTCATTAATAAATGCATATGCAAAAATTATAATGCAATAAACAAAAGGAATCTAGCAATATATCAAATGATAATGCTATATGATCAAGGTATGTTTATTCTAATAATAAAAGTATTTCAATATCAAGAAATCTATCAACATAATTCCTAACATTACCAAATCCAAAAGGAAAACAAGGTCATTTGATAAAATTAAAAAATTCATTCTAATAAGTAGAAGGGATCTATTTACTTAACTATGATAAATACAATTGACCAGAAACCACTATAAACATTCTACATAACAACACCCTAAAACTATTTCAATTAAAAATAGGAAAGCAGGCACACAGATTATAATAATTACTTAATATTGTCTTAATGATTTCAGTGAAAGCAGGGAAGCAAGAAAATGAAATAATTGCATCAAGTCACCGCCACTGAGCGGATTCCAATTCATAGTGACTCTCTCTAGGGTTTCTGAGGCTATAAACCTTTACCGGAGCGGAAAACCTAATTTTTTTCCCTCAGAGTGGCTGGTGGGTTTGAACTGTTGACTTTCAAGTTATCAGTTCAATGTTTATCCTACCATGCCACCAGGGCTTTTAGCCTAGGTATTAGTATGCTTAAATGGACTGGCATTGGCCATTTAAAATCAGACAAGAATAGTACACTATGCTGGGAATAACAAAATGAAGAGGAATGGTGTCACAATTCATCATTAAAAAAAAATTTTTTTTTTTTCAAGATCTAACTTGAAGTACAAAACTGTCCTTCAAGGAAGATCAATTAATAGACTATTACTCAAATTTACACACTGACCACTAACACCAAAAATAAGGAAATGAAAGATTTTTACCAATTTCTCTAGTCTGAAAATGATCAAGCACACAATGAAGATACATTGATAATTACTGATGAGTGGAATGAGAAAACTGGAAACAAAGAAGGATTGATAGCTGGGAAACAAGATTGGAAAATGCATGATAGAATTTTGGTAGACCAATAATTTATTCATTGCAAATACCAGCTTGTGGGGCTAAAACCAAGTTTGCTTTCTGTTTTCTGCTAACTCCCCTTTACATTCTTACATCAAACTATCTGTCTTTGCAGATTCCATGCACATATCTTAGAAGGGCTGAAAATGACCTTCCTCTGACCTCCTATGTCCCCTTTCAGGCCCTTACGTCTGAGCATATCCCTATGTAGGGTCTTATTCCTATAATGCATCCCTAATATTATAATTTATAATATTAATTATGTTTCTCTGACTGACAGAGGTATTAAAAAAACCTGTTAAGGAAATGGATAAAAGGTAAGTGTTAAAAATAATTGTTTTCTGTATTTTACCAATTTGTTGTTGTTGTTAAGTGCTACTGAATCAGTTCTGACCCATAGTGACCCTGTATAGGGTTTCCAAAGAGTGGCTGGTAAGCTTGAACCGCCAACCTTACTGTTCACACCGGCCTTGCAGTCCAACACGTTAGCCCATAGCACCACATCCACATCAGGCCTCCATTTTACCAATATGGAACTGGAAATATGGAAAAACAATATTTTGTTCACAAAAGTGGCAAAAACTATAGAAGAATTAGGAATAGAACTATGAAGAAAGGCACAAGACTATCTGAAGAAAACTAGAAAATGTTAATGAAGGACATAAAACAAGAGCTAAGCTACTGGAAAGGCATTTCATATTCTTAGATAGGAAACTGAAGATGATGAAATTCTCTAATATTAATGTAAAAGAGAAAGTGCATTTCTCATTAGGAGCCTAATAGAAAATTTAAAAGCAGAATAAATACCCTACAATAATCTAGAAAGATATGAAAAAGAACAGTGGTGTATGTGGGATCCTTGATTGACCATAAGAAAATACTCCACAGCTTTTGCAATTAAATCTATAGCGCATTAGCTTGAAGGTGGATCAGTTGAAAGAACTCAAAATCCAGGAAAAGATCATAATACACAGGATCATTTAATATATAACAAAATTAGTTCAATGTGGTGGTGGAAAGTAGTTTACCTACGCAACAGTTTATCTGGATCTACAAGCGTGAAGAGAGAAGAGAAATTCCCAAGGATACATAAGGTGCTAATGTGAGGTGTTTGGAAGGTAGAGGTGGGGTAAAAGGCAGAAGTTGAAAAAAAAGGAAAAAAACAAAACCAAACATCATTAACAAATCCAGAGCGTATGCTATATTTTTGTATGATGTTCTATAAATGTACATAGGGAAACAGGGCTGTGGCGGTGGTGGTTAGAATGATTTGTAAGAATCTTCATAATTTAATACATTATGAATAAAGCCAGCTGGGGAAATAGGATGGTTCTGTATGACTGCAAACCACAGTTTGAGCCCATGAGCCACTCCATGGGAGAAAGATGAGACTTTCTGCTCCTGCAAAGATTTATAGCTTTGGAAACCCTACACAGGGGCGCTGTGGTCTTGATGGCACTTACAGCAATAACAAAGCAAGTTGGCAGAGTAACATGTATAATTTGATTCTGTTTAGGTTAAAAACAAATGACAACAACACAGCATTTCTGGAGTTATATAGCCTACTAAATCTAATACAGGGGTTTGACCTTACACAATGGGGTAGCTGCTTAAACAGATTAGGTATGTATTTGCTTCAGTGTCCAGTACTGAGCCTGAAGTTTGCAGGACAGACAATTGGGAAAGAAAGATGGACATGAAGGTAAGGTAGAAAGGGGCTCTTTCACTTCCTCCAAGCCTCCAACTTCCATGGTATGGATGCCCTCAGGAGAAGGTGATGTGCTTTGTCATGAAGTGAAACATGCAGCAAGCCCAGGATTAAGAGAAGCTGAGGGATGTGATTCTGTGGGAGCTTTATGCAGCAGGTGAGCCAGCAGAGCCACAAAAATATGTACAAAGGGACTTCAAAAGTTCATGGGAAAATTCTATTATCCTTTAATTCCATTTTTTCAAAAAAATTTTGAAGCCTCCTCTTATAAGCTGCTTCATTGCCAGAAGAACAAATGAATCTGTACTGAAAGAAGCACAAACCCAAAGGCTCCTTAGAAGTCAGGACAGACAGACGTCATCCCTCATATTTCAGGCATATTATCAGGAGGGACCCTTGGTAAAAAGAAAAGACCCCAACGAGGTGGATTGGTGCAGTGGCAGCAATGGGCTCAAGCATAGCAGGGATTGGGAGGTTGGCTCAGGACTGGGCAGTGTTTCATTCTGTTGTACATAAAGAAGGTCACTATGAGTTGGTACTGACTCGATGGAACCTAACAAAATTAACAGTGCCTGACCTTTTATCAACCTTCCGAATCTAACCCTGTCTGCTGTTTCATAACTGCCTTCCAAATTTCATACAACTTTTTCTTGTTGTCAGTCCTAGTCCAGAACCATTCAGAGAAAGAAATTCTGGGGAAGAGAAGGGCAGGAAAAGTAGCCACAACAACCACACATAAACAAATAAAAATCTGCAAGGTTGTGGATGCTGCATGAATAATTTCTTACAGAAAGATCAGCATAAGCCTGGTGCCTATGTTGTTGTTAGATACCATTGAGTCGATATCGACTCATAATGATCCAATATACAAGAGAACAAAATACTGCCCAGTCTACCACTTGTCTGTCACTTTGTTGTACTGTGGTGGCTGGCGTGTTGCTGTGATTCTGAAGCTAGGCCAGGGGTATTTTAAATACCAGCAGGGTTGCCCATGGTGGACAGGTTTCAGCTGAGTTTCCAGACTAAGACAGACTAGGAAGAAAGAGAGACAGACTACTTCTGACTATTTGGTGGTGGTGATGTACCGTGGAGTCGGTTCCAACAGGAAACCTTATGAATAAGTCCCTATGAGTTGGAGTTTAAAGATATCCCCACTGTTTGACTTTTCTAGCATGCTATACCACTCCATGGACTCCTCATGTGACGCTCTAGGATCAGCACTGGACTGCAAAACATGAGGTCAGCTGTTCAAAATCACCAGCTGCTCCTCGGAAACCCTAGACAGAGTCTCTGTGAGTCAGAACTGACTCGATGGCACTCAACAAAAACAAAACAATACCATTTCATAATCCTTAATATCAATTACTCCTCCTCCCTTCTCTCAAGTCCTAGGGTTCTGCAATATGCTAAAAGGTCTCATAAAACCCACAACTGTCCAAGTGTGGAGGCTGCCAAGTTCTAAATCAGAGATCAGTCTGGAGGAATCTTCTCACCCACGTAGTCTCAGGAGCTGAGGAACCCAAATCAGTAGGTCAGACGACAGGCTGTTGATGCACGAGGCTGTGGGAGCTGGTGAATCAAGTCAGGTGATGGGTCGAAGGTTCCAAGAACTAGAGGTTAGATGTAATGAGCTAGATACAAGATCCAGGGCAAGAGAGCAAACTTGTCTAGAAGCAGCCTGATAAACTAGAGTCAGGCCACGCCCCCAAGAGAAAATAATAGTAGCAGCTTGAGTCACACCATCTAGTAAGGTTTGTTTTTGTTGTTAAGCACCACTGAGTCCCTTCTGACTCATAGCAAATCGGTGTTGGGTTTCCGAGGAGCAACTGGTGCATTTGAACTGTCAACCTTACAGTTGATCTTACAGTGCCACACTAGTCAGACTGCAAAGTCGTTTGAACTGCAAGGTCGGTGGATCAAGCTCACTGGCTGCTCCCTGGAAACACTAAACAGGGTCGCTATGGGTCAGAATCGATTCGATCACACTTAATAACAACAATAAGGGGTAAAGATTACAGTGGAACTAATGATTAAGGATGTCCCAGTGCTTATCCTACAGTGCCACACCAGGGCACTTAACAACAACAACAAGGAGCCCTGTTGTTGTTGTTAAGAGTCGTTGAATTGGTTCCAACTAATAGCAATCCTGTACAGAGTTTCTAAGGAGTGGCTGGTGGGTTTGAACCACAGACCTTGCAGTTCAAACCGACCTTCTGGTCCAGTGCTTACCCTGCAGTGCTACACCATGGCTCCTTGTTGTTTGCAGTCTGACACATTAGCCCACAGCACCACCCCAGGACTCTCCGACCTTAATCTTTACTCCTTAGCAACTCATTTCAAAATGGGTTCAGAATCCCAGGCATGGTGGTGGTGTCATTAAATGCCATCCAGTCAGTTCTGAATCATAGCAACCATGTGTAGGGCTTCCAAGAAGTGGCTGCTGGGTTTGAACCACAGATCTTGCAGTTGAAACTGACCTTACAGCCTAGTGCTTCATCCTACAGCACCACAACAAGACTCCTATCACAGTTAGAGAGGTTAGGATTTATAATATATCACAAAATGGAAAATTTTGGCTACAAGGGCCATAATAAATAATTAGCTGCTCTACAGATGATTTTATGTTTGATTAATACCTAGAAATGCATGGAAGCATACACAGTGGTCTGTTAATCCTGGTTTCACCTGGAGACAGGAGTGGAGGTTTGTGAGAGGAACCTTCAACCCTATCAACTCTTGCCTGGACATAACTTTTATCTTGGTTTCATTTTTTACAACCATAGGTTATTTTAGTAATTTAAAAATGAATTTTAGAGCATTAAAAGTGAAAATGAATTCACACCGATCTTCATTTCTTTCAGAGTCTTAATCATTATTACATTTGTTCCTGGATTTAAATCTCATATCTGCCACTTAATAGCTGTGTGACTTTGAACAATTTGCATACTCTTTAAACCTTATTTTTCTCATTTGTAAAATGGACATAGTTATAATCACAATAGTAACTTGCTCACAGAGTTATCATGAAGATTAAATAGACCCATATAATGCCTAGAATGTTGTTGTTAGGTGCCATCAAGTCAGTTCTAATTCTTAGTGAACTTATGCACAACAGAACTAAACACTGCCAGTCCTGTACCAGTCTCAAAATTGTTGTTACGCTTGAGCCCATTGCTGCTGCCACTGTGTCAATCCATCTCATTTCCGCTGACCATCTGCTTTACTAAGCATGACGTCCTTCTCCATGGACTGGTCCCTCCTGATAGTTTGTCCAAAGTGTAAGAGACAAAGTTGGCCATCTGGCTTCTAAGGAGCATTCTGGCTGTACTTCTACCAACCAGATTTGCTTGTTCTCCTAGAAGTCAATGGTATTTCAATATTCTTCTCCAACACCATAACTCAATGGCATCAATTTTTCTATGGTCTTCCTAATTTATTGTCCAACTTTCACATGCGTATGAGTCTGTTGAAAATATCATGGCTTGGATCAGATGAACCTTAGTCCTTAAATTGACATTATTGCTCTTGAACACTTTAAAGAGGCCTTGTGCAGCAGATTTGCCTAATGTAATACATTGATTTCTTGACTGTTGTTTCCATGAGTTTTCATAGTGGATCCAAGCAAAATGAAGTCTTTGACAACTTCAATGTTTTCTCCATGTATATGGGCATTGTTTATTGGTCCAGTGGTAAGGATTTTTCTTTTCTTTACATTGACTTGCAACCCATACTGAAGTCTTTGATCTTCATCAATATTTTAAGTCCTCTTAACTTTCAGCGTGCAAGGGTGTATCATTTGCCTTTTGCAGGTTGTTACAAGTCTTCCTCTAATCCTGATGCCACGTTCAGATAATTCAGCTTCTTGGATTATTTGCTCAGCATGCAGATTAAATAAATATAGAGAAAGAATGCAACCCCAGCACACACCTTTCCCCATTTTAAACTGTTCTGTTTGAATGTCTTCCTAGAATAGCTCCTGGCATATTGCAAGAGCACAGTAATATTAGTTATCATTATCATTACTTTTATTGTTTCTAATATTGATAATATATTTGAATAGAAGTAACTCTCCTTCTCATACATTTCAACAAGTTAAATCCTGTCCACAGTGGCATCACTAGGGCACTGGAAAGGATGTGGAGCATACCAGGTAACATTGTCAGAGGGGATGACACCAAAATGACTCTCTATAAAACTTCTGTGTAGTGTTTCAGCAGAAATTTATTATAAAATTATCAAGTGTCAAATAGCAATGGTGTCAGTTTGAGGACAAATGTGTGCCTGACCCAAGCTATGGTATTTTCAATAACCTCTTATGCCTGGTAAAGTTGGACAGTGAATATGGAAGACCAGAGAGGAACTGATGCATTTGAGTTATGGTGTTGGAGGAGAATATTAAAAGTATCATGGACTGACAAAAGCATCAGATCTGTGTTGGAAGCAGCACAGCCACAGTGCCCCCTGGAAGCCAGGATGGCCAAACTTTGTCTCTCATACTTTGGACATATTATCAGGAGGGACCAGTTACTGGAGAAAGATCTCATGTTTGGTAAAGTGAAGGGTCAGAGAAAAAGAGGAAGACCCCCCAACGAGATGGATAGGCACCGTGGCAGCAGCGATGGGCTCAGGTGTAGCAGTGATTGTGAGGTTGGCCCGGGACCATGCAGTGTTTTGTTCTGTTGTGCACAGGGTCACTATGAGTTGGTACTGGCTCAATGGCATCTAACAACAAGTGGCACTGTAGTATAGGTGTCTGACCACAAGGTGTGTTTGGACCACAAAGTTGTCGGCTTTTCAAACTCACCAGCTGTTCCTTGGAAACACTACACAGGGTGACTATGGATCTGAACCAACTTGATGGTACTTAACATAAGCAACAACAATGACAACAGTAAGTTATAACAGTAAAAACATTGTTTGTAAGCCAAGTATACATGTATCAATATGCCTACAAGAGTAAAATGTTATGCTAATTTCTTTTTGAACCTTCTAATACCTCATATGGAGTCTTGGTGTGGCGCTGTGGATTAATGCACCAGACTGCAAAGCTGTTTGAATTGCAAGGTTGGCAGTTCAAGCTCACCAGCTGCTCCTCAGAAACCCAATACAGGTGGCTATGGGTCAGAACCAACTCAATGGCACTTAACAACAACAATGCCTCATATGGAGTCTTGGTGTGGCACTGTGGGTTAATGAACTGGACTGCAAAATTAGTTTGAACTGCAAGGTTTGTGGTTCAAGCTCACAAGGCACTCCTTGGAGACCCTATACTAGATTGCTAACAATGCTTCATATGCATGTGAAAGTTGGACAATGAGTAAGGAAGAACATAGAAGAATTGATGCATTTGAATTATGATGCTGGAGAAGAATATTGAAAGTACCAGGGACTGCCAGAAGGACAGACAAATCTTTCTTGCAAGAAGTACAGTCAGAATGCTCCTTAAAAGCAAGGAGACTGAGACTTCATTTCTCAGATGTTGGACATGTTGTTAGAAAGGACAAATCTCTGAAGGACATCATGCTTGGAAAAGTGGAGGGACAGAGAAAAATAGCAGGAGCCCCAACCAGATGGATTGACACAGTGGCAGCAACAATGGGCTCAAACCTAACAACTGTGAGGATGGCACAGGACTGGGCTGGTGAATGGGAACTGACTTGATGGCACCTACTAATAACAACAATGGACTGTTGTACATCACAGCTGTCATTATTACACAATTAAATGATCTTTCAAATCACATGGTTTTATGTATACATGCTACAAACATGCACTGTTGTTTTTATTGCTTCAGGTGTTTCGAGTTGCTAATTTTGTCAAATTTGCTAGTATTTTAGCTAAAACATTGCTGCTGTGGTTAAGTGCCATCAAGTTGGTTCTGACTCATTGTGACCTTGTACAGGATTTCCTGGTGGGTTTGAACTGCCAACCTTGTGGTTTGCAGTCCAGTGCTGAACTGACAGAACCATGATTAGTATTTGTAAACTTATATCAATAACCTTTTTTTGAGAATGAAATGATAATTAAAGGAAAAGAAGGGAGAAAATAAGGCTTTTGTTCAGTTACAAATAATACTGTAACTAATCATAATGTAATTCTGTGTAGAAAGGTTTTATAAAACAACTTTGTTAGTATTCATATGATCTACCAAATGTTACATATAAGCAATTTGCAACTATATTGATCATATATTGTTCTATGATTTTAGCCGTTGTTTCTGGTGTATGCTGTTGAGTTAGTTCTGACTCATAGTGACCCAGTTACAGGGTTTCCAAGGATGTAAACCTTTACTGGAGTAGAAAGCTTCATCTTCCTCAGGAGCAGCTGGTGGTTTTGAACTGCTGACCTTGCGTTTAGCAACCCAATACATAATCCACCACCTCACTAGGGCTTCATTCTATGATTAAAATTGATAATTACCATTCTTAAGGATTCTGTATGGTCTGGTATAGGAGGAAGAACATGATGCAGGGTGACACCCTGAGTTAGCACACTGGGTGACACCAACCCTGGAGATGCCACTGCCTGTCAAGTCAAGAAGAAAAGGAGGGAAAGAAGCAGACCTGATTTAAAACAGAGCTGCCTCAGAAGGTTGTCACTGGTGTGTGGGTCAGTGACTTGCAACCCTGGGTAGTCATTAAATGGATGTCGATGGTGAAAGGATCCAAGGTCAAGCAGTGCTTATCCAGAGAAAGCCTGGGACTGAGACAGGCAGCTCTGGTGGATTTGTGTGTGTATATTTGCATGCGTAAACACATACATGTATTAGCACAAGCATGCTGTGTAAAAACTAGAAGGAAGACAATACAACAACAGAATAAATGCACATACAGAAACAATGGTTTTAAAATTCCTGCAAAGGGTGAGGTTTTTGTGCCATACACAATATCTTATATTTTCTGATCCACACAGAAGGCTTAAAAGAAGGGACTGCCAGCATGCTCATTTATGCACCTCGAGCCCTGCAATTTATTTCACTGTAATTGATGTTAGTGGGGAAGCATTGGAATACAGCATAAAGAGCAATTCTGTAGGTATGAAATGTGTCTAAACTGCAGAGAAACCTTCCTCCTACACTTTTGACATATTCTGACCAGCGTAAAGGCAACACGAGGCTTCTTTTGTTCCTAAATGCTGTGGGAGGAAATGAAACAATGGGGCATGAACATGGTTCTCAACCTTTTTTCTATAGGGCACACGTGGCTAACTAATGTTCTCCAGCACAGTGCTCTTCTAAACGCAATTTCCAGCACACTGGTCATTACTGCATCTCATTCACTGTCACCCAAGAGAGCATTTCAGAATACAAATGACTGAGACTGACTTTGGATTAGAATAACCTTGGAGACATTCTATTTTTTAATTAAAAATACAATAGATGAAAATATTCTCATTGCAAAAAAACTAAGACATATATAAAATGTCTCCTGCACCAGTTCCCTCACTCCCAAACTCCTACTCTCTACAGGGAGATGTTAACAATTTGATGTCTAATATCTTTTATACCTTAAAATTACATTTACATAATTCAGATATGCATGTATATATGCATATGTGCACAATATATATATGTGTGTCTATATACAAAGGAGCTCTGGTAGCGTAGTGGTTACGAATCGGGCTGCTAACCTCAAGGTCGGCAGTTCGAAACTACCAGCGGTTCCGCGGGAGAAAGATGAGGCGTTCTGCTCCCGTAGAGATTTATAGCCTCGGAAACCTTGTACAGGGTCACTATGAGTCGGAACTGACTCCATGGTACTTAACAACAACAACATATACAAAACATTTGTGCATATATGTGTGTCTAAGAAGGTTGCGGGTAATTTCCATGATCATTCATTCCATTTCCCACAGATTTTTGAAGTCCCCTTGTACATACAAACACATACACACAAAGTAGGTTTTCCTAAAGATGATTATATTTTAGATATTTTCAGTGATTTATTTTTTTTGCACTTAACATCATCTCTTGCAAATATTTTGATATGGGTACATACAGACCCATCTTATTCTTTGTAACAGCTACATAGCATTGCATTGTATAAATATACTCTATTTCATTTAACCTCACTGTTATTAATTTTTCCTTTTTATTATTATTAAAAACAATGCTGCACTGAACATACTTGTCATCCTTGTACATATCCCTTTGTATATACTTACAGATATATAGAAGTGAAAGTTTTGAGTCAGTACAAAAATATCTCTTTTAGTATTTGATTAAATGAAAAATGTCCTAACCATTTGTACCAATTTATACTCTAACCAGTGGCATATTCATCATTCATTTTTTCAAAAATGTTTAGTTGAAGGTTACTTAACTTGCCTACTTATTCATCTACCTACCGACTTTATCCAGCATGGCAGTTGGTGGTGGAAAATAAAGCAGGTTAAGAAGTATCAGAAGTGATAAGAGCAGGCTGCATATTTAAGTCAGGCAGTCCTGGTTGTTTGCTAAGAAGACCGTCTCTGAGAAAAAGCTGAAAAAGCACTGTAGCAAGCGACACATGTATCTGAGGAAAAGGTGCCAGTGTTTGAGGAAAAAAATGAAAGTATTTGTTGTTGTTGTTGTTAGGTGCCATCAAGCGGGTACCGACTTATGCACAGCAGAACAAAACAATGTCCGATCCTGGGCCAACCTCATTACTGTTGCCACGCTTGAGTCCGTTGATGCTGCCACCTGGTTGCCATATGGTTGGGGGTCTTCTTCTTTTTCTCTAACCCTCCAACTTACCAAACATGATATTCTTCTCCAGCGACTGGTCCCTCCTGACAATATATCCAAAGTATGAGACTCCAAGAAGCACTCTGGCTGCACTTCTTCCAAAATGGATCTATAGGTTCTTTTGGCAGCCCATGGCACTTTCAATATTCTCCTCCAAACACCATAACTCAAAGACATCAACTCTGAGGAGCGGCTGGGAGTCTGAATTGCTGATCCTGATGTTCAAACTGACTTTGTGGTCCAGTGCATTATCCTGCAGTGCTAGTTTCCTTTATTTGTAATTCTATGTAGAGAGATTTTATAAAACAATTTTGTTAGTATTCATAATGATCTTATGCACAACAGAGCAAAACACTGCCCAACCTCACAATCGTTACATTTGAGCCCGTTGCTGCTGTGACTGTGCCAATCCATCCCACTTGGTGGGAGGGGGGAGTCATCTCTTTTTTTCTCTGACCCTCCACTCTACCAAACATGATAAATCCTTCTCCAGGGACTGGTCCCTTCTGATAATATGTCAAGTATGAGAGATGAAGTATGACCATCCTGGCTTCCAAGGAGCATTATGGCTGTACTTCTTCCAACACAGATTGGGTTTTGAAAGTCCATGGTACTTTTAACATTCTCCTCTGACACCATAACTCAAATGTATCAGTTCTTCTGTGGTATCTGACAATATTCTGGTGTTCTTCATCGTGTTTCAATATTCAATTTTCTGGTACTGACAGTGTTCCACTGCTATTCATAAGGTTTTCAGTGAAGAAATATTCACAAGTAGTCTGTTTCTCCTTCCTAGTCTGTCTTCATTTGGAAGCTCAGCTGAAACCTGTCCACTATGGGTAACCCTACTAGCATTTAAAATAACCTGTGGCATAGCTTCCAGAATCACAGCAACACGCAAGTCACCATAGTAAGACAAACTGACATACAGTTTCAATATGACTAGCTTCAATAGGCTCTTGCTAATCCCATGTACTGTTAGTGTTTAAGTGTCTGACAGTCTACTGGGAAATCTTACTCCCTTTTTGCAGTTTGAGTTCTGCATTGCTGTTGATGATAAGGAGAACTTTTTCATGTATGCATTGTTCATTTTAGCACTTATCATTTACTTGCTTATTCTTATCTTTTGTTCATGTTTTGATGTTTTTTTCTTATTGATTTTTGGTGTCTAATCCTGGTGTGGCGCTATGGGTTAATGCGCTGGACTACAAAGTCGCTTGAACTGCAGGTTGGTGGTTCAAGCTCCCCAGTCACTCCTCAGAAATCCTATACAGGGTCGCTGTGAGTTGGAACTGATTCAGTGGCACTTAACAACAACATATTCTGATTATCAATCTTTTAAAAGTTACATATGTTGCAAATATTTTCTTTTAATTTGTCTCAGTTGTTATGAAATCTAATCTGTCATTTGAAAAATTATTTCTGGGCATTGCTTCTAGGTTTAAAGAGTCTCTCCACCACAGAACTGTCTTTTGTGGCACAGTGGATTAACACGCTGGACTGCAGGGTCGGTTTGAACCACAAGGTCGGCGGTCCAAGCTCACCAGCTGCTCCCTGGAAATCCTATACAGGGTCGGCACATAACAACAATAACAACCACAAAACAGAGAAATATTTTCCTATAGTCTCTTCTGAGAGTTTTATAATTTTGTTGTTCATTAAATTTAGCTTCCTAATCCATTTGGAATTTATATTCTGCATGTGATAGTTAGAAATGTAACCATATATATAATGTAAAATGTATGCATAGAATACTATTTATTCTTTTCACTCATTTGATATATAATCTTCATTATTTAAATTTTTAAATATATTAATCTGTTTCTGAATCTCCTATTCTGTTCTTTTTAAATCTTCTTCTGCCAATACCATACTGTTTCAATTATAAAAGCTTTACAATATATTTAGATATCTGATATGGATCTTATCTTTCCTTATTTTCTTTTAATAAAAATATTTTGAGATTCTTGAATATTTTCAGTTTCAGATGAATCTGACAATTAGCCTACCAGGTCAATTTTACTGACAGTTTATATTTATAGATTACATCAAGGAGAATCAATACCTTTTAAAAATTGAATGTTCCAATATAGGAACAGAGAAAATCTTTCTGTTTATTTAGACTTTCTTTTATAATTTTAAGTAATTTCTTACAGTTTTGTTCTATATTTATTTAGTTTTTATTAGGTTTATTCTTAGGTAGTTTATGTTTATTGCTGTTTAAGAATGGGCTGTATTACAAGTTGTTTTGTTGTGCTATCTTGAATTAACTTTACTAGGTAAATTCAGCAAATTAAATAAAACAAAAACCCTACAATAAATGAAGATATAAAGATAATTTTACTCTAATTGAAGTCATTTAATAATCTATTACTGGTTACAGAGCATCTGAATTGAGCCCCTCATCAGTACAATCTCTAGGAC
Organism: Chrysochloris asiatica; assembly: GCF_000296735.1. Classification (NCBI taxonomy): domain Eukaryota; kingdom Metazoa; phylum Chordata; class Mammalia; order Afrosoricida; family Chrysochloridae; genus Chrysochloris; species Chrysochloris asiatica. The sequence goes on from NW_006408555.1 coordinate 18,304,547, forward strand.
ATGACAAATCAAAGTGACTACCTTTAGCCTTTGCTTTGAGAGACACTTATTTACTCAGGGGATGAGGCAATTAGCCCCAGCCCTGAGGCTTGTATGTGTTCATTCATCCTAAAAACCAAGAAAAACAAAGCAACATGGTTGGGACTTCTCTTCCTTCTTTTCACATGTGCCTGGCATTTTATTTTGACTGGCTTTTGCTTCATGTCTTTATTTTATGCATTTTTAAAATTATGCAATATTTCATACACACAGAAAAAACACAGAAAATAATACATTGGGGTATTTAATACGACTCAGATGAAATAGCTGTTAGCTTTTTACCATATTTGTTACAGAACTCTTTTGTTATTGATGTAGGATAAGCACTGGACTGTGAACCACAAGGTGAGCAGTTCAAATCCACCAGCTTCCCCTCAGAAACCCTGTATGGGGGCACTATGAGTCGGAATCAACACTTAACAGTAATAAAGGAGCTAAGGAGTCCTGGTGTGGTGCTATAGGATAAACATAGGACTTCTAACTGTAAGGTTCACGGGTCAAACTCATCTGCTACTCCTTAGAAACCCTCTACAGGGTCTCCATGAATCAGAACAGACTTTACAGCCTATTGATAGTTATTATTTCCTATGTGGTTTTGGATATTTATATAGTTTAATTGACATCATAACGTATGCAACCTTTGCAATTTCATCGTGTGAGCTCTTGACATTCATCCTTGATGACATGGACTGTTCCTTGAAGTTGCACAAGATATTTCGGTAAATAGGCCATTGGTCAGACTTAGCCAGCCTAGTCACATGACTATACCTATTGTCCAGGATATTGAGAACCGTAGCTTTTATTTCCAACAGCCATGAGCCCAGCTAAAAATTAACATCTATTACTAAGGAGAAGAGACTGGATTGTGAGGTACATTTAGCCATCTCTGCTAACATCTAACTTATTATGTTTAATTAAAGCTTCTGATATATACCTTAATTAGGTTATGGTATTTGTTCTCCTAGTTAAGATTTTAAAAATTGCTTTAATATTAAGTCTTACTAAACTGGATTCCAGGTGTGGCACCACAGAATAAGCACTCAAGGTTGGTTTGAGCCACAAGGTTGGTGGTTCAAACTCACCAGCTACTCTTCAGAAACCCTATACAAGGTGGCTATGAATCAGAACTGATTCAGTGGGACTTAACAATAAAAACAACATTATTATACTTAAAACAACAACAACAACAAAAGCCTTTTGGGCCTTCATATGTGTGTGTGTGTGTATACACACACACACACACATATGAAGGCCCCCCCCCAAAAAAAAAAAAATAGAGAGAGAGAGAGAGAGAGAGACAGAGAGTCCTGGTGTGGCACAGTGGTTTAATACACTGGACTGTAAGATTGGTTTGAACCACAAGGTAAGTGGTTCAAGCTCACCAGATGCTCCTCAGAAACCCTATACAGTGTTGACTTGATGGCACTTAAGAACATACATGCAGATATATCTGTGTGTGTGTTTTCTACTTTAATCTGATAATATAATGCATTTAATTATTGAATTTCTTAAGGTTAGGCTATCCTTGAATTCCAGAAACAAATTTTAATTGGTAAAGAATTTGAATCTTATATCAGTTAGAAACATATTCTCGTCTAAAACAGAGAAGGATTTGATTTGGAATATATACGTATGTTAATAAATTAAATTGTCCTACTCTGTTATTATTATTATGGGTATGGATTTATAATTAAAATTATGTTTGCCATATAGAATGAATGGGTAGTTTTCCATCTTTATTATATATTAGACATTCCTTTACATTTTACTATAATTTACCCATAATGCAACCTGCTCTGAGACTTTTTAAAGCGATAAATCTTTTATTATTATTTCAATGTCTTATAAGGCATTAAACTATCTCTTCTTCAGTCAATCTTTGTTATTGAATCTTTTCTAAACCAATCAAACTTTTAATTTAGACCTACAAATTTGTTGGTGGTATGTATTCATACTTAGCTTTCTTTTATGCTAGAAAAAGCCAACTCTGTCATTGTAGTTACATCCCACCTTATGCCGTCTCTGTGACTGGTCTATTTCTGGATCAGAATTGCAAGATATTGCACTATTATGTTGAACTTTGAAAGGACCCACTAATGATTCTAGCCTTTTTTTGGCTTTTTGTTTACTTCATTATTTTCTGCTTTTAACTTTTCTCCATCCAGATTGGGCTCATCTCATTGGTTTTCTTTTTAACATATTGCATTGTTTCTTTAGGTCATTAATGTGGACACTGTGCTGGCTATTCCATTTCTAATTCCCCTTTACCTTGCCCACTTCCAACTATAAAAACAAAGAAACCAAACCCATTGTAGTCCTTCCAACTACAAAACCCAAAAAACTCCACACTACTACCATCACATCAGTTTTGACTGTTAGCAACCCTATATAGGAGAGAATTGCACTGCCCCAATGGGTTTCCAAGGCTGTAAACCTTTACAAAATGAGAACACCACATCTTTCTCCTATAGAGAGGCTGGTGGGCTGGGAACCAAGCTGTTTAACCACTGTGCCACAAGAGTGCCTCTTTCCATTTGTACAAGTTAAAATAAAAACTATGAGAAGGCTTCAAAAAGTTGGTACAATAATTCCATTACCTATCAGTTCCATTTCTCCATGTTTTCAAGCTCCCTCACTTCCCAGATAGTCTTACAGGTGGGTCTGGCTATGACTTCTGAGTGTAGGGAAGGTCTGCTGGGAGCATACTAGGAAAGCTTTAATATTGCTTGCTGAAGGAAAAAACACACAAGCACTCCTTCTCCTCGGCCAACATGCAGAACCACACTCCTTTCTTAAAAGCCCCAATACAGAAAGAGTGCATGTCATGCCCAACCACATTCCACTGGAAAGAAGTGACTCATTGGCTTATAACTAACTGTAAGGAAAGCAAGGAATGAGACAAACTCTGTAATTGGCTGTAACCCTACAATTATGGAAAGAAAGAGCAGATCCTTGGAAGATAGGGTATTTTTTCAAACACATTTCCCCCCACATCAGTTAAAAACACAAGTCACTCATGAAAGCATAAGCTTGGAAACTATTCTGTAATTGAGCTTTGAAGATACTCATCCAAATATTAGGTAAGAGTGCCAGGACTCTTATCTGACAAAAATACCAAGTCTTGAGCTAAACAAAAACCTTACTCAAATAAGGAGTGACAACAAGTTTGAACAGTCGGTTTGGAGCAATATTGTGATCTGCAAGGGAGGGTAATCACACATAGACACTGGCACATAACTGGGTGGTTTCTCAATTCACTATGGAATAGCATATAACACAAACCAAATGAATACAGTAACAGATAGCTTTAATTGGAAATGCCATGAAAGCAATGACTGTTGGTTTGTTGCAACTGTATCCACTACTCCAGCACAGAGATGATGACAAGTATATGCACAAGTAACACTATTTAATCTGGTTCAGTCTGCCATGTAGTTAGAAATATTAAAGGAATAGAAAGAGGGATTTTGCTTTGTAGTTAGGTGCCATCCAGTTGGTTCTGAATCATATCAACCACATGTACAACAGAACCATACGTACAACGCTGCCCAGTACTGTGTCATCTACACAGTTGTTGCTGTTTATGGTCTATGATAGCCAGCAGAAGTTTCTGGGTGGCATAAATAGTTAAGCACTTGACTAACAGTTGAAAGGTGAGCTGTTTGAACCTCAAAAGATAAACCTGCTTCTGAAACTGCTTCTGAAAGGTCATAGTCTTGAAAATCCTATAGAGCACAGTTTTACTGTGCACAAATGAAAATGCCAGGAGCCGAAATCAATTTCATGGCAACTAACAACAACAACATGCTAATCAGTAGGTGCTTAAGTACTACCCCTTCTCTGATTTGTTTTTTGTAGCTTCTGAGAAAGGGAAGGGGAGCGTTCTCGGAGTGGATGGAGTAGCTGGACACAGGAATGCAATGGATACAAGAAGATGCAGCGACAGCATGAAAAAGACACTGGATACTTGAAGAAATAGCAACAGCATGAAAAAGACATAACAGAAATGGGACTTGAGCTGGGAGAGGACGCTCACAGCTTGTCTTGTAGAGCAAGACCCTTCCTTTTATAGGTGAAGAAACAGGCTCAGAAAAGTACAGTGACATGTTCAAGGTCAACCAGACAGTTTGTAGTAGAGCCAGGACCACAACTAGCTCCACTAATTCTGTTCTCACATTTGTTACTGTTCTACATAGTCTATCCCTGGTAGCAATTGGTAATTTCCCTCTAAATCACACTTGTTTTACAAGATTTCTTACATCCCCACTTTAGCTTCATTTGAAAAATACATTAGGCATCTTCTGAAGGGAACACCCAATGATTTGGGGGTTCTGCCCTTACAGACTTCCAGATAATCCAGCTCCACCTTTCATTTCTTAAGCCCTCTTGGCAGAACCTAGCATCCACTGCCCCACCCCCACCTGCCCTTTTGTTGTTGTTGGAGATTTTGATAATGAGTCAATAATATAGGAAATCTTGAAGCTCTTAACATTTCTAAGAGGAAAAGAATAATGTTACCAGTTCCATATAATCAAAATAAACTTTTAAGAAAACATCATACACTTGGGGGACTTTCTGTAATCTTACCTGAATATGTATTTTTCTCTGTTTTAAACAGAAGCTACTACATAGTCTGCTCAAGACTGAAACTATGACCTCATATATAAGACATATAAAGGAGCTCTGGTAGCGTAGTGGTTACGAATCAGGCTGCGAACCTTAAGGTCAGCGGTTCGAAACTACCAGCTGCTCCGCGGGAGAAAGATGAGGCTTTCTACTCCCGTAAAGATTTACACCCTCAGAAACCCTATACAGGGTCGCTATGGGTCGGAACCGACTCGAAGGCACATAACAACAACAACAATATAATCATCAAGAGATTCTTGCAAATAAAGAAAGAATTGCCTCAATCACTATAGAAGTTCTCACCCCAAATTCTGCTTCAAATGAAAAGGAATGTAACAAAGTTGGAATCATTTGGAAAAAGTGCAGCACATATGTGAGTGAGAGAAAAAATCACAGTAGAAAAGGTCCTGGTGACAGTATCATCAGGCTACAGCTTTGTTTTGATGAAATGTAATTTCTCCAGCAGCTTCTCTAAAAGAATATGGGCTACTTGGATGAAATGCTTAGTCCACAAGGGAACTTCAAATCAGTCACCACCAAATGTTGTACTTTTAAACATTCTCTCTGAGTAGTCTCACAAGCACATTTTAGGTGCCAAATATTTTTTAACTCAACACTGTGATGGGGGATAGAAAAAGGAAAATGCCAGTAGGAATAACAGTAAAAGATTGTTGTTGTTAGGAGCTGTAGAGTCAGTTCAGACTCATAGTGACCCCATGCACAAGACAATGAAACCCTGTCCGGCCCGTGCCATCCCCCTAATTGTTGTTATACTTGAGCCCATTGCTGCTGCCACTGTGCCACTCCATCTCGTTGGGCACCTTCCTCTTTTTTGCTGACCCTCCACTTTACAAAGTGTAATTTAGGGACAGCTGGAAAGAACTGAAGCAAAGTATTATGGGAATTCAGAATCAAGAAAGGCCTGCACACTTATGTGTCCAGGAATGACTTAATGAAAGAAGTAACCTGTATGCCGAGCCTTGAAAGATATGAAGAATTGGTACCCATGGAGAGGAATAAGAAGCAGGGCTAATGTTCAGTTGGATATTCCGCTACAGTGGCACCAGCTTCTTGTGGTTGCTACCTGTTCTGTGATTGGTGAATCCATTCTGAATGGTTACTGCACCTACCAAATGGGTTGCTGGATATTCTGAAGATCACCAGAGCAGGCCTGCCTGGACACAGATGTCGAAGTGGTTACTGACAGGTCAGGGAGCAGTTCAATGTGCCCTTACCACCAAAATTTAACAATTAAATTGATCAGGAATAGAGAGCTATTTTTAATTTTTGCAGTGTCTCAGTAAGTCATATATTCTGTGCATACACCTCTTAAAATATTATACAAATCATGTGTCAGTCGTGTTAACTACAGTCTTAAACTTCATTACCATATCATCGTATGTATCCAAATGACAAACCTACTCAATGGGTACACATAATTACTATTTTTTATGGGAACAAAAACTGTACAGTCACTTAACAACACTATGATCCAATTCAGATATCTGCTCAGTACAAACTTTAAAGCAATTTCATCAAGAAGTAGTAAAGCAGGTTAGTCTTCTCTAGCAGGTACCTTTTGAGGTACATAGCCTCAGGGACAGGGAACCAATTTCCAGGGGTAATTTGCTACAATATTGAATATACATCTCAATACCTTTATTGATTAAAAAAGAGGGTCTGATTCATCAACACTTTGCTTTAGGTCAGCAAACATTCAGGGAACAATTAGACTGTTTATAAAGACTTGGTACCTGGAACAGTGCAAAGTCAGTTTAAAAAATATATTGAATATGTGAGCTTTTCCAAATTGTCATCAACTGTTATGACAAGCTATTAAAGAAGCTATTGTAGAGGACTGAAGGAGCAGCTGATTTCAAAACAGTAAATCAAGTCTTGGTCAAGAGCACTGATGAAAAGAGAACAGGATTCTTGCTGTGTTTATGAGTGGCTCAAGACAGCTTTACTACACATCAATCACAGGTAGGCAGTGTGCTTGGGCCCGTGCCCCCAACTCTCTGTGTGACCTTTTGTGAGTCACCAGACGGCTTTCGGGCTCCGTTACTCAGCCGAAAACAAAGCCAAGGAGCAGAGAGCTCAATGAAAAACAGGCACTGCATCACTAATGAGATTTCCTGGGGAAATAAATTCCTCACCTCTACAACCCCCTCTCCTGACACCCTCCACTTTAGACTGTCACGTCCCCTACATTCAGGAAGAAGGTGAACAAAGTGAAGTGGTGTCAGCACGGGGCTGTGCTATCCTCAGAGCTTCAGAAATGTTTATCTGGAAGAATTCACTGTGCTTGCTTCAAATAGGACCGCCTTAGAGAACCAAAGAGCCACGCTGTCGCACTTCCGAAATCACTAGCTTTGGGTTCAAAATCTCTCAATCGACTGTCGTTTTGCTTGGCAACTTGGGAAAGCTGTCTTCAGAATCTCTTCTTTTCAGTTGGTTCTAAACAGTTTACAGCTGTGTAACCAGTCCTTTGAAATATTTCCATCCCCTCTGGGCAAAAGGATTCATTATTGTGAAACTTTCTGCTAAAATACTAAGATTAGAGTTGCATGAAACTGTAACAATGTGACTATCGATGAAACCAAGTCTGTAACAACAGACACAGGGCAGTAGCTTCCTAGAGGGAGCAGTAAAGCAAGAAGAGGGGGTGCCTGGGGCTTGAAAATGCCACCAATCCTGTCAGCTTCCACAACTTCCTGGTGCAGCCAGCACCTGCAGAAGAAGGAAGCTCAGGAGCAGATTGTGACCCACAGAACTGAAGGCTCTGGAGATTGAGACTGTGTTTTTTGCTTTTAAAATAGTCAATTCCTCAGGGAGCTGCAATAACCCCCTAGGCTCTTCTCTGGTACCTGAGGGTCTCCTTTCTGAACTAAGGCCCCTAGAAAGGTTCCACATGACTGACTACTACTGAATCAGTCAGTCTATTTAGTGGCTCGATAGAAAAGCTGACGCTATCTCGACTCCAAAGCAGGCTGCCATCCCAGAGTCTCAATCGTAACTAATGGGGGTTTAAAAGGGAGATCAGAAAATATCATGCAGATAAAATACAGCGATAGAAGGAAAGACCATAACCTCAATCTGCAAAATGTAATAGCTTTGTCAAAATAAAAGCCAAAGCTAGACTCTCCTGCTGTTGTACACCTCCCAGCTCCGGGGAACTGTTCAAGCAGAGAGGCATTTTCTATTAGCGCCCACTCCGACTGCAGCAGAGAGAAACTCAGCCGTAATATCTGCACACCGGCCCCTCCATGCAAACACCATTCCAGTAATGGGAAATTTTAATGATGTAAAGCAGCAAGGTCACACGCTAGTCCAGGCAGCCCTTGGAAAGACACTGCCTCGGCAGATATTACAGAGGAGAGCTCAGAATTGCTCTTGGTTCATTAGGCTTTGCCTCAGGGTTTTTTCTTCCACGATTAACTACAAACAAGGTTGAGGTTCTTGTTACTCTGTTCCTTGTATGCAATGCAAAGAGGTGAAGGGCAGGGTTTGTAAATATGGAAAGGCAGACAGCTTAGACTTGTTTTTACAATACTTGAAATATTCTCTCTCTCTGAGTCACCTTAAATATGAAAATTGCAAAAGCCTTATCAATGTTGCAGCATTTTTTTTTCCCTAGCAGAACTTTCTATCTACTTGTATATAGATAAAGGCACTATATGCACATAAATATACACACATGGGGTGGGTTGGCTCCCTCCCCTCCATGCAGCACCACATCTTCTCGCAGCTTTATGACCCCATTGAGATCACTCTTACTGTTCTCGTCCTCGTTACAGTTTGATATTTCAAAGCATGGCCTGAATCGCACTCCCATCTCCCCACCCCACATTATTAATGAATTGGAAAGCAGACATCATTAGTTTTCGGAGACCATTTCTTTTAAAATTTACAGACCCCTTCATCTGAATCCCCAGAGACAGTCTGCTGTTCTCATCTTAGAATCTTATTAGCATCATATCTTCTGTATCCTGCCATGCAAACTGCATGGCTATGCACTTTCTAGCACTTGACCCTTTTGCGGACGGAATTAATTTACTCTTTGAAGATGCAGTAGCATGCTGTTGTGCTTGTTAAAGAAAGAAAAGCCAAGCAAGAAGATGGCAGAGCAAGCAAAGAAAATTCTTGGTTTAAAGGCAAACCCTTGTGAGGCAAGTTAGGTGGAAAGATTGGGTAGCAGAAAGTAATAGGTAGTGACTATTGATGGAAACAGGCAAATTAGCTGATTAGCAGGGCTCATTGCGAATTTCTACAGCCAGCAGCTAACAAGCATTGGGAAAAGCTCCCTGGCACAAGCTACATTGCAGGAATTCATTGTTCTAGAGTCTTTCATTCTCTGAAGACTCTCTGGTTCACTACTGCCTGAGCCAGGCCTAGAAATCAACTTAAGTCTGGTTTAAGTGGCTACCAGACCTAACTCCTGATATCCATTACATTCATTTAGTTAGTACTCTCTCTGCACCAAAACCTGCTCTAGATCAGAACATGCTGTAAGAATTCACTTTCTAGTGAAGAAATAAAAAACAAAAAACTAAGCAGATAATTAAAACTATGAGGAACATGATGCCATGTGAGAGAATAGAGAATGTTAAGGTAGATTATTTGAAATAGCATTGTTTTGTTAATACCTATAAATACTTGGAACGATGCATGAACAACTTTGAACAACAACTATTGTTTTTAAGTACCATCGAGTTGGTTCTGACTCACAGTGATCCTATATATGGTTTCTGAGGAGAGGCTGGTGGGTTTGGATGGCAATCCTTGAGGTTAGCAGTTCAGTGCTTATCCTACAATGCCACACCAATAGGGTACATATTACTTGTTGTGTTATCAGGTGCCATCGAATCGGTAGTAACTCATAGCGACTCTATGCACAACAGAACAAAACACTGTCCGGTCCTGAGGTAACCTCACAATTGCTGCCACAAATATGTGGCAACTAAAAGTTAACATTTAAAAAGAGCAAGCCGTGTGAAGATCTTGGAGCTGGGTGTTCCAGAAAAAACATAAAGGCACTGAGACCAGAAAAAGCTTGGCATAAAGAAAAAAATTAAATAAAGACATGTGGCTGGAGTAGAGTATGAGGGGGAAATGTAGTGGGAGAAATAAATGGTGGCTCCGTAGGACGAGCACTGGACTGTGAACCACAAGGTCAGCAGGCAGTCCAAGCCCACCAGCTGCTCTGTGGGAGAAAGATGAGGAATTCTGTTCCAGAAAAAATTTACAGTCTTGGAAACCCTATTCAATAGGGCCACTGTGAGTCAGAACTGACTCAATGGCACTTAACAACATCAACAAGAGAAGCAGACAGTTGAAGGCCATAGTGAGAAATTTGGATTTTATTCTAGCTATGATGAAAGCAATCAAAGGGATTAAGCACAGATGTAAATTTTAAGATCACTTCTGGAATTTTGTAATGTACGGACTCTGGGTGGGAACAGGGGAGCAGAATATTAGCAAAGAAACAGGAGGATCTCATGGAAATCCAAGCAAGAGATTATTATGCTGTCTTGAACCAACATAGTAGCAGTGTAAGCAGTAAGAGGTGGAGGAATTTGAAGGAGCTCTGGTAGCGTAGTAGTTACGAATCGGGCTGCGACCCTTAAGGTCAGCAGTTCGAAACTACCAGCTGCCCTGTGGGAGAAAGATGAGGCTTTCTGCTCCCATAAAGATTTACAGCCTTGGAAACTCTGTACAGGGTCACTATGAGTCAGAACCGACTCGACGGCACTTAACAACAACAACATACCTATTGAACTGGTTGAGGAAAGGATGACGGAGTCAATGGTGGTGTCTGACTCAGGGGGACAGGTTGAAGATGAAATCAAATGCTCCATTTTGGCCAGATTAAATTTGAGATGATAATTAGACAGCCAATGGTGTGACCAGAGTTACAGAAGAAAACCCACCACCAGTAACAAAAAAGACATTTGAAAAGGGATGGAGTAATAAACTGTATAAAATGCTGCCCAAAGTTTGAGTAAAATTAGAACTGAGAACAGGTTATTCATTTTGGCAAGATGGAAGGCAAGGTCACCTTTCACGAGCGTTTCAGAGGCGTTTGATAAGGACAAAAACTTGATTGGAGTGAGTTACAGACAAAATGGAGGATGGTGTTGAAAATCTGGTGTCATTAACTAGACTACTCTAACGATGAGCTTTCTATAGACAAGAGCAGAGAACTGGGGTATTAGATGGAGGGTTATATTGGGATAAAGGAAGGTTTTACATTGTGAGCAATCCAGCATTTTTGCATATCATTAATAATGGTCTCAAAAGGAAAAAGAATAAATGATGTGCTAGAGGATTGTACATTTGCAGGAGCCAACTTTTTTATTAAAGAAGGAATAAGACCCAATTCCCATGTCAAGGCTTTAGATAGAAGCAGGGTTTTTATTGTTAAAAGTTTATGTGATCTCTGTCTCTGTCTGCCTTTCTGTCTGTCTCTCCCTCTGTATATATATATAGTCCTGGTGCGGCACTGTAGGATAAGCACTGAACTGCTAACAGCAAGGTTGGCAGAGCAAACTTATCAGCGGCTCCTTAGAAAATCTATGCATGGTCACTATGAGTCAAAATCTACTCAACAGCACTTAACAACAAAAAAACACATCTGTGTGTGTTACAGAATAATGATACTCACTGTTATAGGATGGAAAGTAGGAGTTATTAGTGGTAGATTTGGTTGTGGGAGGAGCTGCATATCTTCTGATAGCTTTGATTTTCTCAATGAAATAAGATATGAAGTTATCAACTAAGAGTAATACTGAGGATTATTTGAGATTTGTCATGAAAAATGTTAAATGAGACCAATCAGATTGTTGTTGTTAAGTGCTGTTGAGTCCATTCTGACTCATAGTAACCCTAAATACAATAGAACACCATCCTCCTTGTATATTTATGGAGTACTGGTGTGGTGTTGTATGATAAACAATGGACTACTAATCACAAGGTCAACAACACTTAACAACATTCTATATGTATAAATTATGAGTCCTGGTGTAGTGCCATAGGATAAGCACTCAACCTCAAGGTTGGTTTGAACCACAAAATCGGCAGTTCAAATTCACCAGCTGTTCCTTGGAACCGACTCAATTGTATGTAACAACAATATGTATGTATATATGTATATGTGTGTGTGTCATAGAATAATGGTATTAATTGTTACAGGATAGAAAGTAGAATTTATTAGTGGTAGATTTGGTTGTGGGCAGAACCAGTTCTCTTCTGATAGTTTTGATTTTCTCAGTGAAATGTGACATGAAGTTATCAACTAAAAGTGAGTAATACTGAAGATTATTTGAGCTATGTCGTGAAAATGTTTTAATGAGACCAATCGGATTACTTTCATTATAAAAAAGAGAAAAGCTAAGTGGAATTAATTTCTGTCTAACTCCATTTAGCTATTGAGGTGCAGGTGAGAAAAGGTAGTCAAGTAGGGTTGACCAGTAAGTAGTACAACAGGGAAAAGAGGGGCAAGGGGATATATAGGTGAGGACTTATGGTATGTGGGAAGTAAAATTTTAAGTTGAATCAACTGATGGATAGGTACAATGAGGTTGAAAAGGTTAAATGAGGTTGAAAATTTGTTGACATATGGAGACTGAAGTTTGATCGAGTTTTACATTTTTTAATGGAGTTTTAAATCTAGATTTTTAAAGTAGTGTAGTAAGTATTTGAGAAGTGAAAGGACAAGGTTAATGGAAACGAGAAAATTAAAGATCTATGTTGGAGTTGAAGTCACCAAAAATGTTGAGAGGGATGAAGGTAAAGATAAATACAACAAGCAAGATGCTGACTATATAAATCCACATCCAGGAGGTTGAGCAAATGGCCACACAAAAGAAGGGATAGCAGGGAACAGAATCTTATGGCATCTGATTCAAAGGAACAGAGTTCTCTGAGAGAATTAGGAAGAAAAAAGGGCCAAAATGGAGCAAAGAATAGGAAGGAGGACATCTATGCCACCAAAGTCCCTGAAGGTATGTGAGCAAAAGCAGTTAGCACTTGACCAACAGAGGATGAAGGAGGGTGCTGAGGGTTAACCAAGTTAGAGCAAAAAGTTGAAAGGAACATTCTTTGAGAGGAGGTTGATAGAGGTTTTTATTTTCCTGATAACAGACCATGAATCCCAGACAACACAGTAGAAGGGTTTGGTGGGAACAGGAAGAATGGAAAAGTGGGTCAGATTTGAGGGTCTACAGAGTCACATAGTTATAAGAATAAGACCATGATGATGATCTTGTCAACTCAGTATCCACTAGTCATATGTGGCCACTGAGCACTTGAAATGTGACTCAGATATGACGTAAAGGTCAAATATACACTGAATTTTGAAGATGTAGCACCAAAAAAACAAAACCCTGAAAGAATGTAAAATAGCTCATCAATGTAATTTTATATTGATTACATATTGAAATGGTATTTCTGACATATTAAAGAAAATATAATTAATTTCACTTATTCAAAAACAACTTCAAATGTGGCTATTAGGCACCAACCAGTATCACCTGAAAGGGAGGTTCTAAGAACTGCAAAATCTCAGATTCTGTCCTAGACTCCCCAAATCAGAATGTGCATTCAAACAAAATCCCTAGGTGAATCAGATGTATACCAAAGTTTGAGAACCATTGTCTGAGGTGGTTGTTAGTGATGAGACTGATTAAGCTGAGGTTAAGAAAGGTAGTGGTTACCAGGAACACCATATTGGGTGATGGCTGGTCTTATCAGTGAGCAATTTCCATGTTGAAGGAGAAGCAGTTAAATGTGGGAAGTCTCTATGTTCACACTGTCTAATAAGTCACTAGCCACATATGGCTATGTTGCTGTTGTTAAGTGCCGTCGTGTCGGTTCTGACTCACAGTGACTCTATATACTATTTCCAAGGAGCACCTGTTGAGGGTGAACAGTTGACCTAGGGGTTCAAAATAGCCTTGTGGTCTAGCCCTCATCTTACAGCACCCAACAGGACTCCATGGAACACTGGAAATGGGGCTAGTTTGAATTGAGAAATACCGTGAGTGTAAGATATACACCAGGTTTTGAAGACTTAGTATGAAAAAAAGAGCATAACATATTCCATTATTAAATTTGTAATGTTAATAATATTCTAAGAATATGTTTTTGTTGTTAGATGCCTACCGAGTCAGTTCTGACTCATAGTGACCGTAGGCACAACAGAGTAAACACTGCCTGGTCCTGTGCCATCCTCACAATTGTTGTTACACTTGAGCCTATTTGAATATTAAAATGAATTTTACCTGTCTCTTTTAAAACATAGCTACAATGTTAAAACGTAACATTGAGATTTTCTATTGGAAAGCCTTGCTCTAGACCATCCTGAAAGAGTTAGCCTCTGTCACCCTTCTGTACAGACAGACTCCGTAAAGCACAGAAGGGCAGACATGGCCCACAAACCAAATCTGGACTACTCCTTGTTTCTATAAACTTTTATTGGAACATTTGTTGTTGTTGTTGTTAAGTGCCTTTGATTCAGGTCTGACTCATAGTGACCCTATATAGGGTTTCTGAGGAGAGTCTGGTAAGTTTGAACTGCCGACCTTGAAGTTAAAATCAACCTTGCAGTCAGTGCTTGAGTACTTTCATGCTACAACAATAGAGTAGAATAGTTGTCGTAAAGTCTAAAATTTTTATTATCTGGCTTTTTACAGAAAAAGTTTGCTTAACTCTATTAAGTAAATAGATGGAGAGGTCTCAATATTTTCTATTTTAGGGTGGTCTAGAACACATATTCAAGACTGGATAAAACTTCTGTTTTCAGAAAACTTTACCTATCTCTGGAAACATATTCTCATGATAGTCATCAAAAAATTAGGATTGAAATTCTTTATGATTTATAATTGTATGTTCAATTGCATTATTCTTTGACATTATTGAAACCATAATTCTGTTCCCACTTAAAGAACTTTTAATAGGGAACACTTTTCAGACTTTATGAGGTTTCATTTATTAGCTTGGATTCTAACTGTAGCCAGATGCTATCAAGCTTTTAATCATTTAAATGAGTTGATTTTCCTTTTACGTTCCTATTGCACACTGAGTAATTACTTAGTAATGGTACAAAATGGTACAAAATGTTAGACGCACATAGCAGCTTTGGAGAGGGTGAAGCTTGACATAGATTCACACTAATCATGGGGATGGTAATGATGTGTTCCTGCATAATATGGAAAGGAATAAACTTAGTAAGATCGTAATTATTTTTCCATCTCCATTTCTCCTCTACCACCCTACTTTAGTACTTCACTTAAGCCTTGTGTATTATGCTAACATCCTTCCCTGGCGGTTTTCCCTTTCTTCACTTTATTTTCCTCTTTAATATGTTCTTGCCACTTCTAGACTAATAATTAAAACAACAACAACAAAAACCAGCAACAAAACAAAACACTGTTTCAATCTCTACATGTTTGCTCAAATACCTTTAAGGCCTACTGACATTTTAAAAATTCATCTGTCAGCTCCTAAACAATATTGTAATCTCATTTCCCATTAGTAATCTCCATACTACTACATCTCTTCACGGCCACAAGCATAAACTGTAATTTCTCAGCTTGGTTTTCTCTTCTATATTCTTCCCTAACAGTTTTGGTTCAAATACATTTGCTTAAAGTTTCTTTTCTTTTTTTGTAGACCTAGATTCTGAGGAGGGCCATAAAATGCAAGTAGGAATACACACACACAGTTCCCCATCTGTCTAGGATGAAAAAGGTCATGGGTGGGCTCTACTTCATGGGAAAGGAAAAAAATATATATAAAAGAAGAAATAAATTAAATTAAAATCATACTAATATAGGGAAGGATTATAAAGTGGTACCTTTGATGAACTCATATCCAGGAAAAGGAATCCTTCCTTCAAAGGCATGCAGTAAGTTTCAACAGTTTCTTTAGAGGAAAATGCCAAGTTTGATGTGGGCCAGCACAGTATAAAAGACCTATGAAAGAGAGACTATGTGGGTCAGGGGAATGAGGTAAAGGTCTGATTTTACTTTTTCCATATAATCATTAGTATAGTACATCTTTTGTGACAGTGTTTTGAAATAAAAATTCTATCACAAATGTATAACAATAGAATAGATTACCTGGTGTGGCACTGTAGGATAAGCATTGGACTGCTGATTACCAGCCTCTCCTCAGAAAACTTGTTTTGAGTCTATTTATCAAATCTAGACTTGTATCAATGCCACAGTTTTATAAGTCATTATATTAGTAATTCACAAATATGGTGTTTACCTATGCATTTACATAAGTCATTATTGTTTGTTTTTTCAATACAGTTTTTTTGGTTTTTTTAACTTTTTATCATGAATTGAGTGAAGGCATACAGAGCAGATCATGTTCTACATTCAGCAAATCATATACTTTACTTCATTACAGTGATTGCAGTCCCCTCCATTGACAAAAAGTTAATATCATTTGCCTCAATTCACTTTGACTATTGCATTCCTCCCTGTGTCTCCTATATCCTTCATCTTTCCTCTGCTAACCTCTCACTTGTTGTATATTGCTTGCCCAGTCATCCATGTTAACGTGTCTACCTTCAGTCTGTAGATAATTTTCTCTCCCTCCTCTCTCCAAAACCATCATGATGGTTTATTTTATTAATAAAAGCTTTTTTTTTTTTTTAAAGTTTTTATTGTGAATTGAGTGATAGTTTTCATGGAAGAACAATGGTTTTACACTCATAGCTTCATTGCAATGATTACAATCTCCTCCATACATCATCATTCAACAGTATTTGCTTCTCTTCCCTCTGTTTGTGTGTGTGTTTGTGTTTTATTTTGCTTAGGGGGATATACACAAAAACACTCAGGAATATATAATCATTTAAACAATCTAAGGGCACAGTCTTCAAGCATGCCTCCTGGCCACCAGCACATAGACTTTCTCTTTCCATGAATCCAGAGTCCTCAGCTGTTTTGTCTCTCTATGTCCTCATTTCTGCCCTCCAAGAAAAGCTTTTCTTAACTGTTTACAGCATTGGTCTCAGCATTGGTCTCATACAATATTTGTCCTTTTGGGATTCACTAATTTCACTCCAAGGAGCTCTGGTTGTGTAGTGGTTACGAGTCGGTCTGCTAACCTCACGGTCAGCAGTTCAAAACTACCAGCTGTTCTGCAGGAGAAAGACGAGGCTTTCTGCTCCTATAAAGATTTACAGCCTAGGAAACCCTATGCATGGTTGCTATGAGTCGGAACCGACTCCACGGCACACCACCACTACCACCAATTTCACACAGCATAAGTGCTACATGGCACTTACATAATGTCCTCCAGTTTCATACATGTTGCGAGGTGTTTCAGAGATTCATCGTGATTCTTCAATGTTGCATAGTGTTCCACTGTGTGTATGGTACCAAAGTTTGTTTAACCATTCTTCTGTTGATGGACATTTAGCCTGTCTCCATCTTTTTGATGTATCTCTTGTAAACAGCATATTGAAGGTTTCTGTTTCCCTATCCATTCTGCTCTGTCTCCTGACTGGTACATTTAATCTATCTATGTTCAGTGTAATTATCAATAGTTTATGAATTGATTAGTTTCATTTTACTATCTATTTTCTTCATTTCTGTAGGGTTAATGTTTACTAAATTTTTCTGATTCCCCTCTTTTTTATTTTGATGGGTATGTGTATTCATTTTCTTTGTGGTTATGTTGTAATTCATTATTCCCCCCACCCATTTTAAAAAGTCTATTTTATCTTGAAATCTATTTGACTACCTATACATTTGGAAGTTCATATCTACATTATTCCCTCTTTCTGCATTGTAGTTGACTTCGTTATAAATTGGTATCTCTGGTTCCCTATTTTCAGTCTTGTAGTTTTGTTTTACTTAAATGTGTGGTGCTGTGGGTAATGCACTGGACTTCAAGGTCAGTTTTAACCACATGGTCGGTAGTTCAAGTTCACTAGCCGCTGCTCGAAAACCCTATACAGGGTCACTATGAGTTGATACAGGAACCGACTCAATGATACTTAACAACAACAACATATCTGGATTGAGTTCTGGGTCATATTGTCATGTACGGTAACTTTTGTTATTGTTGTTTGCTGTAGTTGGTTTTCAGTCCAAAGAATACCCTTTAGTATATATATATATTTTTAAGTTGGTCCGGTCATTACAAATTCCTGTGATTTCTTCTTATCAGGAAATGTCCTAATTTTGCCATTGTATTTGAGGGATGGTTTTTTGGATATATGATTCTTGGCTGGAAATTTTTTTCTTTCAGAGTTTTGTATACGTCATCCCATTGCCTTCTTGCCTGAATAGTTTCTGTTGAGAAGTCAAAGTTTAGTCTTATTGGTTCTCCTTTGCAGGTGACTTTTTGTTTTTCCCAAGTTGCTCTCAGGATTCTTTCTTTGTCTTTGTTTTTGGAAAGTTTGATTATTCTATGTCTTGGAAATTCCTTTTTGTGATATATCCTGCTTGGGGTTTGTATAGCTTCTTGTATACTTAGTTTCTCATCTTTCATGATCTTGTTGTTGTTGTTGTTGTTATGTGCCATGGAGTCGGGTCTGACTCATAGCAACCCTGTACAGGGTTTCCGAGGCTGTAAATCTTTATGGGAGCAGAACACCTCGTCTTTCTCCCACAAAACAGCTGGTAGTTTCGAACTGCTGACCCTGAGGTTTGCAGCCCAATTCGTAACCACTACGCTACCAGAGCTCCTTTCGTGATATTAGGGAAGTTTTTTTCTAACAACTCCTTGGCAATTTTCTCTATGCTTTTTATTGTCTCTTCCTGTTGTAGAATTCTGATGGCCCATGAGTTATATGGTACCCTATATAACTCTTAGGCTTTCTTTGGATTTTTCATTCTTTTCTCTGATTGTTCTTCTAGCATACTAGTTATTGAGAGTCAGCTTCATGCTCACTAATTTAGACTTCCATTACTTCACATCTACTCCATTGCCCTTTCAATGTGTAGTCCATTTCTGTAATCTTAGTATTAATCTTCTGGATTTCTAATAGCAAGGCTTGTATTGTTTCAAAATTTGCATTTATTTTGTCTGTTTGTTCTTGCAATGTTTTCCTGAATTCTTCTAAAGTTTTTTTTTCCCCCCTGTGTTCTCCTTGCTTTCCTCAATCTTTTTGTCAATTCTTTAAAAATACCTAAGTGTCATTCTTTTGAATTCTTTCAGTTACTTCTATTACCTTTTCTTCTTCACAAACATTTTCTAGCTTTGCATTTTGGTCATTTGTTTGAGGATTTCTCTCTTGTTTCTTCATAGGAGCTAAAATTGTCTGGTGTCTATAGGGCATTGTGGGCTTATCATGTTTGTGTGTTAATAAATTGATGATTGTGTGTTGATGGGTCCTTAGATTATCACAAACTGTCTCCTGTGGGTGTAGCTAGAGAATGGAAACATGTACACCATTTTTGTTTACTACTTGTGCACCTTAGTTTATGGTGTATTTGGCTGATGTTGGTGGCTATCTATGTGATCAGGTGGTATAGGATGGAGTTAGTATTAGCTCTTGCCCAGTGTGTAGTGCTGCAAAGGGTATGGCTGTAGTTGGGCTATATGGGCAAGATTGCTGTTTCCTGTGTGGTGGGAAAGAGAAAAAACCCTCACCCCAACAAACAGGAAAACAAAACTGAAAAAACAAACAATGAATCAACAATAAAAAGAGAAAAAAAAAAGAAATAAAAACAGATTGCAAACAGAAAAAAAGGAGTCTAATAAGTATGAAACGAAAGATTAGATTCCATTTTCTGATCAGAGCTCTGGTGCGGTTTCATGAGAGCCACGTCTCTGGGTTTTAAGCCTCATCCCACAGAGCCTGTCCTACCTGCCTCTGCTCTGCCACCACCAACTTGAAGTCCTCTAAGTGTTTTTTAAATGTCTTCCTTTTATTTCCTCTATTGTTTTTCTCTTCTATAGCTCCATTTCAACAGATAGCAGAGTCCAGAACAGAGCAAAACTACAACAACAAATTCAAAGGAGCTGGGAGGTCAACCGAAGATCAAATTTATATCAATATCAAAGAATGGATAAATGTAGGAACAGAGATCCAGGTGGTGAGGATGTCAGGTAGACTACAGGATATAAAAGATTCTCTTAAATGGAGAGAAAAGTTAATAGACTATAAGGTAACCCCAAAGGAAGTTAATACGTCACAACTTACCATGAAAATGAACTTCCAAGCAGAACAAACAAACATTAAAACTAAGAAGAAACCAGCAAGAAATAGCACAGAAAACACAAACTCAGCACAAGAAGGCATGCAGAACAAAGGAACAAACAGCACTACCAAAGAATTAACATAATGGCAACAATTAATCCATACCTATTGATAATTACATTGAATGCCAATGGATTAAATGCACCAGTGAAGAGACAGAGAGCAGCAGAATGGATAAGAAAACAAGACCCTTCAGTATGCTGCCTGCAAGAGACACACCTTACACATAAAGACAAAAGCAGATGAAGTTACAGGATGGAAAAAATATACCAAGCTAACTGCAACAATTAACAAGTAGGAGTGGCAATACTAATCTCTGATAAAGTAAACTTTAAGACAAAAAACAGCATAAGAAACAAAGAAGGACACTATCTCATGATCAAAGGGTCAAATGAGCAAGACGACATAACCATAATAAATATCTACACTCCCAATGAAAAAGCACCAAGATATATGAAGCAAACCTTACTAGAACTGAATAAAGAAATAGATAAATCTACAGTTATAGTGGGAGATTTTAATACGTCATTTTCGAACAGAGATAAAACAACCAGAAAGAAATCGACAAAGTTACAGAGGAACTAAACAACACAATCAACCAATTTGAAGTCATAGATGTGTACAGAGCATTCAACCCAACAACAGCACAATATACATTCTTCTCCAGTACACATGGAACATTTTCCAGAATTGACCATGTGTTAGGTAACAAAGCAAGCCTCCATAAATTTACAAACATCAAAATACTACAAAGTATCTTTTCAGACCACAATGCTATAAAACTAGAAATCAACAACAAGAAGACTAAGGAAATAAAGTCGAATACATGGAAACTGAATAACACCCAGCTGAAAAAGGACTGGGTAAAAGAAGAAATAAAACATGAATTCACAAAGGTCCTAGAAGCAAACGAGAATGAAAACACAGCATACCAAAATCTTTGGGACACGGTGAAAGCAGTGCTGAGAGGACAATTTATTGCGATAAATGCGGACATCCAAAAAGAGGAAAGAACCAAATTTAACACATTAACGCAACATCTCCAAAAATTAGAAACAGACCAGCAGAGGGAACCTACAGTCACCCAAAGAAATGAATGAAATAATAAAGGTAAGAGCAGAAATAAATGAGATGGAAAACCGAAAAAATATGGAAAGAATCAACAAGACAAGAAGCTGGTTCTTTGAAAGGATTAATAAATTTGACAAATCATTGGCAAAACTAACAAAAGAAAAGAGGGAGAAGACACAAATAACTCGCATTAGAAACCCCATGGGCGATGTCACAACAGAACCAAACAAAATTAAAAATGATAATAACAGAATACTATGAAGAGTTGTATCCAACAAATTTTAAAACTTAGAAGAGATGGATGCATTTTAAGAAAAACATGACCTACTGAAACTTACACAGAGTGAAGCAGAACACTTGAACAGACCCATAACAAAAGAAGAAATTGATAAGGTCATCAAAAAACTTTCAACCAGAAGAAGTCCAGGCCCAGATGGCTTCATGGGTGAGTTCTACCAAGCATTCAGGGAAGAACTGTCACCAATTCTACTCAAATTATTCCAGAATACACAAGAGTATGGGAAACTCCCTAATACTTTTTATGAAGCAAGCATAACCCTCATACCAAAACCAGGAAGGATATCACTAAGAAAGAAAACTGGAGACCAATATCCCTCATGAACATAGACGAAAAAATTCTCAACAAAATCCTAGTCAACAGAATCCAACAGCACATCAAAAAAAATAATACATCATGACCAAATGAGTTTCATAAAAGGGGTGAAATGATGATTCAACATTAGAAAAACAATCAATGTAGTCCACCATATAAATAAGAAAAAGGAAAAGAACCACATGATCCTATCGATTGATGCAGAAAAGGCATTTGACAAACTCTACCATCCATTCCTGATAAAAGCATTCAACAAAGTAGGAATTGAAGGGAAATTCCTCAACAAAATCAAGAGCATATATATAAAAAACAAACAGCGTACATCACTCTCAATGGAGAGAAACTGAAAGCCTTCCCTCTGTGAACAGGAACCAGACAAGGATGCCCTTTGTCACCACTCCTATTCAATACTGTTTTGGAAGTTTTAGCCAGAGCTATACACCATGATGGAGTCCTGGTGTGGCACTGTGGGTTAATGTGCCAGGCTGCAAAGCCATTTGAACTGCAAGGTCAGCGGTTCAAGCTCACCAGCTGCTCCTAGGAAACCCTATACAGGTTCGCTATGGGTCAGAACCAACTCGACGGCACTCAACAACAACAACATACAGCATGATAGAGAAATTAAAGGCATCCAAATTGGCAAAGAGGAAGTAAAAATTCTATTTGCAGATGATGTGATCCTATACATAGAAACCCCCAAAGACTCAGTTAAAAAAAAAAACAAAAAAAAACTACTAGACCTCTTTGGAAGATACAGCAAAGTGGCAGTGTATAAGATCAACATACAAAAATCAGTTGGATTTCTCTATAGTAACAATGACAGCATTGA
>NW_006408555.1:18329720-18343015 GCF_000296735.1 Chrysochloris asiatica
CAATTAAAAAATGGGCACAGGACATGAACAGACACTTCACCAAGGAGGAGATCCAGGCAGCCAACAAACATATGAAGAAATGTTCATGATCACTAGCCATCAGAGATATGCAAATCAAAACAATGAGATATCATCTCACACCAGCAACAATAGTAAAGATCAAAAACGTAGAGGGCAATAAATTCTGGTGAGGCTGCGGAAAGACTGTGACCCTCCTACATTGTTGGTGGGATTGCAAAATGGTCCAACCTCTCTGGAAAGCAATATGGTGCTTCCTCAGAAGGTGGAAAATAGAAATACCTTATGATCCAGCAATTCCTCTACTTGATATTTACCCACAAGAAATACGAGCCATAACATGAGTAGATATATGCACACCAATGTTCATAGCAGCACTATTTACAATTGCAAAAAGATGGAGACTGCCTAGATGCCCATCAATGGAAGAATGGATAAACTAACTGTGGTACACACACACAATGAAATACTATGCTACCTTGAAGAACAACAAGGAAGCTGCAAGCCACCGCATAATATGGATGAACCTTGAGGACATTATGCTGAGTGAAATTAGTTAGTCACAAAAGGAGAAATACTGCATAAGGCCATTATTGTAAACGACTAAAAAAAAGAACCCACCCAAAAGGGGGAAAAACATACACACACTATATATATATAATTGCTGATCACTGGGCTGTATGGGATGAGAGGAGGGGAGGGAGTGAGGGGAAGATAGAGCACAGGGTAGGGAATATATACAGGAAATTTTGGGTGCTGGGGAGGCAGGGACTGACACTACACAAGAAGGAGGAAGGGAATAGAAGAAGCAGCAGGATGGGAGAACAATTAGGCAGGTTTGCATGGGCTAAGTGGGGCAGAGGTAAATGATGCTGGATGCACAACCTTGGAATATCAGGGCTTCAGGATACAGGGATTGAGGCATGGTTTGAAAGGGTAAAAGAGGGGAATAATGTTAGGATGCTTGGCTATCTTTTGAATCTTGGTTTCCGTTGCCTACCATTGTGAAATAGACACTTGAGGGAACATGGGGGAGGAATAGCCAGAAACATCACAATATAAAGCTTGTAAGCCCATCTTCAGCCTATAACTGATTGGAATACCTTACAGGGGGCTAGAAATTGCCCAGACCCAAAATGGTGGGGGTGCCTATAAAGGTGAGAAGTGACTGGCTTTCAAAAGGGAGCCTAGTTCCAGATGTTGCAGGGGTAGGTAGAACCTCCACTGAATGCATTCCAATTTGTTGGGACCGAGCTGGCAAAAGGAAACGGGTATAAAACTCTTGTGGTACAATAGTGAATAACTGCCATCAGGACTGACTGTGAGGGTCGGAAATATAGAGGTAGATTTTTTTTTTTTTTTTGGCAAAAGGAGGAGATTGATTGATTTTGCAGTCCAGGAACGGAGGTGAGAAGAGAGGAGAGCGTGAACCTACCTAGAGAGGCAGTGAAACTAGGCACGGAGACAGTGATGATGACGTGGACAGATGGAGTGGCTGGGGACACAGGGCTCAGGGAGGGAGAGGGGCTGTTTGCTGACAGCCAGGAGGGCGGGCCTGTGGGGTGTATCCTTTGGTTATTTGATGATGCATGGAGGTGATTGTAATCATTGCAATGAAAAGAAATACAATAGGATGAATGTGAAGCTGAAGTGGGACAGAGACAAATAATGATGTATACACAACCTTGGAACAACAGAGCTCTGGGATACAGGGATTGAGACATGGTTGGAATGGGGGGAAGGGAGGAAATAATGTTAAGATGCTTGGTTGTCTTTTGAATCTTGGTTTCCCTGGCATACCATTATAAAATAGACACTTGAGGGGGAGAGAAAGGAATAGCCAGAAATATCACCATAGAAAGCTTGTAAGTCCGTCTTCTGCCTATAACTGATTGGAATACCTAAAATGGGGATACAGCGAGTCCAGTGAAGGAGGCTTCCTGCAGAGCCTCTGCATTACATAAGATCATAGGTGGAATCCTAAACAGCATCCAGAATCTTCTGAGGTGGGAAATTTCCAGTTGAAAGGACAAGCAGACCTGCCTGGAGAGGCTAGAAGAACAAAAGATACTTCTTGAAAGAAACACCGACAGGGAAAATGCAAAACAATATAGGCAGACTGACTGATTACTACAAGAACAAGCAAGTTGCTTGCCCAGGAGACATCAAGGCAAGTGTTCGGGTCCCCTCAGGGCAAACTTCCTTCCAAGACTAAGACTCAATGGGAATACACGCTCTGATTGGTGACCACGTTCATCACCGATAAGGGGAAGTGAGGGAAAAACAGTAATGAAGCTGCAAGCTAAGCCCTACAACGTTCAATAGACTCCTGTGAAACCTTGGTGGAGACCTGGTTGACCAGCAGTGTGGTAAGACCTGGGGACTCTTGGGCCCAGAGTCAGTGACATAGCCACAGAGGACTAGAGTGGAAAGTGAAGCGTCCAGCTGATAAGAAGAGAGCGCATATGCATAAGAACACCCACGCTTGCAGATAATACCCACTTGACCTGGCTTCAATGACTGGATAATCAGAGTTCAACTAGAAAAAGAAAGAAGAGGGAAAAAAAAGAGTAATCTGATACAATTTTATGAACTTGACCTACACCTATAGATGCAGTAGCTGAAAAGAGGGAATAAATCTTTACAGCAAGGATCATTCCCACCCCCTACATACACAGAGTAGACAGGGATGGGCAACTTGGACATTGGCTACCCAAAATGGGGTGGCTACAAAAGCAAGAAGTGACTGGATTATAAACTTTTATGAGGGAAACTAGATCTAGGGGGTGTGGAGGAAGGTAGATTCTCCACTGAGTAGTATCCAATCTGTCTGGGTGGGGCTGATGAAAGGAGATGTAGACAGGTCTCTTGTGATACAATAGTGAATAATTGTTATCAGAACTGATTGTGAGGGTTGGAAACGTAAAAGTAGACATTTTGTAGCAAAAGGAGGGGAGTGATTAACTTTGCAGTCTAGGAGCGGAGGTCCCTGGGACCATCAAGGGAGAAGAGTGGAAAGCGGGACCCTATCCAGAAAAGCTGTGACATCAGAGATGGAGGCAGAGATGATGACATGGAGAGATGGAGCGGGTGGGGACATTAGACACAGAGAGGGAGAGGGGCTGTGTGCTGACAGCTGGGGGGCAGGCTTACAGGGTATACCCTTTGGTTGGTTGATGATGCAAGGAAACAATATATGATAGGATGAATGTAAAGCTAATGTTCTCCCATATAAACTATCACATAATTCACAATAAAACATTAAAAAAACAAACAAAAAACTTCTAAAAACCAGGGAGAGGAAAGATGAAAAGAGAGGTCCTGCTAGTCAAGGAGCTCACACAAGGTGGGTGTGGTAGGGATGTGACAGCAGAGTTCCTGGCCCTAGTTGGAGTTTCTATCTACCTAGGTGTTAATCTATGTTCAGGGCACTTAATCTGAAAGCAGTTCATGGAGGCCCATGATGGAGCTGGTATCAGTGTCTGTTAGGACCACAGGGAAGCAAGGGGCAGGATGTCTAGTTAAATGCTAGTCTGGTGACTCTATGGGTTCTATAGGTCTGTAGCTGATCCCTCCTGAATCCAGGAGTCAAAGCATCACAACTAGCCTCCCTACCTCACATTGGCATGGCTCCCAACCATGTGGCTCTGAATTCCCAGAAAGAAGTGTCTGTATTGGGGGTGGATGAGGGTGGGAGTTGGCCACACCTCTGGTCACCAGGGGATTGTGAGGAAAAAGAAGGAATTGCATCTTTCCTGTTTCTTGTGTGAATCTGCTCTACCAGATGACCTTCTGTTGCCAAAGCCACTCACAAGATGGTCATGTTACATCTGGCGGGCCATTCATAAGTCAGTCTCCCTCTCTTGTCACCTCTGCTTGGCTTCTCCTTCCAGTAAGCACTCAATCCACTTCTATAACCTTTCCTCTGAAGTTCAGGGTTCCAGAATTTTCATGTGTCAGTTTCACTTGATCTCTTGTATCTGTTGTAGGACCATGTTGTGCATCTGCCTAGTCTGCCATCTTGCCAGAAGTCATCAGTAAAGTTTTATCATTTTCTCCATGAAGCTCCTCTAAAATACTTTATTAATGAGTATTTTTTATGAGTTATAATTTCTGTTATTGTAAATAGATATTGTTCTAAAAATACATTTTATAATGGCTGTTGCTGAAATGTAATTAACATTTGCTTATTAAATGTGTATCTAGTAATCTGACTGCACACTTTGATTAAACAATTTGTTAGACTGCTTGGCACTTCTATGTTATCTATAATGATAATTATGTAATCTGTATGTATGTATGTGTTTCTAATCCATACCTTTCACTTACTGGCTTGTCCTTTAATTTTTCTGAACATGCACATTTGAATTAGAAGTACCAATTTAATGTTATCTAAAATTTATAAGTCATTATAGTATGAAGGTTTTTCGGTGACTTAGTTCCTCACACTGCCAGAGTCCTGGTGTAACATTATGGGACAAAACACTGGACTGCAAGGTTGGAGGTTTAAATTCTCCAGCTGCTCCTCAGAAACCCTATACAGGGTCGCTATGAGTCAGGAACCGACACAAAGGCACTTAATAACAACTGCCTGAATTAGAAGTCATCTCAGTCTGGCTTTATCTTCTAATGCTTCCAAACCCATTATCTTCTGTACTAGTCAGGTTTCTTGCCTCTCCTGACTATTAGCATGTCATACTCTTTAATACTTCTGTGATTTTGTTCCTGCTACTTGACTAATTAAATTCTGTAATATCTCTCTCTCTCTTGCCTACCCAGTTCTAGCCTTTAAGAATCAGCTCAACCATCATCCATCTCCTCCATATTGTTTCTTCTTCCTCCAGCTATCCATGACTTCCTTCTCCTCTGAATTCTCATAATAGTCTGCAATTAGGCCCAAGTTCCATGTGTTCTTTTAACATTTGCTTTTGTTTATTGTATTTTATTTTATACTCTCAATTTAAGGACTTGAAGAAATATGATATCCTTGTGCTGATTAAAGCACCAAACAGACCCTTAAGATATTAGTTGTTGTTGTTGTAACTTAGTGTGTCTAAGTTGGTTCCGACTCATAGCAACACAGTATAGGGTTTCCAAGGAGTGGCTGGTGAGTTTGAACCACTGACCTTGTGGTTCAGACAGACCTTGTGTGGTCCAGTGCTTTATCCCACAGCACCGCAGATATGTTATTATTCCTTAAGTATACTAGTTGTAATTATAACAGTGATAGCAGAATCAATTTGACAGCACTTAACAACAAAAACAACAAGAGCTAGTCTTTAGCCAGTATAGACCTGTATTTTAACAAATTTTAAGTTAAGGTGTTTTTTGATTTTTTTTCTATTTTAGTAGTCAATAAGAAACATATCAAGATACATTTATGCACTAAATCAAAAGCAAGTATGAAGTGACACATTTAGACTGAATAAAATCCTACCATCAAATTCTATTTGTGGTTCTTTATTGTTGTTGCCGTTGCTGGGTACCATCGAGTCGGGTCTGACTCATAGCAACCCTGTACAGGGTTTCCAAGGAGTGGCTGGTGAGTCTGAACCACCAACCTTGTGTTTCAAACTGACTCTGTGGTCCAGTGTTTATCCTACAGCACCACAACAGGACTCCATGGCTCTTTATAGTAAACAGCGGGTCATAAGTCTTTCAAGGGGAAAGTCTATACTACTCTCTAAATAAAAGTGTAGCCTCAATCCCTCCCTCCCGCCCCGACCACCACACATACCTGGGTTTAGCATAACATAACAGAAAGAAAAGCTAAGTAAAAATGCAATATACAGTGATGTTGCACTGTGATAGCGCTTTAGATGAGTGAAACACTAGGAAGTACATGACGTAACTATGTCCTTTAAGCTTTTCATCCTTGCAGAATTTAAAACCTAAAATTTACCAAGAATTACATTTCTTTTATGGGAAGCATCTTGAATTTATATATGATCTGCCACATACAGTTAGACCTTTGGTTAGCTAATTTTATCCTCTAAAATAAGAATTCTTGAAATTCAAGAAATGTTGTGTTGCCTGCATAGTGCCAGAACATTCCCACTTTTGTGTAACCCACACTGAGACAGCCAATGGACTCATTCCCAGGGGATTAATCAGCTTTGGAACAACCAGTGCTCATGCCAGATACAGACTGGCAGAAAGCTGATGAGGCAGCACAATGAATGATCTACCATAAAGGCCATGGGCAAGAGGTGACCATTAGTCTAGAGCTCAGTAATGCACTCTTCAAGTACATTACTCACCAATCCATCAGGCAACCCCGCTCCAGGAACTAGGGATTCCAGCACCTTCAAGTCCGTAATGCGAAGGCTGCCAGCCTGCTCTACATGCCCTAGGTTACAAGGGCACAGTCGTGTGGGAGAAAGGCAATTCATTTGGTGTCATAGCCAGTATTTTTTCTATTCTTTCTTCTGTGTGTACTTAAGAAATGGGCCTTCCATTATCCACAGATTAATAGCGGGAAGAATGCTCTGGTGTCTCTATTAGCATTAACCACTGACAGATACGTTCCCAGTGCCTAATAGGCAGAATTTTCATTAACTAAAATGAGAAATACTTGCATAAAAAGATACATGGTATTTCCTGTTTTGAACAACAGCATCACTGATTTCTACTAAAATAGACTATCAAAACAAACCTAACTTGGCAAATAAAATCTACAGAAACATAAATATGCCAGCAACATTTACCATATTTAAAGCTAGAAGGCTCTCTGTGCATATGTCATTGTTATGACTGCAAGTGAGGGGTCAGACAAAGGAAGTCATGTCTACAAACAATACATTTTTTCCATCCATAATTAACTAAGCTATGCAGTTAAACTAACTACAATCATAGACAGAGAGAGGTCAGAGGTTCAATTAAGGTAGGCCTACTATTTATCCTGAAATTACAATCTCCACAGCTCTTTAATGTTACAATATCTTCTATGATGATAACCAAAACCAAACTCACTGCTACAGAGTCGATTCCAACTTAACAGTGAACCAGTATATTGTTTCTGAGGATGAGTGTCTTTACGGAACAGAACACCTCATCTTTCTACTACAGAGTGGCTGGGAGGTTTGAACTGCTGACCCTGCAGTTAACAATCCAGTAGTTATCCTACAGCACCACCAGGCTCCATTTTATGATGATGGTTGTCGCTGTGACGTGACGTGAAGTTGGTTCTGACTCATCGACACCCTATGCACAACAAAATGCAACACTGCCCAGTCCTGTGCCGTTCAACTGCTGTTACACTTGAGCCTATTGCTGCTGCTATTGTCCCAATCCATCTCATTGGGGGTCTTCCTCTTTTTTGTTGACCCTACACTTAGCAAGCATGATATCCATTAGGGACTGGTCCCTCCTGATAACATGTTTCAAGTATGAGAGATGATGTCTTGCCATCATAGGATTCTAATGAGCATTTTGTCTGTACTTTTTCCAATACAGATTTGTTTGTTCCTAATGGCATTCCATGGTACTTTAAATATTCTTCTCTAACACCGTAACTGAAATGCATTAATTTTCTACAGTCTTCCTTATTCATTGTCCAACTTGCATATGCATATGTGTCCATTGAAAATATCAGGGCTTGGGTCAGGCACACCTTAGTCCTGACCCAAGCCCTGATATTTTTGCTCTTGAACACTTTAAAGAGGTCTTATCAATCAAATGCAGCAGATTTGCCCAAGGTAATATATCATTTGATTTCCTGACTGCTGCTTCCATGAGTGTTGATAGTGTGTCCAAGCAAAATGAAGTCTTTGACAACTTCAATCTTTTCTCCATTTATCATCATGCTATTTTCTAGTTCAGTGGTGAGGGTTTTTGTTTTGTTTTCTTTACACTGAGGTACACCCATCCTGAAAGCTGTGGTCTTTGATCTTCATCAGTATTTAAAGTTCTCTTTGCTTTCAACAAGCAAGGTTGCATCAGCTGCATATCACAGATTGTTAATGAGTCTTCTTCCAATCATGATACAATAGTCTTCCTATTATCCATCTTCTCAGATTATTTGTTCATCATATAGACGGAATAAGTAAAGAGAAATAATACAACCCTAGAACACATCTTTTCTGATTTTAATCCAGTCAGTATCTCTTGTTTTGTTGTAACAACTCTTGGTCTATGTACAGGTTCCTTAGGAACACAATTAATGGGCGTTCTAGAATACTCATTCTTTATAATTTTCTCCATAGTTTGTCATGATCCACACAGTCAAAAGCCCTTGCATAGTCAATAAAGCACAAATAAACATCTTTCTGGTATTCTCTGCTTTCAGCCAGGATCTATCTGACATCAATAATATTTTGCCTAGTTCATGTCCTCTTCTGAATCTGGCTTGAATTTCTGGCAGTTCCCTGCCAATGCACTGTTACAGACATTTGTGAATAATTTTCAGCAAAACTGCGCTTGGATATTAGTACTTTTGCATGATTTCCACATTCCATTGGATCATCTATCTTTGGAATAGTCACAAATATGGATCTCTTCCAATTGGCTGGCCAGGTAGCTGTCTTCCAAATTTCCAAATTTCTTGATGTATAGATGAGTGGCGCTTCCAGGACTGTATCAATTTTTAAAAGATTTTAATTTATAGTTCATGAATTCTTGGATCTGTGCTTTTTACCAATGACTTCAGTGTAGCTTGAACTTCTTCCTTCAGTACCATTGGTTCTTGATCATATGCTATTTCTTTCTTTTTTTTTTTTTTTAATGGGACTACAACTGCCCTTTATTAAAACAGACTCAAATGAGATTTAAAAATGGTAAAAACAATTGTATCCACCTCATTTAATTGTTTTGATGTGGAGAACCTAGTTATTTTTCATAAAAAGGTATTATTTATGTTAATATATAATGGATTTACAATTATCATTTTAAATTAACCCATAATCACATATTTAACATTTTCTCAGTTTACATTTAGAATGCAGCAAATACCAACAGATGGCAGCCATGCAAACAAAAGTTCTTTGAAGTCTCCTTGATTTTGAACAGATTGTGAGCTGCTGTGGAGCTAGACAAAGACAGGTGGTTGGTGGTTCGAGTTACCCTGGCTGGAGCCGGTGGAAACAGGTGGGATGGGGAGATGGAGAGTTCTCTGTGCAACACAAGGCTTGCATCATATGCTATTTCTTGAAATGGTTAAACATCGACTATTTCTTTTTAGTACAGTGACTGTGCATATCTTCCATCTTCCTTTGATGTTTCCTGCATCATTCATTATTTTGCAGATAGAATCCTTCAATATAGAAACTTGAGGCATGAATTTTTCTTCAGTTCTTTCAGCTTGAGAAATGCTGAGCGTGTTCTTCCCTTTTGGTTTTCTAACTCCAGGTCTTTGCACATTTCATTATAATATTTTTGTCTTCTTGAGCTGGCCTTTGAAATTTTCTGTTCAGCTCTTTTATTTCCTCATGTCTTCCATTCACTTCAGCATTTTTATGCTGGCGAGACAGTTTGAGAGTCTCTTCTGACATTCATTTAGGTTTTTCCTTTCTTTCCTGTCTTTTTAATGACCTTGTGCTATCTTCCTATATGATGTTCCTGATGTTATCACACCAGCTCTTCTGGTCTTTGGTCATTAGTGTCTAATGCATCAAATCTATTCTTGAGATGGATATTAAATTCAGGTGGAATATGTTCAAGGCTATATTTTGACTATGGTGGACTTGTTTTAATTTTCTTCAGCTTCATCCTGAACTTGCAATATGAGCAATTGATGGTCTGTTTCATAGTCGATCACTGGCCTTGTTTTGGCTGATGGTATTGAACTTTTCCACAGATGTAGTCAATTTGATTTCTGTGTATTAGAACTGGTGAGGTTCCTTGGACAGTCACCTTTTATTTTGTTCAAAAAAGGTATTTGCAAAGATAAGTCATTGGTCTTGCAAAATTCTATCATACGATTTCCAGTATAACTTCTATTACCAAGGCCAAATTTTCCAACTATTGATCTTTGTTTCCAACCTTCATATTCCAATCACCAACAATTATCAATATATCTTGATTGCATGGTTGATCAATTAAGACTGAAGAAGTTGCTACAACTTGATAATTTTTTCATCACTGGCTTTAGTGGTTGATGTATAATTTGAATAATGTTGTTGTTAAGTGCCGTCGAGTCGGTTCCCACCCATAGTGACCCTGTACAGGGTTTCTGAGGGTGTAAATCTTTATGGGAGTAGAAAGCCTCATCCTTCTCCCGCGGAGCAGCTGGTAGTTTCAAACCACTGACCTTAAGGTTCGCAGCCCGATTCATAAACACTACGCGTGGGATGGTGATGATGGTATATGTTGTGGAGTTGTTCCAACTCATAGTGACCCTGCACCATGTTTCCGACACTGTAAATCTGTACCAAGTAGAAAGCCTCATCTTTCTCTCACGGAACAGTTGGTAGTTTCAAACTGCTGACCTTGAGGTTAGCAGACCACTTTGTAACCACTATGCTACCAGAGCTCCAGGTCTTCCTTGTAGGCATATGACTATTATCCTATCACAGACAGCATTATACTTCAAGATAGACCTTGAAATATTCTTTTGATGATGAATGCTATGCCATTCTTCTTGAATTTGTTGCTTTTGGCACAGTAAACCATGGGATTGTCAGATTCAAAATGGCCAATACAAGCTCATTTCAAATCACTAATGCCTAGGATATCGATGTTTATGCATTCTATTTCATTTTTGACAACTTCCAATTTTTGCAAATTCATACTTTGTACATTCTACATTCCAATTATTAATGGATGATTGGCAACTGTTTCTCCTCATCCTGAATTATATTCAATCTAAAATGAAGGTCTCAAAAGCTTCATTCCATTTGCATTATCATGGTCAACTCTATTTTGAGGAAGCAGCTCTTCCCCAGTCATATTTTGACTTTCTTCCACCATGAGGGGCTCATTTTCTCACACAGTATCTAACAATATTCTGGTGCTATTCATAATGTTTTCATACTCTGGCAATGTAGCTTACAATGATCTACTGCTATTCGTAAAGTTTTCAGTGGTTAAATATTCAGACATGGTCTACCTCTCCTTCTTCCAAGTCTGTCTTAGTCTGGAAGCTCTGCTACAATCTGTTCACCTTGGGTGACCCTTCTGGTATTTAAAATATCAGTAGCATAGCTTCCAGCATTACAGCAATATGTAAGCCACTGCAGTACAACAAACTGACAGATGACCAGTGGATGATGATGGTAGATGCTATGTAATTTTTTTAATGGCCTTGCTAGGTAAAATAAAATATGGAAAGTCCATGTTGGTACAGCCACTTTTTAAACTGGTTTGTAAGATCTAAAGTTCTGGGATGCACTGGCCCAGAGCACTCAATAAGGGTTGTTATTGTCATGTGCCGTTGAGTCAGTTCTGAGTCATAGTGACCCTGTATAGGGTTTCTGAGGAGCAGCTGGTGAGTCTGAACCATCAACCTTGTGGTTCAAACCAACCTTGTGGTTGAGCTCTTATCCTACAGTGCCACACCAGTACTCCTTAGGATTGTTGTTGTTATTAAGTGCCATTGAGTTGGTTCCAACTCATGGCAAACCTGTATAGAGTTTCTAAGGAGCAGCTGGTGCATTTGAACTTTCAACCTGTGATTATCACACCAAGTATCAAACCAAGACTCAGTAAGCGTAGACAGGGTAAAAGAAGAGGCACTGTCTTGGCAGAGATAGGTCTTGGTGTCTGCTTGAGAATTGAAGGCTCTGTGGATTCACTGTGCTGGCAGGTAAACAGCTAGGGTAAAAAGGCATGAATTAGGAGTGCTTGCTTTCTTCAGAAAGGTCTGAGCATCATCTATTCTCTGTTCCACCTGTTCCAAGAGACTATTTTGTCAGATCCTATCCTATACCAGTGCATTGTCAGTCAGTGAAGGAAAACCAGCAGTATAGATTTAAATACACATAGGTCATAATAGGGAGCACGGTAGGTCCATACAAGCACTGGATTGAGAACAACAAGGTCTGCGGTTTAAGCCCACCAGCCACTCTATGGGAGAAGGATGAGGCTCTCTGCTCTTATGAAGATTTAAAGCCTCAGAAACCCTATACAGGGTCTCTATGAGTCAGAACCGATTCAATAGCACTTGACAACAACAACAACAGGTTACAACATGATATGCTTGGTAAAGTAGAGGGTCAGCGAAAAAGAAGATCCTCAATGACACAGACTGACACAGTGGATGCACCAATGAGCTCAAACATAGCAATGACTGTAAGCTGGCACAAGACTGGGCACTGTTTTATACTGCTGTATACAGGATCACTAGCAGTTGGAACCAATTCAATTATATGACCTAACAACAGGTCATATAACAGACAATATACATTTAGCACTTACTAAGTGGTAGGGACTGGTCTAGACTCATAAAACTCTCCCAGCAACCCTTTGAGGTAGGTTGTTGTTGTTATATGCCGTGGAGTCAGTTCTGACTCATAGCAACCCTGTACAGGGTTTCCGAGGCTGTAAATCTTTATGGGAGCAAAAAGCCTCATCTTTCTCCTGCGGAACCACTGCTAGTTTTGAACTGCCAACCTTGATGTTAGCAGCTTGATTTGTATCCACTACACTACCAGAGCTGCTTAGATTGTAGTGTTATACATATAGAAATCAAAAACAGGGAAGATCAAATGAAAAAACATTCTACTTTTTAAAAACTACTAGGTACTCTTGCACATAAAACAAAAATAAAACAAAAAAACTACTGGATAATCCCACTGCCATCAAGTCACTTCTGATTCATAGTGACCCTATACGAGTTTCTAAAACTGTAAATCTTTATGGGAGTAGATATTCTCATCTTTCTTTCAGGCTGGTGGGTTTGAATTGTTGACCTTGCAGTTAGCAGTCCAATGTTGAACCCATGGCACTACCAGTGCTGCTTACTGGGTAGTAAAAGAAGTGAAAAATGAAAAATTTCAATTCCTTGAATCAAATGAGACTGAAAACATAACATACCAACATTTTTGGACACAGCAAAAGCAGTGTTCAAATCCCCTTCCAAGACTGAGCCTTGGGGGGAATACATGAGCAGGCATGTGGTCTGGCTGGTGACCACATTGGTCACCGGTAAGAGGAAGAGAGGGAAAAACAGCAACGAAGTTGGAAGCTGGGTCTGACCACATTCAATAAACTTCTGTGAACCTGGATGGATACCTGGATGGCCGGGAGTATGGCAAGACCCGGGGACTCCTGGGCCCATAGGCAGTGACATGACCACAGAGGACTAGAGTGGAGAGTGAAGTGTCCAGGTGATGTGAAATGAG
>NW_006408555.1:18350375-18352543 GCF_000296735.1 Chrysochloris asiatica
AATGAAATGTGTAAAAACCTGGAGTTAGAAACCCAAAAGGGAAGAAAATGCTCAACATTTCTCAAGCTGATGGAACTGAAGAAAAAATTTAAACCTTGACTTGTGGTATTCAAGGATTCTATGAGCAAAATATTAAATAAAGCAGAAAGCATCAAAAGACGATGGAAGGAATACACAGTCACAGTACTAAAAAGAAATGGTCGATGTTCAACCATTTCAAGAGGTAGCATGTGATCAAGAGCCAATGATACTGAAGGAAGAAGTCCAAGGTGCATTGAAGTCATTGGCAAAGAACAAGGGACCAGGAATTGATGGAATACAAATTGAAATACTTCAAAAAACTGATGTGGCACTGGAGGCACTCACTTATCTATGCCAAGAAATTTGGAAGACAACTACCTGGCCAACTGACTGGAAGAGATCCATATTTGTGCTCATTCCAAAGAGAAGTGACCCAATGGAATCATTGGACCATATTATTGCTATCCCATGTGAGTCAAGTTTTACTAAAGATAATGCAAAAACAGCTGCAACCATACATTGATAGAGAACTTCCAGAGGTTCAAGCCGGATTCAGAAGAGACCATGGAATGAGGGATTATCATTGCTACATCAGATAGATCTTGGCTGAAAGCAGAAAATACCAGAAAGATATTTGTTGTTGCTAAGTGCCATCGAGTTGGGATCCGACTCATAGTGACCCTGTACAGGGTTTCCAAGGAGCAGCTGGTGAGTTAGAACTGCCAGCCTTAACGGCCAAAACTGATGTTGCAGTTTACTGCATTAACCAGCAACGCCACACCAGACATCCATGCTTTATTGACTATGTAAAGGCTTTCGATTGTGTGGATCATGACAAGCAATGGACAAAACTGTGGAGAATGAGTATTCCAAAACATTTAATTATGCTCAGGAGGAACCTATACATAGACCAAGAGGAAGTCAGTCCAACAGAAAGGAGCACCAAATGGTTTAAAATTAGGAAGTTGTGTGCCAGAGTTGTATTCTTTTACCATACTTACTCAATCTGTATGATGAACAAATAATCTGAGAAGCTGGATTATATGAAGAAAAACATGGCATCAGGACTGGAGGAAGATTCAGTAACAACATGGGATAGGCAGATGATACAGTCTTGCTTGCTGAAAGTTAAGAAGATTTAAAACACTTACTGATGAAGATCAAAGACTATGGCCTTTGGTATGGGTTGCATCTCAATGTAAAGGAAACAAAAATCCTCACCACTGGACCAATAAACAACATTCATATAAATGGAGAAAAGATTGAAGTTGTCAAAGACTTCATTTTGCTCTGATCAACTATCAATATTCATGAAAGAAGCAGTCAAGAAATCAAATGACGTATTGCCTTGGGCAAATCTGTGCACCAAACCACTAAAGTGTTGAAGAGCAAATATGTCAGTTTGAGGACTAACATGGGCCTTACCCAAGCCATGGCATTTTCATAATCTCATATGCATGTGAAAGTTGGACAGTGAATAAGGAAGACCATATAAGAATTGATGCATTTCAGTTACAGTGTTGGAGATGAATATTGAAAGTACTGTGAAATGGCAAAAGAACAAATAGATCTGTATTGGAAGAAGTACAGCCAGAGTGCTCATTGGAAGCCAGAATGGACAGACCTCATCTCCTATACTTCAGACATATTGTCAGGAAGGACCAGTTACTGGAGAAAGATATCATGTTTGGTAAAGTGAAGGGTCGGAGATAAAGAGGAAGACCCTCAGCGAGATGGACTGGCATACTGGCAGCAACCATAGGATCAAAGGTAGCAACGATTGTGAGATTGACCCAGGACCAGGCAGTGTTTCATTCTGTTGTGCACAAGATTGCTATGAGTCGGTACCAACTCAACGGCATCTAACAACAACAACTAGTGTTAGCAGTGGGTCCATTTTCTCTCTCCTCTCTCCAGAATGCCCACTGTGTAAATTTACATGTGGAGACACTGTTATTTGCCTGACCCAGTACATTCTTTGCCTGTCTCCACTATAAAGAGTTGGAAAAACCAAATAATAGCTTACCTAGTCTCTGTTGCAAGAAGCTCTGGTAGCACAGTGGTTACAAATTGGGCTGCAAATCTTAAGGTCAGCAGTTTGAAACTACCAGCTGTTCCATGGGAGAAAGATGAGGCTTTCTGCTCCC
>NW_006408555.1:18352643-18361382 GCF_000296735.1 Chrysochloris asiatica
CCCCCCCCCCCATACACAGGGTCGACAGGGATGGGCAACTTGGACATTGGCTGCCCAAAATGGAGGGATACAAAGGTAAGATGTGACTAGCTTACAAGCTTTCAAGAGGGAGCTAGTTCCAGATGGTGTTAGGGAAGGTAGAATCTCCACTGAATGGTTTCCAATTTGTTGGGATGGAGCTAATAAAAGGAGATGGGGATAAGACTCTTGTGGTACAATAGTGAATAAATGCCATCAGGACTGACTGTAAGGGTTGGAAACGTAAAGGTAGATGTTTTATAACAAAAGGAAGGGAGTGATTGATTTTGCAGTCCAGGAGCAGAGGTCCCTGGGACCATCAAGTGAGAAGAGCAGAGTGCAGGGAAGCAGTGACGCCAGAAATGGAGGCAGAGACGCTGATGTGGACAGATGGAGTAGCTGGGGACACTGGACTTAGGGAGGGAGAGGGGCTGTGAGCTGACGGCTGTAGCAGGCCTGTTGGATGTACCCTTTGGTTGTTTGATGGTGCATGGAGGGGACTGTAATCATTGCAGTAAAATGAAATATGATAGGATGAATGTAAAACTGATGTTCTCCCAAGAAGATCCACATAATTCACAATAAAAACTTAAGCAGTGCTCAGAGGGCAATTTATAGTAATAAACACACATACCAAAAAAGAAGAACTAAATCAACATTTCAAGACAACATCTACAATATTTAGAAAAAGAACAGTAAAAAAAATTCTACAGTCACCAGAAAAGAAATAATAAAAATTTGAGCAAAAATAAATGGAACAGAATAGCAATAGAAAGAATGAACAAGATTAGAAATTGGTTCTTTGAAAGGATTAGTTAAACAGATAAACCATCGATAAATTTAACAAATGAAAAGAAGATGCAAATAATATGACTAAAAAATGAAATAGGTAAAGTAACAATAGAGCCAACTCAAATAAAAGGGATAATAACAAAATATTATGAAAAACTGCACTCCATTAAACTTGAAAATCTAGAAGAAATGGACAACTTTCTGGAAACACACTACTTGCTCAAACTAACAAAATCTGAGGTAGAAAATCTGAACAGACTCATCGGAAAAGAAGAAACAGAACAAGTCATACACAAATAACCTTCAAACAACAACAACAAATAGCCCTGTCACAGACAATTTCACTGGTAAATTCTACTGAATATTCTTAGAGCTGACACCTATTCTATTCAAACTATTCTAAAATACAGAAAAGGATGGGATACTTCTGAACTCATTCTATGAAGCGAGCATAACCCAGATACCAAAACCAGGCAAAGATACCACTAAAAATAAAATTAAAGACTACTATTACTACAGAGCACTAGTGGCACTGTTGGATAAGCACTGGACTACTAACCACATGATTGGCAGTTCAATCTATGAGCTGCTCCTAGGAGACAGATGAAGCTTTCTGCTCATCTTTCATCCTACAAAGGGTTATTATGATTCGGAACTGAAACTCTAACAAAGTCCTAGCTAACAGAACCCAACAACATATCAGAAAATTAAAACACATCATACCAGGTATGCAAAGTGAGATTGATACTGGTATGCAAAGTTTAACATTGGAAAAACAATCAACACATAATCTATTACATAAATTTAAAAAACAACAACACAGGAAAAGAATCACATAATCATATTGATTGATGCAGCAAAGGCATTTGACAAGATTAAAAAAAAATTTTTAAATGAAGGAAAATTCCTCAACATAATTAAGGGAATATACAAAAAACCCAACATTATTCCCAACAGAGAGTGAGTGAAAATATTGCCTTTATGAATGGAGGCCAAAGATATCTTTTATTACCACTCATATTTGAGATTGTATTTGCAGTCCTAGCTAGAGTAATAGGGAAAAAAAGAGAAATAAACGGCATCGAAATAGGCAAAGAAATACAATTATTTCTATTTACGCTTAACAACAACAATGATCTGTACCAAGAAAATCCCAGAGACTCAATAAGAAAAGCAGTGCAACTAATAGAAGGCTTCAGTTGGACTTCTTTACACTAACAAAGAGTACTCGGAAAGGAAATAAAAATAACAATACCATTTACAATAAACATACAAAAATGAAGTACTCAGGAATAAATCTAACCAGAGATACAAAAGATCTATAAGAAGAAAACTACAATACACTACTACAAAAAAATCAAAAGAGAGCTATACATACAAATGGAAGAATAAATAGTGCTCCTGGATAGGAAAACTTAATGTTGTAAAAATATCAATACTACACAAAGCAATTGAAAAATAATGCAACCCCAATCCAGAATCCATCATCTTTCTTTAAAGATATGGAAAAACTAATTAAGGACTTTATATGGAAAGGAAAGGAATCCACTCAACAGCAGTTAACAACAACATCTAAAGAACACCACAGTAGAAGGCCTCACACTCCCCAATGTCAAAACCTACTATATGGTCATGGTAGTCAAAACATCCTGGTATTAGTACAATGACAGACACATAAACCAGTGAAACAGAATTAAGAAACTACTGACTCCACCCACCTGACACCTGATCTTTGACAAAGGGTCGAAATCCATTAAATAAGGAAGAGACAGTCTCTCGAACAAAAGGTGCTGGCAAAACTGAATATCCATTTGCAGAAAAAAAATGAAACAAGATCCATACCTCACACCATACCATAGGAGGTTCTGGTTATAGTGGGAGAAAAATGTAGAACTGAAAATCATAAAAACAATAAGACCAGCCAAGACTGTAGCTGCTAGACACGCTTTAGGCTTGGAACTGAGCTCACCCCAGGCTTAGCCAAATGATGTTGTTAAGTGCCTTCAAGCTGGTTCCAACTCACAGAGACCCTGTATAGGGTTTCCAAGGAGCAGCTGGTGGGTTTGAACCACCAACCTTGTGGTTCAAACTAACCTTGTGGTCCAGTGCATTATCCTGCAGCACCACACAATTAGCCAAATGATATACAGGCCTATAATGTGAACAATAACACCAGGGAGGTACATATTACTTAGAAGAATCAACCCTTTGAGATTAAAACGGAATCATTTGCATAAGGATAAAGCTCCCAAACCAAAAAGGACTAGGAAAGAAGGATGAATGAAAATGGTAATCACAGGGAGGAAGAGGGAAGAATGCTGTTATATTATAGGGGCTGCAATCAATATCACAAAATAAGATGTACATGAATTGTTGAGTGGCAAACCCATTGTCTCTGTAAACTTTCATCCAAATCACAATGAAAAGAAAAAAAATTATAATAATAGAGCTTGCTATTTTTCAGTGCTGTAGGTTCAAACTCACAGCGATCCTGTATAGGGTTTCCAAGGAGCTGCTGGTCGATGTGAACCACTGGCCTTCAAGTTCAAACCAACATTGCAGCCTAGTGCTTATTTTACAGTGCCACACCAGGACTCCAGCACTGGATTGCTAATCACAATCACTGGGTTGCTAAACAATAGCTACAAAAGTAAAAAATCCTCACCACTGGACCAATAAATAACATCAAGATGAATGGAGAAAAGACTGAAGTTGTCAAAGATTTCATTTTGCTCACATCAACCATCAATATGCATGGAAGCAGCAGTCAAGAAATCAAATGCCGTATTGCATTAGGCAAATCTGCTGCACAAGACACCTTTAAAGTGTTCAAGAGCAAAGGTGTCAGTTTGAGGACTAAGGTGTGCCTAACCCAAGTCATGATATTTTCAGTACCCTCATATGCATGTGAAAGTTGGACAATGAATAAAGAAGACCATAGAAGAATTGATGCATTTGAGTTATGAGTTATCGTGTGGGAGGAGAATATTAAAAGTATCACGGACCGCCAAAAGAAAAAACCAATCTGTGTTGGAAGAAGTCCCGCCAGAATGCTCCTTAGAAGTCAGGATGGCAAGACTTGGTCTTTCATACTTCAGACATGTTATCAGAAGGGACCAGTCCCCAGATAAGGACATTAGGCTTGGTAAAGTGAAAGGTCAATGAAATAGAGGAAAACCTTAAGGAGATGGACTGACATTTTGGCAGCAGCAGTGGGCTTAAGTGTAGCAACAACTGTGAGGTTGGCACATGACCAGGTAAGTGTTTTGTTCTGTTGTGCATAAGGTCACTATTGACTCAATGGCACCTAAGAACAAAACTATAATCAATAACTGAACCTCAAAAAACATAAAGTTGAGTGAAATCACATTCAGTATAACATGTGTATTAAAATTAAAAAACTACTGTGCATTTAACCTGGAGTGAAAAAAACTCTTGGATAACAAAAACCTAAATAATTCAAAATACTAGTGTGAGTATTGAGAAAATGAATAACTTTAAAATCTAGATAAGCATGGTGCTTTAGGAACCTCAAGGTTGGCAGTTCAAATCCACCAGCTGCTCCTTGTAAACCCTATAGTTCACAGGGTCACTATGATTCAGAATCAACTCCGTGGCACTTAACAACAACATCCAACACATCTTCTTACCTGATGGAAATGTCCAATATCTGTGCAGTCCTATACAGTAGCCACTAGCTAGATGTGACCACTAAGCATAGATATGTGGTTAGTACAACTGAGAAATTAATTTTACATTGTAAATTTTGTAAGATTTAAATTAGTTCAAATAACCACAAGTGGCTAAGGAGCTCTGGTAGCGTAGTGGTTACGAATCGGGCTGCGAACCTTAGGGTCAGCGGTTCGAAACTACCAGCCGCTCCGCGGGAGAAAGATGAGGCTTTCTACTCCCGTAAAGATTTACACCCTCGGAAACCCTGTACAGGGTCGCTATGGGTCGGACCCGACTCGATGGCACTTAACAACAACAACAACAACCACAAGTGGCTAGTGGCTACTGGTCAGCAAAGGTATAAGCAATAAATCCCTCTACAAGTCTAGTAGTACCCAAAGAATGATGGCATGACTATAAGAAATATTTTTCTAGTTCTATCTTCTTATTTATGTAGACAGGTTTTTCTCAAGGCTTACATCAGCAAAACAAAAATAGGAATAAATAAATCGATTCTAAGTTGCGAAATTCATACACAGAAACAGGGCCTAATTGGGGAGGAAAAAAGCTGCAGGCATTTCATGAGTAGAAATGATCTTCATAAAAGTTTGCTTTTTCAATAAATTGCTTATCAAAATGTGAGATATATTAAGGTTGTTTTGAACAAATGTGTACTCAAATAATTTTAGTGTTAACTTGATACAGAAGACATTTGAATGCCTACAGCAGAGATTCTCAAACTATCACAGGTCATGGGGCCCTTAGAGTTGCAGTAGTTTTTTTTAATGGCTCCCTTATGCTGAAAGAGAGGCCAGGTGTGGCACTGTACGATAAGTCTTGAACTGGTCGCTTCAAACCCACTAGCTGATCCTCAGAAACCCTATGCCTATACAGTCTCACTATGAGTCAGAATCGACTCAACAACAGGCTAAAAGAAAAGTTCTATTTCACAATAGTAGTTCAGGTAATGCCCAACAGATGTCGCTGTGTTTCTCTCAAAAAGTTAAAACTTCCAGCAGTGCCCTCCTGAGTTGGCTGCAGCCCAGGGGTGCCTCAGTGCAGCGACTGGAGTCCATGGACCTAGAGCCTTTGAGCGTAGAAAATGAAACAAATGATGAATCTGGATAAAGGACATGCAGTTCCTTCTATTCTCAATGTTTCAGAGTAGTTCTCAAGAGTAATTGAACTAATGGAAAAATATATGTTGTTAAGTGCTGTCAAGTCATTTCCGACTCACAGTGACCCAGTATAGAGTTTCCAAGGAGCAGCTGCTGACTTTGTGTTTCGCAGTCCTGTGCTGTAAACAGGCAGATTTTAAGAATTTAGAAAGATTATAATTAATGTTTTGGCAGGCTAAGGCTGAATGTTAGGACTTTTTAATTGTTAAGTACCATTGAGTCGGTTCCGACTCAAAGTGACTGTGTAGGATTTCCGAGGAGAGGCTGGTGAGTTAGAAAGGCCTAGCTTGTGATTCAAATCGACCTTGCAGTCTAGTGCATCAACACACAGCGCCACACCAGGACTCCCTATGTTATGACTTCTTGTTGTTGTTAAGTACCCTGGAGTCGGTTCCGACTCATAGTGACCCTGCACAGGGTTTCCAAGGCTGTAAATCTTTACGGGACCAGAAAGATTAATCTTCCTCCCGCAGAACAGCTGGTAGTTTCGAACTGCCAACCTTGAGGTTAGCAGCCCAATTCGTAACCACTATGCTACCAGAGCTCTATGTTATGACTTGTTTTTGTTGTTAGGTGCCATTGAGTCAGTACCAACTCATAGCAACCTTATGCACAGCAGAACGAAACACTGCCCAATCCTGAGCCAACCTCACTACTGTTGTCACGCTTGA
Organism: Chrysochloris asiatica; assembly: GCF_000296735.1. Taxonomy (NCBI): domain Eukaryota; kingdom Metazoa; phylum Chordata; class Mammalia; order Afrosoricida; family Chrysochloridae; genus Chrysochloris; species Chrysochloris asiatica. Next base: position 18,358,975 of record NW_006408555.1, read on the forward strand.
GTCCACTGATGCTGCCACCTGGCCAATCCATCTCGTTGGGGATCTCCCTCCTTTTCTCTGACCCTCTACCTTACCAAACATGATGTCTTTCTCCAGCAACTGGTCCCTCCTGATAATATGTCCAAAATGTACAAATAAAGTACGGACTTTAGATTAAACATCCTACCAAACAAAAATGTGTGGATATAGGCACATATATAAATATGCTGGTACACCAAAGGGGAAAACATGTTTAATAGTTAGGACTGCAAAAAGTTTGTATTCAACTTATAAAAATAAGCTGCTCTTAATGCATGTCCTATCTTCCCATTCTGAAGGTTGCTTGTGGCTACTGAGTTGCTCACTGGAGAGATTGTCTGATTTTCTGTTTATTTCTGGTTTACTGAACCTTACTAAGAAAATAGCTCTATTGGGGCAGATGTAAAAGAGAGGAAAATGAAAAGAAAGAAGAGAAGAGAGAGAGAAAAGGAGAGAGAGAGAGTGGAAAAGTAAAGTACTACTAAGTGTGAAAAAGGACAGTGAATTGGAGGCAATGCTAAGGTAGGTTTAGATGGTAGAACGGGAGGACTTAAAAATTGTCACAAACTTCTTTGAAACTACAATAAGTATAGGTGGATTTTACCTATTATGTTTGGAAACATCACTTATCATCATCCTATGATGTAAAATAAGGTCACATGCCTTTTTAATTTTAAAATAAAAGGCTCTATCCCTTTCTTCTCTTCCCAGGGTGCTCTTTTTGCTGATAACATCCAGACCTCTAGGGAAGTTTGTGTAGAGTTAGAGATCCATTCTGCTAGCCAGCCTCTGCTCAGTCAACCAAAGGGTTCACACTCTTTCCACCTATTACTGACATTGGCACATGATAAGCTTGTTGAAACAAAGACAACCTAACAGCCCCAGCTATTGTTTCATTGCCACTACTGATGAGGCTTTCTGCCCCGTAAAGATTTACAGCCTCGGAAACCCTGTGCATGGTCACTATGAGTCGGAACCGACTCCACGGTACTTAACAACAACAACTGAAATACACTAGTGCCATACTCCTTGCTCATAGTTTGGATGAATCACATTACATTGGGCATGGCTCTTTGCTGAAAACATGGCCACCCTGACCAGTGCAAACCTGTTCAGGGTATTGGCCTGTGAGTACTTCCCATGCATGTAATAAGCTCAACTGAATTTGCCAACTATACTTCTGGTGACTTTGGCTCATAGCCAGGTCTTCATGTTCCAATGTATTAGGCTGATATTTTGGAGGCTGAGCACATACACACACATATATAGACACATGCAAATATTTTCTCTAAGGCTGCCTCAAACAAGGGTGGATAAGTCTGAAAGGATTTACAGTAGATACACAAAAACTGAGAACAGGGTAGTATTACCAAAGTAGACATCTGTTCCAAGAGCAAAAGAAATTTATTTTGACCACTCCTATTTTCTGTTCCAGTATAAGTAACAATGTTTTCTAGGGAAAACCTAGCCTTTTTATGTGTAAATACCTAACTAGTGTTACTACCACTCATCTGTCAGTTTTTATTTCTGTGGTAGCTTGTATATTGCTATGATTCTGGAAGCTAAGCCATGGGTATTTTAAGTAACAAACCATGGAGTCACCCATGGTAGATGGTTTCAGCTATGCTTCCAGATGAAGACAGACTAGGAAGAAAGAGAGACAGACTACTTCTGGACATTTAGTCACTGAAAACCTTATGAATAACAGTTGAATGTTGCCAGCACTAGATTATTGAACACTGAATCATGACGAAGGGCACCAGAGCATTGTCAGCTACAGTGCCGGAAGATGAGTTCCTTAGGTTGGAAGGCATTCAGAATATGACCAGGGAAGAGCTGCCTCCTCAAAGTAGAGTTGACTGTGATGATGCAAATGGAGCAAAGGTCTCAAGATCTTCTTTGCTGATGGGGCACAACTCAAAATGAAGAGAAACAGTTGTAAACATCCAATAATAATCATAAAATGGAGTGCACAAAGTATGAATCTAGGAAAATTGGAAATTGTCAAAAATGGAATGGAACGATGGAATCGATATCCTAGGCATTAGTGAGCTGAAATGAACTGGTATTGGCTATTTTGAATATGACAATCACATGGTTTACTACGCCAGGATTGACAAATTGAAGACGAATGGTGTCACATTCATCATCAAAAAGAACATATCAAGATGTCATAAAGTACAACGCTATCTGTGATAATATCCATACGCCTACAAGGAAGACCAGTTAATACAACTATTATTTAAATTTACACACCAATCACTAGAGCCAGTAAGGATGAAACGAGAGATATCATTGCAGATGTCCGATGGATCTTGGCTGAAAGCAGAGAATATCAGAAGGATGTTTACCTGTGCTTTATTGACTACGTGAAGGCTATGGACAACATT
>NW_006408555.1:18362322-18363780 GCF_000296735.1 Chrysochloris asiatica
ATGGGGTCGCTATGAGTCGGTTCCGACTTGACGGCACCTGACAACAACAACAACCAATTTCTTCAGTCTGAAATTGATCAAACATGCAATGAAGATGTATTAATAATTACTGGTGACTAGAATGCAAAGGTTGGAAACAAAGAGTTTCCAAAGATCAGTAGTTGGAAACTATGGCTTTGGTGACAGAAACAATGCTGCTGGGGATGGCATGATAGAAATTTACAAGACCAATGACTTTTTCATTCCAAATACCTTTTTTAAACAACATAAAAGACAATTATACCCAAGGACCTGACCAAATAGAAAACACAGAAATCAAATTGACGATACCTGTGGAAAGAGGAGGTGGAAAAGCTCTATATCATCAATCAGAACAAGGCCAGGGGGCAGACTATGGAACAGACCATCAGTTGCTCATATGCAAATTCAGGCAGAAGCTGAAGAAAAGCAAAACAGTTTCACAAGAGCCAAAATATGACCTTGATTATATCCCACCTGAATTTAGAGATCATCTCAAAAACAGATGTGATTCACTAGACACTAATGATTGAAGAATAGAAGAGTTGTGGGATGACATCTACAACATCATTCAGGAAGAAAGCAAAAGATTATTGATAAGAGAAAAAGGAAAAGACTTTGAAACTTGCTCTCCAGTATACAGATACTAAAGCAAATGGAAGACGTTGAGGAGGTACAAGAGCTGAAAAGAAAACTTCAAAGTTTAGCTTGAGAAGATGAAGTAAAATACAATGAAATGTGTAAAAACCTGGAGTTAGAAACCCAAAAGGGAAGAAAATGCTCAACATTTCTCAAGCTGATGGAACTGAAGAAAAAATTTAAACCTTGACTTGTGGTATTCAAGGATTCTATGAGCAAAATATTAAATAAAGCAGAAAGCATCAAAAGACGATGGAAGGAATACACAGTCACAGTACTAAAAAGAAATGGTCGATGTTCAACCATTTCAAGAGGTAGCATGTGATCAAGAGCCAATGATACTGAAGGAAGAAGTCCAAGGTGCATTGAAGTCATTGGCAAAGAACAAGGGACCAGGAATTGATGGAATACAAATTGAAATACTTCAAAAAACTGATGTGGCACTGGAGGCACTCACTTATCTATGCCAAGAAATTTGGAAGACAACTACCTGGCCAACTGACTGGAAGAGATCCATATTTGTGCTCATTCCAAAGAGAAGTGACCCAATGGAATCATTGGACCATATTATTGCTATCCCATGTGAGTCAAGTTTTACTAAAGATAATGCAAAAACAGCTGCAACCATACATTGATAGAGAACTTCCAGAGGTTCAAGCCGGATTCAGAAGAGACCATGGAATGAGGGATTATCATTGCTACATCAGATAGATCTTGGCTGAAAGCAGAAAATACCAGAAAGATATTTGTTGTTGCTAAGTGCCATCGAGTTGGGATCCGACTCATAGTGACCCTGTACAG
>NW_006408555.1:18366040-18382425 GCF_000296735.1 Chrysochloris asiatica
AATGTTGTTTATTGGTCTAGTAGTGAGGGTTTTTGTTTTCTTTACATTTTGATGTAATCCATACTGAAGACTGTGCTCTATGATCTTCATCAGTAAGTATTTTAACTCCTCTTCACTTTCAGCAAGCAAGATTGTATCATCTGCATATTGCAGGTTGTTAATGATGCCACGTTTTTGTTGATCCCATGTTTTTGTTAACATTTATTAATGATGCCATTTCTCCAATCCTGATGCCACGCTTTTCTTCATATAACCCAGCTTCTCAGATTATTTGCTCAGCATACAGGTTGAGTAAGTATGTTGAAAGATTACAACTCTGTTGCACACCTTTCTTAATTTTGCTAGAAGCTAATAAATAACACCATTCTGGTTGATACTTTTAGGCACATATGCTAGAGAAGAACAGCAGGCTATAAAAAGGAACAATTCTGAAGATATAAAAGATTTCTTGTGATTGTTTAACAGTCTATTTTTTAGAGCAGTTTTAAGTTTACAGTAGAACAATTGTGAAAAGAAAGCTGAGTTCCCATTTACCTCCTTCCTCCTGTATACTATTCTTTCTAGTAACACCTGTGGTATATTTGTTACAAGTAATTAACCAATATTAATACATTATTATTAACTGAAGCCCCACATTCACTTTAGGATTCACTTTTTGGCTTTACAGTCCTTGAGTTTTTATAAACTGCCACATATCAACCATTAGAGTATCATATAGTTTCTCTGCCCTAAAAATTCCATAGGCTCCACCAGTTTCTCTCTCAACCCTCTTTCTGAATCCCTTACAAACATTCATATTTGCATTGTCTCTTATTGTTTTCCCTTTTCCAGAATGTTATAAAGATGGAATCATACAGGAGGTAGTTTTTTCAGATGACTTCTTTCACTTAGTAGTATGCACTTAAGGTTCCTTTATGTCTTTTAGTGGCTTTTGCATTCATTTTAATCACTGAATAAATACTCCATTGTATGATGCACTACAGTTTGCTATCCATTCACTTATTGAAGGGTATCTTGGTTGCTTCCAAATTTTGGCAATTATGAATACCGCTGTGGTTCTGTAGGAGTAGTACTGGACTGCAAGTCACAAGATTGGCAGTTCAAACCCACCAGCTGCTCCTCAGAAACTCTATACAGGGTTGCTATGAGTTGGAACCAACTTGATGGCACTTAACAACAATACATATTCAGGTGCAAGCTTTTATACAGACATCTATTTTCATCCTAAATGGTAAACTTATCCACCTTTGTAAGAAACTGCCAGATTATACTCTAAAGTAGCTGAACCATTTTGAATTACCAGTAATATCTGCTATTGATCCTGATGTATGGTGGCCCAGTACGTGTCAGACTGTGCTCCTTAGTTTTCAGTGGCTGCTTTTTAGGTAGTAGATAACTACCAAAACTATCATAAGGCAGCGCTGGGTGGACTTGAACACCAACCTTTCAGGTGGCAGCAAAGCACGCTAACCTTTGCACTACTTATGGCCTCTCACCAGCAATGAATGACAGTACCTGGAGTTTCACATTCTCTCCAGCACATGGTGGTGTCAATGTTCTGGACTTCTGTGATTGTTGTTCATTGTCATTTAGTCGTTTTTTAACTCAAAATGACCCATAATAAGCAACTGGTGGGTTTGAACTGCCAACATTGTGGTTAGCAGTCCAGTACTTATCCTACAGATGATAAAACCTTGCTTTGTAGAAAGGGAAGGGAAGAGGACTTTTAATTCTTACTGATGAAGATCAAAGACCATACATAGCCTTTAGTCTGGCTTACCCTTCTAAGAAAAGAAAACAAAAGTCCTCAAAACTGAACCAATAAATAACATATGATAAATGGAGAAAAGATTGAAGTTATCAAACACCTCATTTTTCTTGGCTCTACAATCAACACTGATGGAACCAGCAGTTAAGAAATCAAATGACATACTGTATTAGACAAATTTTCTACATAAGACTTCTTTAAAGTGCATAAAAGCAAAGATATCAGTTTAAGGACTAAGGTGTGCCTGACTGAAGTCATGCTATTTTCAATAGCCTCATATGCATGTCAAAGTTGGATAATGATTAAGGAAGATCATAGAAGAATTGATGCATTTGGAGAAGAATATTGAAAGTACCACAGACTGACAGAATGGTGAGACTTTGTCTCTCATACTTCAGACATGTTGTCAGGAGGGACCAGTCCCTGGATAGAGACATTATAGCATTAATATTACATGCAAGTAAATTTTTGCTACAGATAATTAAAAAATGGCTGCAACACTACACTAACAGAAAACTACCAGAAATTCAAGGTTGGTTCAAAAGAGGAAATTGCTGATGTCTGATGAATTTTGGCTGAAAACAGAATACAAAAATGATGTTTACTTGTGCTTTATTGTCTATGCAAAGGCCTTTTACTGTGTGGATCATGACAAACTATGGAGAACATTGCAAAGAATGGTATTTCAGAACACTTAACTGTGCTCACGAGGAACCTGTACCTAGAGATAGTTGTTTGAGCAAAACAAGGGGATACTAAATGCTTCAAAACAAGGAAAGGTGTGTGCCAAGGTTGTATTCTTTAACCATACTTATTCAATCAGTATGCTGAGTAAAGAATCTAAGAAGCTGCATTATATGAAGGAGACTGTGGCATCATAATTGCAGAACGACTTATCAACAATCTGCAATATGCAGATGCGGATGATATAACCTTTCTTGTAAGTTAAGAGAACTTACAATACTTACTGATGAAGATCAAAGACCACAACCTTCAGTATGGATTGTACCTTTGTACCTTGTACATTGTACCTCAATGTAACGAAAATGAAAATTGTCACAACTGGACCCATAAATAACATCCTGATAAATGGAGAAAAGATTGAAGTTGTCAAAGATTTCATTTTGTTTGGATTCATAGTCAACACCAACGGAAGCAGCAGCCAAGAAATCAAACAACAACAAAAAATTGTTTTAGGCAAATCAGATGTAGAAGACCTCTTTAAATTGTTCAAGAGCAAAGATACCAGTTTGAGGAGACAAAGGTGTACCTAACGCAAGCCATGGTATTTTCAATCACCTCATACGCATGTGAAAGTTGGACAATAAATAAAGAACACCATGCATTTGATGCATTTGAGCTATAGTGTTGGAGAAGAATATTGAAATTACCTTGGACTGCCAGAAGAACAAATACACCTGTCTTGGAAGATTTATAGCCAAAAAGCTCCTTAGTAGCCAGGATGGTGAGACTTAGTCTCTCATATGTCTGAGATGTTTTCAGGAGGCATCATTCCCTGGAGAAGGTTATCATGCTTTGTAAAATAAAGGGTCAGTGAAAAAGAGTAACTGCCCCCCCCAACCCCCAATGAGATGGGTTGGCACAGTGACAGCAGCAATGAGCTATTGTGAGGAAGGTGCAGGACCAGACAGTATTGTGCATAGGATGCTATGAATCAGAGTCAACTCAATGGCACCTCACAACAACAACGACCATGGCTGTCAGAAGAACAAATATATCTGTGTTGGAAGTACAGCCAGAAGGATCCTTAGAAGTTGAGGATGGACATACCATCAGGAAGAACCAGTCCCTGGAGAAGGACATCATGACTGGTATATTAAAGGGTCAGTGAAAAAGAGGAAGACCCTCAACAAGATGAATTGACACAGGAGTGATTGTGAGGATGGCACAAGATTGTGCAGTGCTTTGTTCTGTTGTTTATAGAGCTGCTGTGAGTTGGAACTGACTCAGTGCCACCTACCAACAACAATATATGATGCTGAGCATCTTTCTGTATTTTTATTTGCCATCTGTATACTTTCTTTGCTTTAATGTCTCATCAGATCTTTTGCCTGTTTTACAATTGGGTTGATTATTTTCTTACTATTGAGTTTCAGAGTTCTTTATCTTGAATGGTGGTGGTTATGTGCCATGGAGTCGGTTCCAATTCATAGCGACCCTGCAAAGGGTTTCCGAGGCTGTAAATCTTTACAAGAGCAGAAAGCCTCATCTTTCTCCCATGGAACAGCTGGTAGTTTTGAACTGTTGACCTTGAGGTTCGCAGCCCAACTCGTAACCACTACGCTACTAGAATGTTGTTGTTGTCGTTAAGTACTGTGGAGTCGGTTTCAACTCATAGTGACCCTGCACAGGGTTTCCAAGGCTGTAGATCTTTATGGGAGCAGAAAGCCTCATCTTTCTCCTGTGGAGTGGCTGGTAGTTTCAAACTTTCAACCTTGAGGTTAGCAGCCTGATTCGTAACCACTGCGCTACCAGAACAACCAGAATACAAGTCCTTTGTTAGATGTGTGCCCTGCAGATATATTTTTCCCAGGCTGTGATTTGTCTTTTCATTCTCTCACTAGTGTCTTTTACAAACTAGAAGGTTTCATTTTAATGGAGTCTAAATGATTTTCTCTTTGTTTTATGGATTGTGCTTTTTCGTATCTAAAAAGTCACCATCAAACTCAAGGTCCTATGTAAACTTCCAGAAGTTGTACAGTCTTGCATCTTACATTTAGGTCTATTATCTACTTTAGATTAATTTTTGTGGAAGATATAAGCTCTGCATCTAGATTTTTTTTTTTTTTTAATCAGTTGTTCCAGCACTATTCGTTGAGGAGAACTAGCCTTTCACCACTGAATTTGAAGATTTTGCCACCACTTCTCCTTAACTGATAGAATAACCAGACAAAAATAAGCAATGCTATAGAAGATCTACTGAGTAAGCCAATTAAGAACTTTGACATCATTTACAGAATACGACACTCATGGAATTTTACCAAGACAGAGGTACCCTGGGCTATAAGATAAATTTCAACAGACAGAAAAGCTACAGAATATGAATATGTTGCCTATCTCAGCAGGGTAAATTAGAAATACATAGTAATTAGATAACTAGAAAAGTCACAAATATTTGCAAACTAACACTCATACTTTGGACATATTATCAGGAGGGATCAGTTCCTGGAGAAGGATATCATGCTTGGTAAAGTGGAGGATCAGCAAAAAAGAAGACCCTCTTGCCCCCCAATGAGATGGATTGGCACAGTGGCAGCAGTAATGGGCTCAAACATAACAACAAGTATAAGGTAGTACAGGACGGGGCAGTGTTTCGTTCTGTTGTGCATAAGGTCAGAACCAACAGGACAGTACTTAGCAACAACAATAAACACACATCTTAAGTAAATTTAGTATACCCTTTCTTTAAACTGAAAAAAAAAAAAGCCCTATGAACATTTACAAAATATAGAGGTAAATGCTGGAAGAAAGATCTATAGTAATTAAAAGTGGTTGCCTCTAGGAACTGGTAATCAGTAAGAAGGAGGAGTATTGGAAACTTCTGATTTTTGTTGTAAGTTATGTATAACTATTTACTTTTATTCAATACTTGATAAAAATTTAATTAAAAAAAATTTAAGACCTTAGCAGCAGCCACACCAATTCTTAGAATAAAACCTTTTTGGTGAATGAAGAGACTATCTCAATAATTTGCTGTTCAGAGGCCTACACAACAAAATTTAGGCTACTCTGCTCAGCCTGAGACAAGGAAAGACATTTGTTTTGCATTAGAGTGGGAATGAGGTAGGAAAGAGATGAAAGGCAGGCAACAAGGCAAAAGAAGAGAGAGTAATATTTGAGAATAGGAAGACCACGAAGGAGGGAGGGTTAGGAAAAAATGCCCAGTTGATACAAGACGTTCTTAAGAATTGTTAAGTGACATCAAGTTGGTTCTGACCCATAGTGATGCTGTATAGGGTTTATGAGAACAGCTGGTGACCCTGAACCACTGAGCTTGCAGTTCAAACCAACTTTGCAGTCCAGCACATTACCCCACAGAGTCACACCAGGACTCAAGATACTTAAAACTGATTGTGAAGTTTTTATTGCCATGAATACATATATCCTCCATTCACCTCCCCAAAATATTTTCCAAAATTGTCCTGGGAAACAGATTAATTGAAGTTAAGTCTACTTCAATCAAATCTGTAAGAAACTTAGAATAAAAGCAAAACAAAACAGAAATTTAGGATTATAGAAATATTCACATAAAAATAGAATCAATGATAGAATAACTACAATTTCTACAATAAGGCTCTATACAGAAAAAACTGATATGTGGGTGAGTTTCCCAACCAAATAGAATGTAAGGAATTATAACATAATTTGAATCTGTTCACCAACTTGAATGACCACTACTTGCTGACAGCAATACTAATGGGAACTGGATGAATATAGATTATCTTTTATAATTGTTGTTGTTAAGTGCCGTCGAGTTGGTTTCGAACTATAGCGACCCTGAACAGGGTTTCCGAGGCTGTAAATCTTTACGGGAGCAGATCGCCTCATCTTTCTCCTGCGGAGCAGCTGGTAGTTTCGAACTGCTGACCTTGCGGGTTGCAGCCCGATTCGTAACCACTATATTAATACCCCACCAGACAATAACTTGACACTCAAACGAAAAGAGTTATGGCTAGTACATGAAAGGTGCTCAAATAAACTCACTGCTAACAAATGAATCTTTTTTTAGAGGGTGACAGTGCTGCATAGTGCAGATCGCCCACTGGTCTGTGGATTTGTCTCTTGATTCAACAGGATTTCAATGTAACAGATCCAAGGATTTCCCACCTCCAACCTTGGACCACCTTTAACGTCTTCTTTAGGCTCAATCTCTTCTCTGGGACCAACTTCTCGGCTACCCCGTTTCTGGGACCAGCTAAACACATTTTTGTGTGTGTGCTTAGTACCAAATCTTCAACCAACCAAGAGCTCTCAGATCAGTCAAAATTATTCTGTGGCAGCAGAGGCCAGTGGCAACCGTATGGTCAATCTGCATCTGCGGGCCTCTTAAACCTATCTTTCTCTGGGTTTCTATTTTCATCTCCACGATATAGCCTTAGAAGATGTGGGAAACTTCTTCCACTAGTTGCTGAAGGAGAAACGCAAGGATGCCTAAATGCCTCTTGAAACTGCAAAACCAGCGTTGCAGTGCGCTCTCTTTCAGGATGTGCAGAAGCCATCCCAAGATGTGTGGGGAAGAACTCTGGGTGCCATGGAAACCATCCTGGCCCTGGAGAAGAACCTGAACCAGTCCCTTCTGGATCTGCATGTGGGGGGCTACCCACACAGATCCCCTCTACCTCTGTGACTTTCCGGAGAACCATTTCCTTGATGAGAAGGTGAAAATTATCATGAATATGTGCGTCAACCTGACCAACCTCAGCAGACTGGCCATCCTCTAGGTGGGGCTGGGTGAATTATCTCTTCCAGAGGCTCACCCTCAAGCATGAGGCACCTTCAGTCTTCCCCTGCTATCCTAAGACCTTCTGCCTGAACCTAACCCTCCAGCTACACAGGCAGCATCGCCACTCCCCTGGAGATCTCTTCTCCCAAGCCACAGACTAAATGAAAACAATGAAAGCAAAATGCAAAAAAAGAAAAGAGAAATACATAGTTGCTTTGAAATGAAATCTTTATATACATCCAAGTCTTGCTCATAAATACTCATTTGAGTAAGGTGTTATTGTTAACGTTGTAGAGCTATTCTTGAAAAATAGGTTGAAATTTTCTTATTGAAATCTACATTAAATAATTCAATTGGTGGCAGATGGAACAGGGTAATTATCACCAAAGAAATCTTTCTAGGAGGTATATCTAAAGATAGGGTCTGCACAATAGAATGTCTTTCAAATTTATATGTACCAACTGTTGCAAATATATATTATCATCTGTTTCACTCTGTTGTACATGAGGTCGCTATGAGTCAGACCAAACTCGATGGCACCTAACAACTGTTTTGATGCATGTTCTTCTGAGTTCCCCAAGCTTTTACTGCATGTGCCATGTTATAAACCAATCCTCTTCAAACCACTATAACATCTTGATTTTTACATGGCACCCTGACTATTTTTTTTGCACAGATTATACAAGAATGTTCTAAAACCACAAGTCAGTACTTTACTTTATTATAGGAGGTTAAGATTATTCACAATATCGTATGTTCCATATTTATAACTAAAAGTCATGAAAGCGTAATTAAAAACTGTAAAAGAAAATTTGGCTCACAGCACTTATCACTGGACTGCTAACCACAAGGTCGGTGGTTCCATTCTACCAGTCACTCTGCGGGAGAAAAACGAGGCTTTCCACTTCTGCAAAGATTTGCAGCCTCAGAAACACTATCCAAGGTGTCTACAAATGGGAGCAAACTCCACGCACTTAACAACTTAATATTTGTCTATTGTCTATTTCCTCTATCCCCATGAGAATGTAAGCTCATAAGGAGAACAACATGTTTATCTTTTTTTCTCTCCCCATAATGCATCTCAAGTGCCTAGGATTGCATCCAACACATAACAGATACTCAGAAAATATTTATTGAAAGAATAAAAAACTTGTCACCAGAGAGATTTGAGTTTGAATCCATTTATGAATCCTTCCTCTGTTGTTTCCTAGCTGTTTGACTTTATGCCAAAGCAAAACCAAACTCATTGCTATTGAGAAAATTCCCACTAGTAGTGCCCTGTGAATCAGAGTAGTTGTTGTTTTAAATAAGCGCCAGTGAGTCATAGCGATCTTGTATAGGGTTTCTGAGGAGTGCCTGGTAGTCAGCAGTCCAGTGCTGATCCTACAGTGCCACAGCAGGGCAGAGTAGACCTACCCCATAATGTTTCTAAAGCTGTAATCCTTACAGATTTTTCTAAAGCTGTAATCCTTACAGATTGCCACGTCTTTCTCCTGTGGAGTGATTGCTAGGGTAGAACTGCTGAGTTTATCCACTCTCATACCAGGCTTCCTAATCCACCACTGTACAATATCATGTCAACATCCTCCCAATTGCTTATGTTGAGGGTTGAATGAGTTACTTAAATTCTGGGTGTCTGGTGTTTGTTTTTTCCCTCCACCAGTAAAGTGTTGCTATTAAGTGTCATTGTGTTGGTTCTGACTCATAACAAGACTGTATAGGGTTTCTGAGGCTGTAAATCTTTGTGGGAGCAGAAAGCCTTATCTTTCTCCCGCAGAGCAAATGATGGGCTCAAACCACTGACTGACCTTGTGGTTTGAAGCCCAGTATCTATTCTACAAAGCTACCATGCTCCTAAATGGGAGCTGCTGCTGTTGATAAGTGCAGTAAATCAGTTCTAACTCACAGAGAGCCTGTATAGGGTTTCTGAGGCTGTAAATCTTTGCAAGAACAGAAAGGCTCATCTTCCTCCCAGGTGGCTGGTGAGTTTGAACCGCTGACTTCACAGTCCAGTGCTTATCTTACAAAGCTACCTTGCTCCGCCAAATAGTGAATGCACACAGATATGGATCTTTTCCAATCACTTGACCTGGTAGCCGTCTTCCAAATTGTGCCTTAGGAAAAAAAAGTCCAGTCAAAACAGTGGGACCTGCTGGGCCAGTTCAATTTAAGGTCAAGTGGTTAGCTCAAAAGGTTGAGTAACTATTTTTGGAATCTCAAAGGTGTAATGTTCATAGATTCCCTTGAAAGACACAGGACAACCATTAGTAAGAAGTTTCAAGAAAATTGAAAACTGCATTGGTGAGAAACAGGCCTGAAAAATTGTCGATTTTTTTTTTCATCATGAGAAATCACTGGTTTTCTTGAGAGTAGCTAGGGTAGCTATGAGAATTTCATTAGGAAACCTTACACCATCCACCACTCTATAGGCCTGGTTTTGGCCTTTCAGATTTCTTTTTGTTTCCTAAACTCAAAGAATATTGAAAAGGAACACAAAGAGAGAACCTTGAAGATGTCAAAAGCTCTGTTTTGATTTAATACAGATAAAAGAGCACAGAATTATTCCTGGAAGGGTTGGTAATGGTAGTGATGTTCTGTGGAGTCAGTTCCAACTCATGATGACCCTGCATAGGATATGCAAAGCTGTAAATCTTTATAGGGGCAGAAGGCCTCATCCTTCTCCTGCAGAATGTACAATAGTTTATGAACTGCTGACCCTGAGGTTAGCAGCCTGACTCATAATCACCATGCTATGGAAACATCACCTTGAGAAGTATTAAGACCTAAAAGTAGGACGTACTGAGAAGCAAAAGGTTCACATTTTGATATTTTGTTTTAATAAAGGTTTCTATGAGTTTGTAGCAATACTTTTTTACTCACCCTTGTATATCCATAATAATAGCCTTTCATGCAAAAGAAAAATTAGAACTGAAAATAATTCTTTAAAAATTTAAGCATGACTGTCAAACAGAATAATAGAATTGATGGCAAGTCTGTGACAATTAGAGATGTGTAAAGAAATCTCTCATAGAACAAAAAGACTAGATGTATAAATAGATAGTGAAGAGTTGAGATGTAATTATTGACATTCATCTCATTGTTGTTTGCTTTTCTTTTATAGTGCTTTGACTTGTCTTCTTGAACATTTTCTAGAGCATTCCTTTAGACTTAGTCATTTCAGTTCAAAGAAACATTCTTGCACTGTATTCCATTACTGCCATAACCTATAAACATTAACAAAATTGAAGTGCAAACAACTGAGATTCAAAGTAGCTTTTCAATAGCCACATATGGTTACTTGGTATTTTCTCTTCACTGTTGTCTTTTTCCTATGCTGAATTTGCATTACTGGCCTAGAAAATGACCAGTGACTGCTCTAAGAAAAGAACCCTCTATAAATGAGAAAATGTACCCCTTCACTACCATCCTGACTGCCGTTCTCTAGTGGTAACCACTGTGGACAGCTTTCTGTGTATTCTTCAAGGCCTCTGTGCAGGCACAAATATTAAAACTAAAAAAGGAATCATAAGCACTCTGCAGCATTTTGCTTTTACTACTCGATAATAAAGCATTCATATCTTTTCAAGTCTATAGCTACGTATCTGTGTCATTTTTTTCACAGCTACATAGAACCCAACATAAATACACCATAATTTAAACCACCATTTCCTAGCTGAAGAACCCTATCATACGCTAACCAATAATTACGATCGTATTTTTAGGTTTGATTTTCACCAATCATCTACTTTTTCTAAATTGTTGTCAAGTGCTGTTGAGTCAGTTCTGATTCCTAACGTCTACTGAGTTTCCAAGGAACAGCTGGTGGGTTTGAACTGCTCACCTTGTGGTTAGCAATCCAGTACTTATCCTACAGCCCCACACCAGGACTTCTTACATAATATAATTATTATTAAAATGATCAAATATGCATGCAAAAAGAACTACAGCTTCTAAAATAGCAATAGAAGAAATCCTTATATGTTGAATGCGCTAAAAGAATTCAATAAAGAAATCATTAGAAATGAACTTGAATTAGGTAGAGTTGAGACAGAAGACTAACAATACAATTTAGAAGGAGTCTGTGTTCAAATTGCTTCACAATGACTTTAACTTTTTTCTCCAAAGAAATCAAAACCAGAAGTCATACGTCATGCATTAGGAGTGTGATTCAGTGAGAACATTGACTTAAGGCATCAGTCAACAGCTTATACTCAACGACAAGATCTGGTTTTTCATGTAATGATTAGCAAATGAATGTACTTTTATGTTTTCAAGAAAGTAAAACTTCTAAGTATTAAAAGTTTTATCAGACCCAGCTGTAACTAATGTTTTTGGTTAACTAATTACTTGTCTTAATTATATCAGCTATGAATTTTCTACTCTATTAATCTTGATTGCTCTTGTTCAGTCTGTAGACTTAGGAAGCTACATGAAAACCCCCCTCGGAAACACTATAAAGGGTCACTATGAGTCAGAATGGACTCAGTGGCACTTAACAACAGCAACAACATACCTTGTAACAAGTACAACTGGCATAAACAGTATTGGGAGTAAACACAATTGACTTTTAGTAGGCCATTGCTTAACTAGAGGAAGCACAAGTATCTGGAATAATTTTCTAGCCATGAACCTTCTGCAAGGTGCGTATTGGTCATGTTTTTATACAGCGACTGAAGAATGCACTGTAATACAGTGACTCCGCTAAGTGAAGGTTGGTTAAGATACTTTCTAATGCACATCAGACTTATGCAAAATCAGCAATTGAACTAACTGGTACATTGACAGAACTGGGTGACAGACAAGGGCAAGAGAAAGTTCTATGCCTAGTATTTGCATAGCTCTTAACAACCAAGTTGTTTTTAAAGACATATTTCATGTTTAACTATTCTTTCCATGTTATTAGGATACTGCAGGGAAAATCTATTTTTATCTGCCAATATCTGTTTTGTATTACTGGAACATCGCTTGGGTTCAGACTGAATTTAACCATCCAAAATTGCTTTGTATATTTGTGTGTGTGTGTTTGTGCATTGAACTGTGACTATTAATGATATGTCCTTTGCCTAAAACTAATATTTTATCCTTCCATTTTAAAATAAAGAAGCTTTACCTGACACAAATCTTATCTATTTGGATTTTCAAAGTATTTTGACAATGCCATTAAGCAGCAAAACTTTAAACCAAAGAATAAATTTATACGTTTTTCCCCCTTAATATAGTAAATTACTTTAACCTCTTCCTCAGTGGTTGTAGGATATTGCAGTAAAATGCTGAGATCACCTACCTCCCTGTGTTCCCCAAATACCCAGCTTCCTGGCCAGGAACACTGCCTAAGGGTTCAATAAGTAGGTTAATTCTTCCTCCAGGGTTGGCCTGAGGGTTAAAGTTCCTGACAGAGCCAAGTACAGCTATGCTTGTAGGAAGAAGGTGGGTGGATAAAGTATATGAATACAGGGAAGAAAAACCACTCACATGAAGCTGAAATCATAAGATGATCTTCATTCAGTTCCATGAGCTTTATCTATTTTCTTGTTATTTTTGTCACCTTGGTTTATTCAACAGGACTATTATAATCAAGCTCTTTTCAACATCTAATAAACGAGTATTATGAAAACATCTTCTAATATTTTCATACACTTGTTTTGTTGGAAACTTTAGATCCTATTGCCTTTTGCTTTTTCATTAATTTCAAACCTATTTTCCTATCTCACCTTTTTATGAATAAGATGAAATAAGGGAGGGCAAATTCATGATCACATAGAAAAAATATTTTTTATTTAATTCAATTTTTTTCTGCCATATCTCTGGTAGTAAGTATGATAATACTGTTGGTCCTACCTCTGGTAGTAAGAATGATAATATTGCTAGTATTTTCCATATTTGATGTATTAGCCATTATCTCCATTTTTTTTTCCTTTAAACAGGTTTAACACTTTACTGGTTGTACACCAGAATGCTCCTAAGAAAGCCAAACTATCCAGACTTGGTCTCTCATACTTTAGACATTTTTTCAGGAGGAACCAGTCCCTGAGGAAGGACATCATGCATGGTAAAGTGGAGGGACAGCAAAAAAGAGGGAGGCCCCTAAAGAGATGGATTGGCCCAAGTGGCTGCAGCAATGGGCTCAAGTGTAGCCGCAGTTGTGAGGACAGTGCAGGATTTCATTCTGTTGTGCACAGGGTTGCTGTGGGTTGCGATTGACTTGATGACACCCAGCAACAACAACGAGTATTGATGTGGTGCTGTAGGATAAGCACTGGGCCACAAGGTTGGTTTGAACTGCAAGGTCAGCAGTACAAATACACCAGCATCTGCAGAAACCCTACACAGGGTCACTATGGGTCAGACCAGATTCAATGACACTTAACAACAACAACAACAAGCCTAAGACAAACACTTTACGTCAAGTACTTGTCTGCAGCCACCCACTGCTCACTGAGGCATGTTTAAACACCTTTTGTTTGGAATAAATCATGTATATGAACTGGAACCCTAATAACAAGACTTTTTCACTTAACCCCTTAAATCTGAGCATCATCTACAATTCCTCATAGTAAATATTATCTTTTTCTCATCTTATTCATTAAAAATTTTTTTTCCTAAAACCTAGAGATCTTCATGTGTGTGTTCATGTTTATAAATGAAAGATTAACTTGTTTGTGATAGGTGGTCATCATAGATATTTCGAGTCATTGTTGTTAAATGCCATCAAGAAGCTCATAAGTTTTTAGGATCCCAGTTGCTACTCACAAAAGTAGAACGTAGAACATGACTTCTGTGAACTGTGTCATAGCAACTGACCATGGTGTCCCCCGGGACTAGCCCCAGCCTAAGCAACTTATTCTCTCAAAGTGCTTTGTTATGTCTAACAAATTTTCATAACTGTGCCCCCTATATACTCCATGACATTCATAAATAGGTTTACAGCAAAGCTAAAGACCCATGTAAAATTTGTTGTTGTTCCCCTCTCCAAGTCTGAAACTCAGAGGGAACACATGAGCAAGCATGTAAGCTTGCTGATGACCACGTTGGTCTACTGGTGAGTGGAAGAGTGGGACAGGTAGCAATGAAAAAATGGGATGAATTCAACCACGTTCCATAGACTCCCATTGACTTGGAGATGAAAGAGAAAAGAGGAAGTGCTGGTTGGTCCAAAGTGTGGTGAGACCTGGGAGTCCTGAGCCCATGGACAAGGACATAGCCACGGAGGGCTAGAGCTGAGAGTGAAGCATCCAGCGGATAGGAAGTGAGAGGACATGCACAAGAACACCCAAACTTGCAGACAGTGGCCATTTGACCTAGCTTCGATGGCTTGATAATCAGAACTCATCTAGAGGAAGATGAAAAAAAAAAAGTTTTATTGTGAATTATGTGATAGTTTATAAGGGAGAATATTAACTTTACATTCATCTTATCGTTTATTGTTTCACTGCCATGATTACAATCCCCTCCATGCATCATCAACCAACCAAAGAGTATACCCTGCAAGCCTGGCCCCGGTTGGCAGCACACAGCCCCTCTCCCTCTCTAGGTCTAGAGTCCCCAGCCGCTCCATCTCTCCACATCATCATCTCTGGCGTCACTGCTTCTCTAGGTAGGGTCCTGCTCTCTGCTCTTCTCCCTTGATGGTCCCAGGGACCTCTGCTCCTAGACTGCAAAGTCAATCATTCCTCTTCTTTTGCTACAAAATGTCTAGCTTTATATTTCCAACCCTCACAATCAGTCCTGATAACAATTATTCACTATTGTATTACAAGAGACCTATCTGCATCTCCTTTCATCAGCCATGCCCAGGCAGACTGGATACTACACAGTGGAGATTCTACCTTTCTCCATGCCCTCTGAATCTAGGCTCCCTCTTGAAAGCTTGTAAGCCGTCACTTCTTGCCTTTGTAGCCCCTCATTTTGAGTAGTCAATGTCCAAGTTGCCCATCCCTGTCTACTCTGTGTATGGAAGGGGTGGGAATGATCCTTGCTGTAAAGATTTGTTTCCTCTTTTGAGCTACTGCATCCATAGGTATAGGTCAAGTTCATCAAATTATATCAGTTTACTCTTTTTTTCCTCTTCTTTCTTCTTCTAGTTGAACTCTGATCATCCAGTCATTAAAGCCAGGTCAAATGGGTATTATCTGCAAGTGTAGGTGTTCTTATGCATATGCCCTCTCTTCTTATCGGCTGGACGCTTCACTCTCCATTCTAGTCCTCTGTGGCTATATCACTGACTCTGAGACCAAGAGTCCCCAGTTCTTGCCAAACTGCTGATCAACCAGGTCTCCAGTAGGGTTCACAAGAGTCTACTGAACGTTCTATGGCTTAGCTCACAGCTTCATTGCTGTTTTTCCCTCACTTCCCCTTATCGGTGATGAATGTGGTCACCAATCAGAGTGTGTATTCCCATTGAGTCTTAGTCTTGTAAGGGGGTTTGCCCTGAGGGGACCCAACCACTTGCCTTGATGTCTCCTGGGCAAGCAACTTGCAAATTCAGGGAAGAGCTCCAACATTCGGAACCACATAGGTACGAATATTTTAAAAACTTGAAGGTTTATAGCTAGTGGAACTTGAAGCGGAAGTAAGAAATCGTGTACTTTTGAATCTGCTGAACTCAGCGGCCCGGAGCCTACAACTTGGGCAAGACCAAACGACAAGACCAAGCGGGGGAGCAGACACATCAAGGAAAAACGCTGCGGGAACCTGGGAGCAAAGGTGGAGAATACAATTTGTTGGTTTTGCTTTGTTCTGATCTTCTTTTTTTTATTTTTGGTATCTGTTCATTGCCCACCCCCCCACTGAGTTAGTGGACACCCGCCACCCTCACAACTGTGTGGTGGGTTCTTCTGCCATGCATGTGCAGATACTCTCAGCCCAAGAGCTGGCCCTGAACTGTTTTTTGTTTTGTTTTGTTTTTAAATACAGGAAAGGCCAGGACAGGGCTATAGAGAGGGAAAGAGTTTAAAAACAAAACAGGCCGAAAATTAAATTAAAGCCTGAGGTACAGCATAACAACCAACAGTGGCATCTTGAAATCTCTCAGGCAGCATTGAAGGCAAGAAGCTGAAGAAAGGACATTAAAGTCATACTCACATTAGGCTACAGATTTCTTTTCTTCTCCTTCCTCTCCTTTTTCTGTGATTATAGATTACAGTATTCAGTCTA
>NW_006408555.1:18388574-18389104 GCF_000296735.1 Chrysochloris asiatica
ACTGTCCAACTAAAATAATCTGTAAGAGTTCTTACAACTATGTTATGAGGTGCACTGCTCTGCAGTTCTATAATCCAGCATGGTCTTTGCTATTAGAGTAAAGTTAACCTCATATTTCCTGAAAGGTGTTATTTAGGATATGATTCCTTAAAGGTTGGTGGAATTTGCCAGTGAAGTTACTAGGATCTGGTGTTTGCTTTGTAAGAAGGTTTTTAAACTATGAATTCTTTATCTTTCATTGACACAGTGCTTTCCAGGTTTTCTTGAGTCTTATAAGAAATTTGCAATTTCTTCTAGATTATCAGGTTTACTGAGGTTTAGTCTCATTATCTAGTTAATATCTGTTCTCACCTTCATTCTTGGTCGTGATCATTTGTATCTTCTCACCTTTTTTCTTGTTCAGTCTGACTAGATGTTTATCAATTTATAATACTTACAAAGAACCAGTTTTTATACAAGTTGTCTTTGACTTATGACAGGGTTCTGTTTTCCTGTCAGTCTTTCTTTCAGGAAGTATCTTCTGTTCTTCT
>NW_006408555.1:18389204-18401880 GCF_000296735.1 Chrysochloris asiatica
CCAATACCAACTGCTATATACCAAGGAGGCAGACAACATCTGTGAAAGTTACTGAGTTAAGCAATAAGAAGAGTGAAAAGGGAAGCCCACATCCTGATCACATCTACCTGGAAGCAATCAGAAAGCATAAAAAATACCAAAACACACTCAGTTAAGTTTCAAGGCCACAGATAAACATTAAACATGTCTAAGAAGCAAAAGCAGATGACCATATCAGCACATGTCCAGAAACAAGATAAAGTGTCTGAGACAAATGACCTAGAGGTAGACCTAGATTCCATCCTGGAAGGAGGGCAGGCCTTGGAAATGCCTGAGAAGGAATTCAGAAAAATGATTATAAATGTTTCAAAACACTTTACAATGGAGGTGAGAAAAATAAGGAAGATGTCAGGAAAGCACTACAGGATCAATCAAATAAGATAGATACAGCATTGGAAACAATTCAAAACCTACAGAAAGAGCGCCAAAAAATCAATAATAGAATATCAGAAATAGATAATACTCTGAAAGGGCAATGAAGTAGAATAGAAGAGATGGAAGGCAGAACCAGTGAGCTGGACGACGAATCGCTCAATACCACTAAGATAGAAGAGCAAACATAAAAAAGGATAAAAAAATCTGAAGAAGGTCTAAGATTCACGTTGGACAACATGAAGAGGCTAACTTAAGAATTATCAGCATTCCAGAGCAAGAAGAATCACACAAGTCCACAGAGGAAATAGTTGAAGAGCTGCTGGAAGAAAATTTCTCTAACATCCTGAAAGGTGAAAAGATAAACATTCAAGAAAGTCAACGAACCCCAGGAAGGGCAGACCCCAAAAGCAAATCACTGAAACATATCATAATCAAGCTCTCCAAAATCAAAGATAAGGAGACACTCCTGAAAGCAACTAGGGAAAAGAGAAATGTTACATACAAAGGCAATCAAGTCAGATTAAGCTCGGATCTCTCAGTAGAAACCATGCAAGCAAGAAGGCAATGGGGAGACATATAAAACCGTGAAAGGAAAAAAACTGCCAACCAAGAATCCTTTATCCAGTAAAGCTATCAATTAAATACGACAGTGTAATCAAAACATTCCAGGATAAACAGAAGCTAAGGGATTTTGCCAAAGCCAACCCTGTACTACAAAACATCCTAAAGGGAGTTCTGTGGACTCAGAACCAACAAGAACAGACAACAACCAGAGATTTACATACGTGGCAGCACCCCCCAGAATTAAATCGACAGAAGGAAGGGTTGAGAACAGAACAAAACTATAAGAACAAACTCAGAGAATCTCAGAGGTCAGTCTATGATCAAAACAATTACAATGTTAAAGAAGGTAAACATGTAGGAATAGAGATCCAGATGGTGAGAAGGTCATGTAGATTACAGTATAAAATAGACTACATTAAATGGAGACAAAAGTTAATGGACTAGGTTACTGGTTCCAAAACCTTTTCCATTATTCCATTATCATGTATGCCGCTTTCCTAGTGGGGGGAATCCCCGCACTCAGTGAATGACTTCTTTGTGCGTCCACTGACCAGTGGGGAGCCTGTGAGCCTGGGCTCACTGCGGGGTAAAGTGCTGCTCATCGAGAACGTGGTGTCACTCTGAGGCACCACCGTCCGGGACTACACCCAAATGAATGATCTGCAGTGGCACCTAAGCCCCCGGGGCCTGGTTGTGCTGGGCTTCCCATGCAACCAATTTGGGCATCAGGAGAACGCCAAAAATGAAGAGATCCTGAATTCCCTCAAGTATGTTCGACCAGGCGATGGGTCTGAGCCCAACTTCACCCTTTTCGAGAAGTGCGAGGTGAACGGAGCACAAGCTCACCCACTCTTTGCCTTCTTGAGGGAGGGCCTGCTAGCGCCCAGCGACAATACCACTGCACTCATCATCATCCCCAAGCTTATCACCTGGTCTCCAGTGTGCCGCAGAGACATTGCCTGGAACTTCGAGAAGTTCCTTGTGGGGCACGATGGTGTGCCTGTGTGCAGATACAGCCACCAATTTCCAACCATTGACATCGAAGCAGACATTGAGGCTCTACTATCCAAGGAGACCTAGGGTGCTCCCCTATCCCACATTGCCTGACAGTCATTATGTTGCCTTCTTTGGGGGCGGGGGGTTCATTCATGACGGTGTTTCTCTAAACCTGAGTGGAGGAGCATCTGATGTCTTGGAAATTTCCCCCAGATGGGCACTAGACCTGTCCATCCCAATCTAGCTTTCCAAACTAAGACAAATCTCCCCACTAATAAAGTGCCAAGTGTAATGAGAAAAAAAAAAGTTAATGGACTATAAGGCAACCTCAAAGAAAATTAACACATCACAACATACCAAGAGAATGAAAATCCAAGAAGAACATGGAAACATTAAAACTATGAGGAAACTCACAAGAAAGAACACAGAATGTTCCTTAGAAAGCATGGAACGAGACTTCATCTCTCATATTTTAGACATATTGTTAGGAGAGACTAGTCTCTGAAGAAGGACACCATGCTTGGAAAACTGGAGGGTCAGTGAAAAATAGATGACTTCCAAGAATGTGGACTGACACAGTGACAGCAACAATGAGCTCACACCTAACAAATATGAGGATGGTGCATGACCAGGCATTGTCATTCTGTTGTGTATAGGGTTGTTATGAGTCAGAAACACCTCCACAGCACTTAGCAACAGAGGATTCAAATATTTATTCACTCAATAAACAATCCTTAAGTATTTAAGTTATGGTACGAAATGTTCTAGACATCAGGAACACTTTAGACAAAATAGAGCAGGCTCTGAGGTAGGAGTGTACTTGACTTGTTTCAGGATCCAGGAGGCCAATGGGCTTGAGTAGAGTGAAATGAGATGAAGTTCATATAGGCCTAGGTATTGTCTATGATCAGGACACCCAATCCAGAAGTAATTAAGAAAGAAAACTAAACCCAAAGTAAACAGAAGATTTGTGCTGTGTTTAAGTGCCATCGAGTCATTTCTGACTCTTAGTGATCTTGTGTAGGATTTCTGAGGAGCAGCTAGTAGATTTGAACTGCTGACCTTATAGTTCAAGCTGACCTTATTATAGTCCAGAGCATTATCCTGAAGTGCCCACACCAGGTATGAAATAAGAAATTTTTTAATATTAATTAGCATAGAAGTTAATGTAAACAAAAATAGAATAAGAAAACCAATGAAATAAAAAATTAGTTTTTGAAAAGTACAACAAAATTAACAAACTTTTCGTTTAGATGACCAAAAGAAGACACAATTTAGCAAACTCAGGAATTAAAGAGAGGACATCACTACTGATTTCTGAAAAAACATTATTATTGATCATAAGGAAACTAAAAGGATTATTTGAGAATACTATGAACACAGCCCTGGTGTGGTGCTTTAGGATAAGCACTGGGCTGTTAATGAATAGGTCAGTGGTTCAAACCCACCAGCTGTTATTTGGAAACCCTATACAGGGTCACTATTAGTTGGAACCGACTCCACGGAAGTTAACAACAATAAACATAGTCCACGAAAACAACGAGCTACATTCTACATTGGTGAGTAGTAACTGAGATTTTAAAAGCTCATGAGCAGCCGTTGGAGATCCAATTATTGGTCTCACCCTCTCTGGAGGAAAGAGGTATGATGCAAATTGAAGATGCTTGGAAACAATTAAGTCAATGGACTAATGAATCACGCAAACATCAGTCTCCATGACCCTGAGACCAAAAGAACTAGATGATGACCAGTTACCACTAACAACTGCTATGAAAAGGATCACACTGGAGTCCTGTTATGGCGCTATAGGATAAATACTAGACTGTAATGTCAGTTTGAACTGCAAGGTCCCTGGTTTAAATCACCAGTCATAGCTTGGAAACACTACATAGGGTCACTATGAATTGGAACCAACTCCATGACACTTAACAATAACAATACAGAGTGGGAAAAAACCTAGAACAAAACTCAAAATAAATTAAAAAAAGACTTGGCATACTGATCAGATAGAAACTGGTGGAGCCCCAATAAATAGTCTTTGGTCACTCTTCAGGTCTGGAAATGAAATCAACCCAATGACTCAATTTTCAACCAAGCAATATACGTAGGTCCACTACTCACTCGTCTGTCAGTTTGTTGTATTGTAGTGACTCATATATTGTAGTGACTTGCATGTTACTGTGATTCTGGAAGCTATTTCACTGATATTTTAAATACCAGCATGTACACCCATGGCGGACAGCTTTCAGCTGAGCTTCCAGACAAGATGGAGTAGAAAGGAGAGATGGACAACTTGCAAATATTTAGTCACTGAAAAATTATGAATACAGTGAAGTACTGTCAGGTAGCATCAGAATACTGAATATTGAAACATGATGAAGAGCACCAGAATATTGTCAGATACAGTGCCAGAAGATGAGCCCCTCAGGTTGGAAGGCACTGAAAATATGACTGGGGAAGAGCTGCCTCCTCAAAGTTGAGTTGACCAGGATGATGTGAATGGAGTAAAGCTTTCAGGACTTTCATTTGCTGATGGGGCACAAGTCAAAATGAAGAGAAACAGCTGTAAGCATTGAAACGTGGAATATATGAAGTATGAACCTAAGAAAATTGCAAGTTGTAAAAAATGAAATTAAACACATAAACATCGATATCTTAGGCATTAGTAAACTGATATGGACTGGTATTGACCAATTTGAATCTGACAATCACATAGTTCACTACCCTAGGAATGATGAACTGAATAGGAATGGTGTCACATTCATCATCAAAAAGAACATTTCAAAATGTGTCTTGAAGTACAGTGCTGTCTGTGATAGGATAATATCCATATGCCTACAAGGAAGACCAGTTAATAACATGATATTCAAACCTATGCATCAACCAATAAATCAAGTGATGATGAGATTGAAGAATTCTACCAACTTCTTCAATCAGAAATCGACCAAATATGAAATCAAGATGTATTGATAATTACTAGCGATTGAAATGCAAAGGGTGGAAACAAAGATGAAGGATCAGTAGTTGGAAAATATGTGGCCTTGATGATAGAAATAATGCTGGATATCACATGATAGAATTTTGCAAGACCAATGACTTCTCCATTGCAAATACCTTTAAAAAAAAATGGTCACACACATGGACCTCACCAGATGGAATACACAGAATTCAAACTGGCTACATCTCTGGAAAGAGACAGTGGGGAAACTCCATATCAGAAGCCAAAGCAAGGCCAGGGCAGACTGTAGAACAGATCATCAATTGCACATATGCACCTGCAACTTCAAGATGAAGCTGAAGAAATTAAAACAAGTCCTAGAGAACCAAAATAATGACATTGAACATATCCCACCCAAACTTAGAGATCATCTTGAGAACAGATTTGATGAATTAGACACTAATGACTAAAGACCAGAAGAGCTGTGGGATAACATTAAGAACATCATATGGGAAGAAAACAAAAGATCATTAAGCAGACAAGAAAGAAGGAAATGACCAAAATGGATGTCTGAAGAGACTCTGAAACGAGTTCTCCAACATACACATGTTACAGGAAATGGAAGAAATGAGGGGGTAAAAGAGACAAACAGAAAATTTCAAAGTGTGCACTTTGAGAAGACAAAGTTGAATATTGTAATGGAATGTTTACAGAACTGGAGTTCAAGCCCCAAGGGAAGAACATGCTCAGCATTTCTCAAACTGAGAGAACTGAAGAAAAATTTCAAGCCACGATTTGCAATGGGCAAAATATTGAATGATGAAGAAAGCATTAAAGAAGAAGATGGAAGGAATACACAGAGTCACTGTGCCAAAAAGAAATGAAATGGGTGATGTTCATACATTTCAAAAGTCAATAATACTGAAAGAAGAAGTACAAAGTGCACTGAAGACACTGGAAAAGAACAAGGCTCCAGAAGTTGATGGAATATAAACTGAAATATTTCAATATACTGAAATGGCATTGGATGTACTCACTCATCCATGCCAAGAAATGTGGAAGAATGTTGCCTGGTTAACTGATTGGAAGAGATCCATATTTGCCTACTGCAAAGAGAGGAGACCCAATGGGATGCAGACATTGTCAAACAATGTCATTATTATTGCATACAAGTAAAATTTTACTAAACATAGTTTTTAAATGGCTATAACAGTACATTGACAGGGAACTGCCAGAGGTTCAAGCCAGATTCAGACAAGGATATGAAACAAGGGATATCTAT
Source organism: Chrysochloris asiatica (assembly GCF_000296735.1). Taxonomy (NCBI): domain Eukaryota; kingdom Metazoa; phylum Chordata; class Mammalia; order Afrosoricida; family Chrysochloridae; genus Chrysochloris; species Chrysochloris asiatica. The sequence continues at coordinate 18,395,399 of NW_006408555.1, forward strand.
CACTGCTGACATCAGATGGATCTTGGCTTAAAGCAGAGAATACCAGAAAGATGTTTACCTGTGCTTTATTGACTATGCAAAGGCTTTTGATTGTATGGATCATGACAAATTACGGACAACATTGTGGAGATTGAGTATTTCCAGAACAAGGAAACATTGAATAGTCTAAAATTAGGAAACGTATGTATCAGGGTTGTATTTTTTCACCATATTTATTCAATCTGTGGAGTCCAGGTGTAGCGCTGTGTGTAAATGCGCCAGACTGCAAAGCTGTTTGAACTGCAAGGTCGGTGGTTCAAGCGCACCAGCTGCTCCTCGGAAACCCTATATAGGGTTGCTATGGGTCAGAGTTGACTCAACAGCACTTAACAACAACAACATTCAATCTGCATGTTAAGCAAATAATCCAAGAAATTGGATTACATGAAGAAGAACATGGCATCTAGATTGGAGGAAGACTCATTAACAATTTATAATATGCAGATGATACAATGTAGATGATACAAGGAAATTGAGGAGGACTTAAAATACATATTGATGAAGCTCAAAGATCACTGCCTTCAGTATAGTTCACATGTAAACAAAAATACTCACCACTGGAAAAATAAATAGCATCAAGATAAATAGAGAAAAGATTCTATTTGTTCAAGACTTCATTTTGCTGGGATCAACACTCATAGAAGCAATAGTCAAGAAATCAAATGACGTATTACAGTAGGCTGCTGCACAAGACTACTTTAAAGTGCTCAAGAGCCAAGATGTTAGTTTGAGGACTAAGGTGCACCTTACCCAAGTCATCGTATTTTCAATAACTTCAATGCATGCGAAAGCTGGACAGTGAGTAAGGAAGACTATAGAAGAATGGATGCATTTGAGTTATGGTGTTGGAGGAGATTAAAAATATCATGGACTGACAAAAGAACAAACAAATCTGTGTTGGAAGAAGTTCAGCCGGAATGCTCTTTAAAAGCCAGAATGGCCAGACTTTGTCTTTCATACTTTGAACATATTACCAGGAGGGACCAGTCCCTGAGAAGGACATAATGGTTGGTAAAGTGGAGGGTCAGCAAAAAAAACAGAAGACCACCAAACAAGATGGATTGGTACACTGGCAGCAGTAATAGGCTTGAGCATACCCAAGATTGTGAGGTTGGAGCAGGACCAGGCAGTGTTTTGTTCTGCTGTGCATAATGTCTCTATGAGTAAGTACTGACAGCAAGTAGGTACCTAACAACAACAACAGACAGGTATGTAGGGGGGACAACAATACTTGTGATGTTGCTATGAGTAGGTATGGATAACAAGTAGGTACTTAGCAACAACAATAGGTAGGTATATGGGGAGACAACAATACGAGTGACATGTGCACACCATTGAACAGCCAACCATTTGAGATTAGAAGTGCAGCATTTGCCCAAGGGTTAAATCCAGAAAGTTTGGGGGAAAGGAAGAATTGAAACAAGAAACAGGGAGGAAGTGGGATAAACAACGTTACACTGAGGGGAATGCAATAAAGTGAAACAAAGTATAGGATTCCTCCAATGTAAAACTGATGCTGTGCTCTGTAAACCTTCACTCAATTCACAATAAAAAAGGTTTTTTGTTTTTTTTTAAAGTACTATGAACTACTTTATTTCAACAAATTAGACAACTTGGAGAAAAGAGAAAAAATTCTGGGAAGACACAAATTACCAATAGTGACTCAGGAAGGCACAGATAATCTAAAGTAAAGAAGTTAAATTGGTCATTAAAAACCTCCCCACAAGAAAGGCCCAAATTCAGATGGCTTAACTGGTGAATTCTGTTATATACTTAAAGAAAAATTTGTAACAAGATAGAAGAGTTCAGAAACCTTTACAGAAAATAGAGAAGGAACAAACACTTCTGAACTCATTATCTAAAGCCAGTATTTCCTAACTCATTCTCTAAGGCCAGTGTATTCCAGAGTCAGATGAATATAGATGCAAATGTCTTCTGCAAAATATTAGCTAACAAAACCCCCAACATATAAAAATGATTGTATACCAAGACCACATGCAATTTAACCAATGCAGTTTACCCAATGAAAGCACATAAATCACATGATCAGGCCAAAAGACAAACAAAAAAAACCATTTGACAAATCTGACAAATATATGTACAGGATTAAACAGATTAGGATAGGAAACTTTTTCAACCGTGCATAAGGCATGGGCAAAAATCCTACAGCTAACATTTTATCAGAGTCCTGGATAGATAAGCACCAGACTGCTAACCACAGGGTGCAGTTCAAACCCACCAGTCCTTCCTCAGAAGCCCTGTTATTGTCGTTAAGTGCTATCGAGTTGGTTTTGACTCATAGCAACCCAGTATAGGGTTTCCAAAGAGCAGCTGGTAAGTTTGAACCATTGACCTAGTGGTTCCAACCGACCTTGCAGTCCAGTGCATTATCCCACTGTGCCACACCAGGACTCCCAGAAGTCGTATACAGAGTTGTTATATGAGTTAGGGCTACACAATGGCGCTTAACAACAGTAGAATTGTACTTAACGGTAAAAGTCTGAATTCTTTTCCCCTAAGGCTGGGAACGAGGCAAGCATGTCTGCCCTTGCCAGTTCTACAACACTGTACTTGGAAATCTATCTAGTACAATCAGGTAGGAAAATGCATCAGCATGCAGATTAGAAGTAACCTCTTGCTGCAGACAAAAGTGTTCTGAGGGACAATCACAACAGTTAAAACCTCATTCATCGAGGTCTCAGGGTACAAAGTTAATCTACACAAATCAACTGTATTGCTATAGGGTTTGTTGTTGTGAAGTGCCATCGAGTCAGTTCCAACCCATGGCGACCCCGTATAGGGTTTCCAAGGAGCGATTGGTGAGCTTGAACCACCAACCCTGCAGTTCAAACGGCTTTGCAGTCGGGCTCATTAACCCACAGCGCCACACCAGGACTCCGGTGTGGCACCATATGGTAACAGTGACTCTTCTGTCGTTTTATGCAGTGAATCCTTAGATTACCCCAATTTTTCCTTTTCCTTCTTATAATCCCTTCTAACATTTCAGTTGTTAACATCTGGGGTTATATGTAGTCCCTAGATTACAAATGTCGGACTCCCCTACAACCTACAGTTACAAATCAACCACTGTAAAACCTATTATATTAAAAATATGAGTACCATGATTCACTATAACAAATGGACACTACTAAGTGAAGTACATAAAAACATTATTAATATTACCACTGAATTACTATGTTAAATATATTTTAGTGTATCTGAAAGTATTTCTTTAATGTTTTTTGTTCATAATTTGGTACTGTAGGATAAGCACTGGACTGTTAAATGCAAGAATAGTAGTTCAAACCCACCAGTTGCTCCTCTGAAGCCCTATACAGGGTTGCTATGAGTCACAACCAACTCCACAGCACTTAATAACAACAAGCATAGAAAGGTACACTTTATCTTATATACTAAGACAAACACTTGAGAAACTGACATTAGATGTGAACCGCACCTAATTGTTTGGACTTACATGCACATTCAACTTAATGACAGAATTGGGAACAGAATTTCTTGCAATCTGAGGACTTCCTGTATTTTCTTTTTCTCTGGTACAATCTTCTTTTAGTGGTCAGTAGCAGACTATTTCAATTTATATTTGTCTGAAAATATTCTTATTTTGCCCTCACTCATGTAAAGTATCATCAAGCTGAAACTACCAACAATGTCCCATTGTTGCTAAGAAACAGTCAGCGATTTACTCTAAATGGTATTCCTTTGAAGGCAATCTATCTTTTCTTTGTGGTCTCCTTTTTGTGTATGTGTGTGGTAAATAAATACATGTATCGCAAAACATTTGCCATTTCAACTTTTTATGTGACCATTTAGTGATGTAATGTTGATCATGTGTAACCATCAACACCATTTTCCCAAATTCTCCATCACCCATAACAGCGCCTAAACAATTCTCTTTCATGCTCCATCCTACGCCTTGTTATTGTTGTTAAGTGCTGTTGAGTTGGTTCCAACTCACAGCGACTCTACAGAGGGTTTCTGAGGAGTGAGTGGAGTGTCTGAACCGCCAACCTACAGTGCCACACCAGGTCTCTTCCTACCCCTGGTAATCACTAATATTTTAGTCTTTATCAATTTGTTTAGTCTAGATATTTTACATAATTCATCCTTGTGTGACTGAATCAGCATAATGTTTTCAAAGTTCATCCAAGTTCTAGCATATATCAGGACTTCATTTCTCTTTATGGCTGACTTCCCTTCCTCCTGTGAGATGGAGATGGGTTGACATAATGGACTGAGACATGACCATTGTGAGGAGGGCACAGGACTGGTTTTGTTCTGTTGTATGTCAGGCACACTATGAGTTGGAGCTGATTTGACAGCACCTAACTAACAGGTGATTCTTTGTTCAAATTTTTTAGGTGTCTCCAAACTGTTTTACAGAGTAGCTGTACCATTTTATGACCCCACCAGCAATAGATGAGCATCCCAATCTCCATCTATCACCAATATCTATTATTTACTTTCTTGATTTCCTTGACTTAGAGTCATAAAATCAGAGAGTGATTCCTCCAATTGGTTCCTTTTCAAAAAATTTTCTGGCTATTCTCTTGCTTTTTCTCTTACATTTTAAAGTCAGCTTGACTATTTTTTAAAAATTGGATCAAATTTTGATAGGGATTATATTTCATCTATCAATTTAGAAAGAAATCATATTAATATGGAGTCTTCTAATTCATAAGCACAGTAGTATTTTGTTGTTGTTAAGTGCTGTCAAGTCAGTTTTGATCCATAATAACCCTGTATAGAGTTTCAGAGGAGCAACCTTTAAACTCAAACTGACCTTGCAGTCCAGCTCCTATTCCTGCAGTGCCATACCAGGGCTCCAAGCACAGTATATATCTCTGTTTATTTATACAGTCTTTGTTTCTACAGTGTTTTATACATTTTTAGTAGACATATGAACATATCTCCTTATGTTTATCCCTATCATGCTTTTAATGTTAATATGAGACTTCTTTTTAAAATTTCAATTTCCAATTATTCACTGTAGGATAAGCACTGGACTGCTAACGGCAAGATCAACAGTTCAAATCCATCAGCTACTCCTTGGATCTCTATGAGTCTGAATTTATTTGACGGCACTTAACAACAACAATGTATTTTTATATTATGATATTGTACTCTATGATATTATAAAACTCATCTATTAGTTATAATGACTGATTTTGGTAGATTCTTTGGAATTTTCAATATAAATAATAGTATCATCTGCAATAGAGTCCTAGTGTGGCGCTGTGGGTTAATACGCCAGACTGCAAGCCGTTTGAACTGCAAGATTGGTGGTTCAAGCTCACCAGCTGTTCCTCAGAAACCCTATACAGGGTCGCTATGGGTCGGAACTGACTTGATGGCACTTCACAACAACAACAACATCGTCTGTAATAACATTTGACATGTTAATTATTAGGAGGGACCAGTCCCTGGAGGACATTATGCCTGATAAAGTGATAGGTCAGTAAAAACCAGGACTGGATGAGATGGATCTACACAGTGGCAGCAACAAAGGACTCAAACGTAACAATTGTGAGGATGGGGCAGGACCCCCAGTGTTTTGTTCTATTGTGCATAGGGTTGCTATGAGTTGGAGCTGAATCAATGGCACCTAACAAGAACAACAACATCAACTGCAAATAAAACAAAATTTTAAAACTTTCTGATCTGTACATTATTTATTTCTTTTACTTGTCCTACTGCCTTAGGTAAAACACCCTGTTCATAGTTGAATAAGAATGGTAAGAGAGTATCAACATAATTTGAAACAGTGTAAGATGAAACAAAGTTTCATGAACCAGCATAAGATGAAACAAAATTTGTTGAATGCAAAACTGATGCGCTCTGTAAACCTTCACTTAATTCAGCATTCTGCTTTCCATGAATTAAGTATTATGCCAGTTGCATGATTTTGTAGATTCCTTTATTCTAGAAGAAGGTCCCTTTTATTCCATGTTTAGAGAAAATATTTTAATTATGGTTATTGATTTTTTTGTCATTTTTTTCTGCATCTATTAAAATGATGTTTCATTCATTTATTTATTTTTCTTAAATGTTTTATTGTGAATTATGTGATAGTTTACATGGGAGAACATTAGTTTTACATTCATTCATTCTATCATACATATCATCTCATTGTCATGGTTACAATCCTCTCCATGCATCATCAACCAACCAAAGGGTATACCCTGCAATCCTTCCCCCATACCCTCCAGGTCTTCAGCACACAGTAGCTCTCCCTCTCTGGATCTAAAGTCTCCAGCTGCTCCACTGCTCCACGTCATCATCTCTGCCTCCATTTCAGGCATCACTGCTTCTCTGGGTAAGGTCCCACTCTCTGCTCTTCTCCCTTGATGGTCCTAGGGACCTCCGCTCCAAGACTGAAAAGTTAATCACTCCCCTCCTTGCTATAAAACGTCTACCTTTACATT
>NW_006408555.1:18403374-18415346 GCF_000296735.1 Chrysochloris asiatica
ATCATTATTTGCCTCTGTCCCACTTCAGGTTCATATTCATCCTATCATATTACATTTCACTGCAATGATTACAATCCCCTCCGTGAGTCATCAAAATAACCAAAGGATACACCCCACCTGCCTGCCCCTGCTGGCTGTCAGCAAACAGCTCCTCTCCCTCCCTGAGTCTCGTGTCCCCAGCCATTCCATCTGTGCATGCCAACATCTCTATCTCCATGTCAGGATTCTGTTTAGATTGACTCTGTTGTACATCAGTTCTGATGTAAGTTGAATGCCTTTTTTTTTAAAACTTTTTATTATTATCTTTTATAAGTCTTTATAAGTCTGATCTTTATCTTTGTGGGTTGGAAACATTACATATAAGTTTACCGAGAATGACAACACCAGCAAATTATGTGCTGAAACACTGTATGTAGTACATATTACTAACGAGAAGATATAAAATTAAGTGTGGTTTGTCATAATTCAAATACTCCATAAGGTGGAGATTACCTGTATGTGGATTTTATCTATTGCGTTTCTGTTTTCATTTCACTGATTTATGCTCTCCTCTTTTATTTTCCTTTCTTCAACTTGCTTTGGGTTTAATTTGTTTTCTTAAGATTGAAAAAGTTTGTTGACTTCTAAAACAATTCACAGAGCTTATTTTCCTTGTTCTTCCAAGCTTATTGCTTTTCTTTAGTTGCATTTTAGAAATTTGGAATGTCTTTTAATTTTCATTCAATTCAAAATATTCGGTATCTTCTCTCTGAATTCCTCTTTGTATCATGTGTTAATTAGAAATACTATTAATCTAAAAAAATTTAGGAGTCTCTACATACCGTTCTGTTACTGATTTGTAGTCCAATTTGGTTGTGTTCAGAGAATATAATTCATAAGACTTTTAACTATGTAGAGGTTTTTAATGGACCAGAATGTGGTCTTAGTGAATGTCCCATGTGCATTTGGAAAGGATTTGTATTCTGCTCTTGTTGAGTGAAGTATTTTCCCTATTTTTACTTTTGTAAATGTGTATTAAAATTTTACAAAAAGTAAAAATGTGGAAGTTTACAAAAAAGGAGTATATGACATAGGTTGGAAATGTGACCGTTCAATGACTTAATTTGAAAAATAATTTTTCATAGGAAATATAAACTTAATGAAGCAGATGTATATATAATTAATAATGATTTAAGAGACCAGGAACCCCCAGTTGAATGCAGATAGTAAATTAGTAACCTCTTCACCTGTCAGAACTAGTTTTCAATCTGGAGGGTGGTCTAAGCAACTTGATCATTTCAGTCTGTAATATATGATTGGAAAGAAAAAAGTTGGAAATCCTAAATCTCAAGACACTGAAAATGAAAAAGAAATTCCTATTTAAGTTATGGCACCTAGACTAGGGTGTTTATAGTAAGGCTATCTTCAGTTCAAATATAATCTTTGACAATCAGTTTTTCATTACATTAATGAAGCTATAAAAGAAAATGCATGTTAAATACATGCCTGTAGGAGACTTGGTTCTTTGAAACATAATAACCAAATTAAGGCTGTCATATTTAGATGCACAACCTTTTGATGTTCTATTTCACTTGATGTCAAAGACAACATGCATGGAGCTCAGTACTGGTTTAATGAGAATTTCCATCTTGTAGCTTTCTTGATATCTGTGGAAAGACCACAGTTGACAGGCTAGTTCTCTTGATCAGTTCTCTGAATGCTAAATATTTCCGCTTTTTTTTCTTCTGTAGTAAGACAGCAAAATTAGGTTACAAGTCCAGTATAAAGAAATAGTTTTCCCTTTAAATTATACTTTTTTATTGGACCTTTGAGGTTAGAATTTACATTATTCCTAGATTTGCACTGCAAGATCACAAGGCCAAACAGTTACTTTTCATACAGAGAACAAAACTACATCCCTTTCTGTATTTAAAATTATCTAAAGACAATATGTTCTATTCCAAGTATGATCCAAAGGAGCCCTGGAGGTGCAGTGGTTAAAATGCTCAGCTGCTAAATGAAACGTTGGCAATCTGAACCCAGCAGCCACTGTGCTTGAGAAAGATGTGGCAATCTGCTTCCATAGAGATTTACAACCTTGGAAACTCAATGGGGCAGTTCCACTGTGTTCTGTAGAGTTGCTAGCAATAGGAATTGACCCAACAGCAATGGGTATGGATAGTCTGATCTAATGACTCAGATCAGATTCTCATAGATGTTATGACCTTGGATAAGGTTGGAGTCATTGACTTAAAATGTTACCAAAATGGGATATGGATATGGTCAACTAAACTGATTGAACTCAATCCTGGTTTTTTTTCTGAATGGCACTTTTCTTTGAAAGTACAAATTACACCTTCAGATGAATATTGAATGTATCAGTCCTCCATATCATGATCTCTTAACCCAAGACACTATCATTTCTAAAATGTTACACATGGCAGGACACACTCAAAATCAGCCCAAATGAGAAACCCCATTCTTCTTCCTTCATAGGTGGATAATATATATGATACTCTAAGATCTCTCTTGCTTCAGAACAGAAAACACACACAAAAATAGCAAGTTTGGCTCAAATGACTGTTCCATTCCAAATGGAATCTAATAATGAATGCTTTAGAGTCAAATTGTGTCTTGCAAACTTTTAGGCAAAGAATAGAAGATTAAAGGAAATAAGAGGAATATTTTTGCCTTTCATGAACCTGTGGAAGCTTAATTACTTGAAAATAGCATTTGATGACATTATTTGGGAGCACTTTGCAAAAAAACATACAGGGATTTCCTGGTCATGGAGCTTGAAGACCTGCCTTCCCCATGTCTCTCAGGTTCACTTTGTAAATTACATGAAACACTTATAGACAGACACTGGCACTCATAAATTATACAGCTCATTTGCATATTCCAGTCATGAGACATTATGCAAAGTGACATGATTTGCATAATGGATTCCTCTTGTCGCTTCACTTGCTACGTCCTTTTTTTAAAAAAAGAAATGAAATAAAACATGAAAAGGTGATAGCACCAAGTTCCCAGCCTTGCCTGTCTCCTTCCTAACCATAGTATCAATTGCTTTCATTTTCAACAGGGAATTGGAGTGAAGGAGACTGAAAGCAAAAATATTCTCACATACAAACAAAAAAACAAAGACTTCATCATACGATGAATTTTATTCTTAACTACAATTTACTCAATTTCTATTGGGATTCTTCACTAATAAAAACAACCAATCTTAGCCAATAGGAATGGAAACAAAGCAAACATTAGGGTATAGAGAAAGAAACTTTATGGGACATTTTCTTTAAAAGAAACGTTGCTTTGCCTATGATATCTTCAGAAGGCGTGGTCTTCCTCGCTATAGCTTAGAAAAATATATCAGTTACTTTTTTACTACTGGGGGAAAACACATATTATGAACAAGAAAAATAATATGGGTAAGGGATTGCTTTTCTCTAGAAGAAAACTTCTTAAGGGCTTTCCTAATTTGAAAGAGAAAAGGAAAAGAAGAAAAACATGGGGTTTGTGCTTTGATTATTTAACAAAAATATACAATGGCTATCGATATTGTAAAGGATGAGACAGTGCCACGTCGACTTCTGTCGGCTCTACTCCAATAAGCAGACAACGTTCCCTGAGCACTTGCGAGTTTTGCTGCGGGCTTTCCCTGCCCCCCTGCACCAGTGCGAAAGGCAGAGTGTGCCAGGCGGCTGGCGTCTGTACCCTGTGGGAAAAGTTAACTGTAATTCTTCGGCTTTTAAAATCAATTAACCCGTGTGTTAATTAACGTCAAGTCGACGGGAGGAGGAGGAGAAGAAGGGGAGGGAGGAAAGAAAAAAGCTGCAAGGGCGGATGGCAGAAGAGTTGGCACCGTGCCATCCATTCAGGGGCAACGCCACCGTTTCGTGTGATAGCAGCAGCGGGTATATGTTACCGGGCCCTGTATGCGGGCCAGGCAGTGCGGTGAAGTCAAGGGAGATTATCCAGACCCCCAGGAGCGAACAGCAAGCAGCAACCGAAGGCGTAAGTGCCCGGATTACAGCCTAGGCTACTCCAACCATAAGCCCTTCCTCGGAAACAGGGACTCGGCTACTTGGGGTACGGGGGTCTTCCACACCAAAGAGGCACAGAGCTGACTTTAATCACTGTTTTTTCCCTTTAAACTTGATTCTGCCGCAGTGGAGCCAGCACGGCGGATGCTTTCACACCCAGCAAGACAAAGGCCGTCGTCTCCGCCATGACACTGTTCCGTTCCAAGCAGAGGCCGGGATCCTGGACTCTTTGTGAAGCCCCAAGGAATCGAGGAAAACAAACAACAAATAAAGCAACAAACAGGGGGAAAAAAAAAATCAACAACCACCCAAATTGTGTGCCCATTGGCTCATGCCAGGCACCATCTGGGCATCTGGTGCAGCAGAAGGCACTTGTGGGGGCTATTTTTCAGGGGTGGGGTGGAAGGCAAGCTGTTGGCTTGTTTGCTATTCAACTTCGTTTATAATTAACTTAAAAAAAACAACACACCCTTCAGCCTAATCAACAACAAACAAAGAGAAAAAGCAGACATCAGAAGAGAAATGCCAAAGAAAGCGGCATGAATGCATGCCACAGCCGGTGCCACTTGCCATTCGGAAAACCTCAGGGAAAGATGCCAATTCCCCAGCTCGGAAGAAGGCAGATAAGAGAGCATGAAGGTCCACAGACAGACATCCTAAGGAAGGAATACCGCTCGCGCAATCTTGGATTGCAATTGTACACAGCCTCTGCTGGGAGAGGAGAAGCGAAATTTACATGGAGCTAGAGATGGGCATAACAGACAAGACAGGCACCTACTGACTGCACAGACACAAGTGTGAGGCTGTGTGTGTATAAAAATACACATATTTTCTGACAAATTAAACATTTAGATATGTATCTATTTTGTGTCATAAGTATGGGTATGTACATAGGTGTGGATGTTTCTGCATAGACACACACATGTGGGGCGTATGCATGCATGAAAAAAAGGAGAGGAAGGAAGGCAGAGTAGGAGAGAGAAGGGACTATGTGTGTGCATGGATGTGTGTGCATAAATCCCACTTTTTGACCCAGGTATACACAGAAGACAAAATAAAAATCATACTCCTGCAGCAAGCAGGCAGTCAGAGATTTATCTACATTCACTGCTATCACCAGGGAGATGAATGGGGCCGATCTGAAGCCCTTTTACAAGATCCACTATGGGAGTGGAGGAGGAGGAGGGATGCCACACAGACATGCACAAACTTGAAGGCAGAGGGACTTGGAAGGTGCTACTTAGGGAGCCCTGGTGGCATAGCGCAGGGGAGGAGAAGGGGAAAGAGGCTTGTTTCTCTCTCTGTTTTAGGTGGTTGTTTAAAAAAATCTGAAAGGGGTTTCAGTGAACGGCTAGTACTTACGTTGTCTGTGTTGCTGTGGATCCTGAAAGGTGTTCTGTTGGCACCGGGCGCTGAGCCAGGGGCAGGCGCTGGAAACAAAAGGGAGAGACAAAAAATAAAGTCATTCAATGGGAATATTAATTGCTGCTCTTGTGGATTTTACAAAACACACAAACTGTTTTCTTTTTCTTTCTTTCTTTTTTTTTTTAAAATGTGGATTGGCGCGTGTCCCTTTTCGCATGGAATATACGAGTAGTATGGGATTTACAGCCCAGATACGGGACTCAGGATTAACCGCGCTGGCATCTTTTGGGCATATTCTTCCTTTTAATGAATGAGCTTTCGCTGTTAATGAGGAATAATCGTTTGGCTAATGAGCTTTGAAACATTAAGAGAAAAGAGGGTTTTTTTTTCCCGTTAATCGCTCTGGTGCAACTGCATGGATGGATTACAAAAGACAGCAATAGGAGCGCAGTACAAAGGGGGGTACCTCTCCAGGAGTGGGAGAAGCACCGAGATGGGTGATGTGTCCCTGCATCTTTCCTCCCTTCTCTCACTCTCTCTGCCAACTGCAATGGGTTTCCATAACTCCGCAATCAAAGTGGACGGTCGGGAAGGATTATTACAAAGAGTGAAGCCTCCGCTGTTAATGTCTCCAGTGTTTAATCATCATACAGTAGAATGGTTTTATGCATATTTCATTTGCATATCATTAAACCGTGTTAGCGAAGGGCATTCAGAGCCAGGATAAGTACAAAGTTGGAGAGAGGGAAGAAAAAAGGTCCCTACGATGCTTATCTTCAAACAGGGACTTGTTCCATGATCTGTCTTCCACTTTCGCTAAAATCATTATGACTTGGAAGCCTTTGAAGTTGGATACAACCTTGGATTCTTCTAATTCCTGCAGAGCGGTATATTTTAAAAAAACAGCAGAAATGTTCCTGCACTAGACAATTAAAGGAATATAAACTCCAGTGGGTTGAAACTAGTAGCTCTTTGGGGAATGCAGTGGCAGAGCTTCTACAAATACCAACATTTAAAAAAATAATAATAAAATAAAGAGCATCATATTAAAACAAAAGAAAACGAAGACAAGAAATGTTAACATGTGGATTATATGTGTTTCTTTTGGGGGGTAATGAACTAAAGAGAATGAAGAAGCTGTTGGTAATTTATACCTTCCTTACTCAACAGTCATCTTTCTGTATGTGTTTGTTTTTGTCCTTTCTTTTTGAAGTGGGATGTTGACACTTTTGAAGCGATTAGTCAATTATTTTGTAGCTCTGATCTTTTTCCCCTGCATCCGACAGCAAAGCGAGGTGGTGGTTAGGGAGTTATGTGTGAATTAGGGGGGTTTAGGGAGAGAGAAGGAATACAGTGAGTTCTTTGTAGATCTTATACATGCACAACATATTAATTGGGAGCTTTTAAAGCTCCCTCAATAGGCTATTTCATTCCTGGTAAAACAGCAGCTGGTTAGCCACTGTTGGTGACTCTTCAAATATCACTTTAACTATTTTTATTCTGTTGTTGTCTTGCTTTGTTTTTCCTTGGTCAAGAGTGAGAATATACTGTTACCCCTCTTTAGTGAGTTTCTCCTCAGCTCCATCTTCTTCCTTTCCAATTTTCAAACTGTAAAACAATGTTGGTTTAATATTGACTCCTGGCGCATGGTGTAACTGGCACAACTTGATTTGGAAATGAGATGCTGTTTTATATTTAAATTATCCCTGCTCCTCCCTTATCCTCCAAAGCTTTGTCTCTGTTATGAATATTCAGATGAGGCATGATGTGATTACACTGTACAATTACTCCCATCCATGGTGGTAGCAGGGGCGGCTGGGGAGACAGAGAGCTAGACAGCCTCCAAGCCAATACGGAGTTTGTTTTCGGTATTTTTCCTATCTCCTTGGCGCTGGGGCACATGCAGATGTCGCTGTTGTTCTTTATAAAGCCCTAATGATATGCAAAAGCATAACGACTCGGTTTGGATGCAGAGCATCAATGAAATATTATGGATGTCTTTAAGAAAGGGGAAGAGAAAATCCCGACTGAAGGAATGTCCACATAAATTATTTTTATTTAAATGAATTCAAGGGATGGGGTGAGGGCAAGTCAGAAGGAGTCACATGGAAAACATGCATATTATTAATATGCATAAAGAATTCTCTCTGAGGAGAAGAAGCTCCTCACTACAGCTCATGAGACAAACAGGTTCATTAGGAAACAGCTCAAAGCGACTACAGCTTTCTGCTATTTCAGGTTTTTCCCTTATTTCAAATGAAGAGTCAGACATATTGCATTTCTTTGCATGGCAGCATTGAGATGGATCCAATCTGTGAAATTTGCTGCCCAAATAGCATTTCTAATGGAAACAAGAATTTAACAAGGACATGGATGTGGATGGGAGGGGACGGGAGAAGAGAGAATTTATGAAGAGGAGTCTATTCAGAGCCACAACATGGCATTTGGTAGTAGAGGAGTTTTTTAAAAACCATCTTTGGCTTCCTTAGTCTCAGATGTAGGCTTAGATTCAGGGCGTTATCAGTGTTTGCCAAGATGAGCACTGAGGTCCTTCTAGGTCTGAGGCCGAGGAAAGCAGCAGCAACTTGGTGTCCACAGTCCCAACTGTCTGCAGCTCCGAAGCCCAAAGCACGACTACTGCTAATTTGGGGATGCGGTAGAGTGCCTCCTGGTCCAGGTACTTGTGAAAGAGGGAATTCTTGGTGTTCTTAAAGTGTACCTTGCTATCGAGTGCATGGAGTCATGCAGGTGCTTAAGTTAAGCAGGCCTGATATTTGTGTAGGCTGATATTCAAGGTGAGGATGTCTGGGTTTTGTAATGTTTTCAGAATATTGAAATAACCTGTGTGGATTAGTACATGTGTATGATAAATATGAATGAACAGATAGTGAATGAGCCTATTGAGTAGGTTCAGATCGGAAAAAATATTTGGAATATTACTAGTAACCTCAAAGGATTAACAAATAAACCAAAGAAGTAGCATTCAGAAGAGCAGACATTTCATTACTACTTCTCCTGGTCCCATAGTTCAAATCACTTCTAAATTCAGGTTAAAACAATTTAATACTCTGTTTATATTACCTAATGACAATTTTGATCTGATTTGGGTATCTGCACAAATTTCTGTTTGAATGCAGAATGCTGACCTGGAAGTAGTCTTTCTAATTTCTTAACACCTGTTACAACTCCTGCTGTTCTTCACCTGTCATCTTTCTCTCTCTCTCACACACACACACAGATATAACATGCTGGCCTTTAACCTCTCTTAGTCTTTCCATCTTTGTTGCCAGAATTATGGCTATTAAGGTTTGAAACCATGAAGAACTTAGAATAGCATTTGTACACAGCAATCACTAAATAAATGGTAGATGTTGTTGTTGCTGTTTTATTATTATCATCATTATTATTTCATTGTGTTGGTTAGTATTTGAAAAAAATAAGAAAAGAATAACATTCCATCTTCACAGTTGCTGCTAAAGAGTAATACAGGTGAAAGGTGTAATGAGAAAGAATTAAAAAGGTAATAACAACAACAAAAGTGAATAGACTGTGAATTTTGTGCAACCAGGTATCAAAATACAGTTCATAATAGTACAATTCATAATACTATAGTAATGAAAGAGTCCTTTAAAGTGTATGTATAATTCTGAAATGAGGACATTGAATGACATCTATAGTCTGCTAAGAGAGTTATGGTGGTTGTACAAGACTATAAGAATTGAGAATTGCTTATTATTTAACCATATTAATGAGACAATGTCAAGTTTATATTTTATTTTAAAAATAAATTATATTTTTGAATAGATAATATATGAAATATGTTCAAATGTCAATAGTTTCAGAAATGTATATATATAGTCATTGCCCTTTTGGATCTATCTTAGCTGTAAATTCCAAACCCCATTCCCAAATAGGTAATCATTGTTACTGGTTTCTTATTCATCTTTTCAGGTATTAATATGTTTATACAATAGCAAGATATTAATATATTTTTCTCCTACTTTTTTTTTTTAACAAGAATGATAGTTTTAAAGAGTCCTTAGAGTTTAAGGAGTCCTATTCATCTGTACACAGAGAGATGAATATCTTCCTTTCTAGTAATCATGCCAATTATGTCTCTTCTTTTACTTGTCCTATTTGTTTGTTCACTCTCAAAAACCACAATCAGGGTCCATAAGAGTCAGAACCAACTCTATGGCACACAACAAGAACAAAAACAACATTCACCAGTGAGGACATCTAGCACCGTGTTGAATAGAGGTAGTGAGTGGTAAGAGTGGACTTTCTTGCCTTGCTCCCAATCTTAGAAGCATCATTGTTTTGTTCCTGATCTTAGAGGGGAACAACCAAGAAAGATGCCCTTTATCATGTTGGAGAGGTTTTCTTATATTCCTAGAGCTAAGAGGTTTTTGCTTGTTTGTTTGATTTCTTTACTTATGACTGGTTGTTAAATTCTGTCAAATACCTTTCTATCTCTATTGATAAACAACTAACAGCTTACTTATAGAGAATTACAATGACTTGATTTTCATATGTTAACCCAACCTTGCAATTGTAAGACAAACCCCATTTGGTTATGATGCATTTGTCTTTTTATATACTACCGTATTTGACTTGCTAATATTTTATAAGGTTTGGAAACCCATGTTCATGGGAGATACTGTTCTATAATTTTCTTTTCTTTTAATGATTTGTTTGCTAGTTATCAGAGTGCTATCAGAATCTTATTAGCCTCATGAAGTGGGTTGGAGAGCATTTATCCTCCTCTATATTTTGGCAGTGTTTGCATTAAGATTGATATTGTTTGATTCTTAAATGTTGGATAGAGTTCACCAGTGAGGCTATGAAAGCTGGGTATTTCTTTGCAGGCTTTTTTTTTTTTTTTCAGTTATAAATTGAATTTTTTAAAACTATACTGTTGCTGTTGTTAGGTGTGGTTGAGTCGGTTCTGACACACGGTGACCCTACGCACAACAAAATGAAACACTGCCTGGTCCTGGTCATCTTCACAACTGTCATGCTTGAGCCCATTGTGCTACCTCTGTGCCAATCAATTTCTTTGGGGATTTTTTTTTTTTTTTTTTGCTGACATTCTATTTTTCCAAGCATGATGCTCTTTTTCAGGGAAAGGAGATACTCCTTCTAACACAGATTTATTTGTTCTTCTGGAAGTCTATGGTACTTTTAATATTCTTCTCCCATACCATAACTCCTATGCATAAATTCTTCTACAATCTTCTTTATTCATTGACCAACTTTCACATGCATATGAGGCTACTGAAAACGCTATGGCTTGGGTCAGGGACATTTTGTTATCTTTGCTCTTGAGCACATTAAAGAGATCCTGTGCAGTAGATCTGCCTAATGCAATATGTCATTTGATTTCTTGACTGCTGCTTCCATGAATGTTGATTGTGGATCAAATTAAAATGATGTCTTTGACAACTTCAATCTTTCTTCCATTTATCATGATGTTATTTGTTGGTCCAGCTGTGAGGATTTTTGTGTTCTTTACATTGAAGTACAATCCATACTTAAGACTGTGGTCTTTTATCTTCATCAGTAAGTAGTTTAACTGCTCTTTGCTTCCAGCAAGCAAGGCTGTATCATCTGCATATTGTAGGATGTAAATAAGTCTTCCTCCAATCCTGAAGCCAAGTTCTTCTTTATATTATCTAGATTCTTGGATCATTTGCTAACCATACAAATTGAATAAGTATAGTGAAAGAATACAACCCAGGTACACATCTTTTCTAATTTTAAACCATTCAGTTCCTCCTTGTTCTATTCTAACAACTGCCTCTTGGTCAATATACAGGTTCCCACGAACACAATGAAGTGTTCTGGAATACCCTTTCTTCCAATGCTATCCATAGGTTGCAATGATCCACACAGTCAAATAAAGCACAAGTAAACATCTTTCTGCAATTTTCTGCTTTCAGCCAAGATTCACCTGACATCAGCAATAACATCCCTGGTACCACAACCTCTTGAATTTCTAGTAGTTCACTGCTTGAATTCACTAGTAATTCACTAGCTTGAATTTCTAGTAGTTCACTGCCAAAATATACTGTTGCAGTCATTTTTGAATTATCTTCAGCAAGATTTTATCTGCATATGATATTAATGGTATTGTTTGATGATTTTTGCAAACATTTGGGTAGCCCCTCTTTGGAATGGGCATAAATATGAATCTCTTCTAATCCACATTTCTTGGAATAGATGAGTGAACACTTCCAGTGCTGCATCAGTATGTTGAAGGTTTCAATTCACATTCTGTCGTTTCCTGGAGCTTTGCTTCTTGCCAATGTCTTCAGTGCACCTTGGACTTCTTCCTTCAGTACCATCAGTTCTTGATCACATACTACCTCTTAAAATGGTTACCATCGGCCATTTCTTTTTGCACAGCGACTCTGTGTATACCTTCCATCTTCTTTTGAAGTTTTCTGTATCATTCAATATTTTTCCCATAGAACCCTTTGATAGTAGTAAAACTTGAAGCTTGAATTTTTCATTCAGTTCTATCATCTTAAGAAATGCTGAGTGTATTCTTCCCATTTGGTTTTCTAACTCCAGGTCTTT
>NW_006408555.1:18415506-18418798 GCF_000296735.1 Chrysochloris asiatica
AGGTTATTAGTGTCTAATGCATCAAATCTGTTCTTGAGATAGTCTCTGAATTCAGGTAAGATATGTTCAAAGTCATATTTTGGTTCTCATGGACTCATTTTAATTTTCTTCAGCTTCAATCTGAATTTGCATAGGAGCAATTGATAGTCTGTTTCACAGTATGTCCCTGTCTTGTTTTGGCTGATGATATGGAGTTTTTCCACTGTCTCTTCCCAGAGATGGAGTCATTTTGGTTTCTGTGCATTCCATCTGTTGAGGTCGATGTATATAGTTGCCTTTTATGTTATTTAAGAAATATAATTGCAATGAAGAAGTCATGGGTCTTGCAAAATTTTATCATGGGATCTCCAGCATAATTTCTTTCACCAAGACAATATTTTCCAACTACTGATCTTTCCTCTTTGTTTCCAACCTTTGCATTGCTATCACCAGTAATTATCAATATATCTTGATTGCATGTTTGATCAATTTCAGAGTGAAGAATTTGGTAGAATTCTTCAATTTCATCATCACTGGCTTTCATGGTAGTTGTGTAAATTTGAATAATAGTGGTATTGTCTGGTCTTCCTTGATGGCATATGTATATTATCCTATTATAGACAGCATTGTACTTCAGGATAGATATCGAAATGTTCTTTTAGACAGTACCTGGGAACCTTTTTTATGCCAAAATTTATAACATCATTTGAAAGCCATACAAAATTATCAACTTAAAAATTAGCCTGCTATATTTGGTCAAACATTTAATTCACTCCTCGGAAACCCTATACAGGGTCGACTCAACAGCACTTAACAACGATAAATGTGGTGGCTAGAGTCCTGGTGTGGCACTGTGGGTTAATGAGCCAGACTACAAAGCCATTTAAATTGCAAGTTTGGCAGTTCAAACTCATCAGCTGCTCCTTGGAAACCCTATACAGGGTCGCTATGGGTTGGAATCGACTCAATGGCACTTCACAACAACAACAACAATGTGGTGGCTGAAACTGCAGTTGCCTCAGCAGGGCCAAACCAAATGATTTAGCAGCCTTACACAGCCCACAGGCTGAACATTCCCCATCCTTGTTTTAGACAATGACTGTGACATCATTCCTCTCGAGTTTGTTGCTCCCAGCATAGTTAACCATGTATGATTTACTGATTCAAAATAGCCAATATAAGTCCATTTTAGCTCACTAATACTTAGGATATCAATCTTTATGCATTCCATTTCATTTTTTAAAACTTTCAATTTTCCTAGATTGATGCTTCATACGTTCTGTGATCCCATCTCAAATGGATTTTTGAGCTATTTCTCCTTATTTTCAGTTATGCCCCATCAGCACATGAAGGTCCCAAAAGCTCTACTCCATTTACATCATCATTGTCAGCTCCACTTTGAGCAGGCAACTCTTCCCTAGTTGTATTTTGACAGTCTTCCAGCCTAAGGCGCTCATCTTCTGGCACTACATTTGACAATATTCTGCCACTATTCATAACATTCAGAAGCAGTTTGCCTCTCTTTCTTCCTAGTCTGTCTTAGTCTGCATGTTCCGCTGAGACCTGTTTACCATGGGTGAGTCTGATGGTAGTTAAAATACCAGTGGCATACCTTCCAGCGTCACAGCAACACATAAGCCACCATAGTATGACAAACTGACAGACAAGTGGTGGCAAAACCACACTGGCTGTTGTTATTAGATGACGTCAAGTGAGTTCTGATTTAAAGTGACCCTATGCACAACAGAAGGAAACACTACCTAGTCCTGTACCATCCTCACAATTGTTGTTACTCTTGAGTCCATTGCTGCTGCCACAATCACTGTATCTTGTTGGGGGTCTTCCTCTTTTTCACTGTCCCTCCACTTGACCGTGCATAATGTCCTTCCTTAGGGACTGATCCCATCTGATAATATGTCCAAAGTCTGAAAAATGAAGGTTCACCATCCTTACTTGTAAAAAACATTCTTGGCTGTACTTCCTCCAACACACATTTGTTTGTTCTTCTGGTAGTCCATTGTACTTTCAATATTTTTCTCTAATTTTTTTGTTGTTGTTAAGTGCCCTCGAGTCGGTTCTATGCCACAGCAACCCTGTATAAG
Source organism: Chrysochloris asiatica (assembly GCF_000296735.1). Taxonomy (NCBI): domain Eukaryota; kingdom Metazoa; phylum Chordata; class Mammalia; order Afrosoricida; family Chrysochloridae; genus Chrysochloris; species Chrysochloris asiatica. The sequence continues at coordinate 18,417,588 of NW_006408555.1, forward strand.
GTTTCCAAGGAGTAGCTGTTGGGTTTGAACTGTCGACATGTGGTTCACAGTCTAGAGCTGCTCCTACATAACTCAAATGCATCAGTTTTTCTGTGATCTTCCTTCTTCATTATATATAACATTATTGTATATAAGATTATTGAAAATACCCTGGCTTGGGTCAGGGGCACTTTTGTCTTCAAACTGTTTTCTTTGCTCTTGAACACTTTAAAGAGGTCTTGGGCAGCAGATTTGCTTAGTGCAATATGCAGTTTGATTTCTTAACTACTGCTTCCGTGAGTGTTGATTGTGGATCCAAGCAAAATGAAGTCTTTGAGAAATTCAATCTTTTCTCCATTTATTATATTGTTATTTGTTAGTCCAGTTGTGAGGATTCTTGTTTTCTCTGCATTGAGGTGCAATCCATGCTTAAGGTTATGGTCTTTGATCTTCATCAGTCAGTATTTTAAATCTTCTTCACTTTCAGCAAGCAAAGTTGCATTATTTGTATATCACAGGTTGTTAATGAGTTTTCCTTCATTCCTGATGCTAAGCTCTTCTTCATATGCAAAACTACATAGGATTAATCAAAATTTCAATTTCTTATATCATTTTTAGTAAGTTGTGTTTATGGAGTTGTCCATTTCATCTTAGTTAGTAAGTTTCTAGGCATATTCTGTTGAAATCCATATTGTTGTTATTAGTTGTCATCAGGGAATTCCCCACACATAGTGACTTCATGTATGCAGGTCTTAGTTATCAAATTAATTGAAATAAAGTTGTTCATAATATTCAGTTGTTACACTTATGTTTATCTCTGTTTGATCTTTACGATGGACCTTTCTCACTTTCATTCATGATACTGGTGATGTATAGTCCCTTTCTTTTATGTTTGACCATTCTTTAAAGATTATTTTTATTAATCTTTTCATAAAACTGACTTTTAACTTTGATATTTTCCTTGATTTGTACTTCTAATTTTATAATTTTCTTTTTACTCAATTCTACTCATTGCTCAGCTTAGCTTGCTTCTCTTTTAAAAATTCCTGAGGTAGACTTTCAGATATTTAATTTTATACTTTTCTTTTTCAAAGTTGTTTAAAGCCATAAATTTGCCTCTAAGGACTATGTTAGTTGCATCCCAAATAAATTCATAGAATATGTCATTATGACATTTGTGTTGTTTAGAAGTTGTTGTTGTCAGGTGCCATCGAGTTGGAACTGACTCATAG
>NW_006408555.1:18419356-18464916 GCF_000296735.1 Chrysochloris asiatica
CCTTGACAACCTCAATCTCTTCTCCATTGATAAGAATACTGTTTATTGGTCCAGTGGTGAGGATTTTTGTTTTCTTTACATTGAGTTGTAATCCATACGTAAGGCTGTGCTCTTTGATCTTCATCAGTAAATATTTTTTACTGATATTTTTAGAAGAGCGCTGCTTAATTTCCAAATATTTTTCAGATATCTTATTAATATGATTTTTAAATTTAATATCACTGAGTCAGAGAATATAGTCTATGCAGTTTCAACTCAAGACATGTTTTATGACCTAAATCCTGGTGTAGCATTGAACGATAAAGCACTGGACTAGTAACCATATGGTTGGCAGTTCAAACACACTAGCTGCTCCTCACCCTACAGAGTGTTGCTATGAGTTGGAACTGGCTCATTGGCACACAACACCATATATCTTTTTAACTTCAGTGTACACTTGATTCTCAGTCCGATTTTTGTCTTCCCAGCGCTATGAGAGCCATTTGGCTTTTCAGTCATTTTCTGCTCTTGTCCAGGGCAAGACAAATTTAATGACTAAGATTAAATTGTGATTACAAAATCCCTATGAAATAATGTCATCAAACAAGAAAGTATGGACATTTGTTTTTTATTTTGTGAATTATATTTATTCTTTGGAGTCCAGCTGTGATGCTGTAGAATAAATACTGGATGGCTACCTGCAAGGTTGGTGATTCAAACAAACCAGCTGCTCCTTACAAACCCTACAAAAGGTTGTAATGAGTTGGAACTGACTCTATGGCATGGCACTCAACAACAAAAACTACATATTCTTGTTGCTGTTGTTGTTGTTAAGTGCCGTTGACGTGGTTCCAACCCATAGTGACCTTGTATAGTGTTTCCAAAGAGCAGCTGGTGAACTTGAATGGGTGGCCTTGTGGTTCAAACTGACTTTGCAGTCTAGTGCATTAGCCTACAGCGCCACACCAGAACTCCATATTTATTCTTAGTGACCAAAATTTCTGTTACAAATGCTTACAAAAATAGCTTCTTAATAATTACTCTTTGGAAGTAATATGCCTACGGTTGTTATTGTTAAATGCTGCCAAGTTAGTTCTGACTCATAGCAACTCTGTAAAGGGGTTTCAAGGACAGGTTGCTGGATTTGAACTATCACCCTTGTGGTTAGCTTTTGTTTTTGTTGTTGTTAGATGCCATTGGGTCAGTTCTAACTCACAGCAACGCTATATGCAAAATAACGAGACATTGCCCAGTCCTGCCCCATTCTCATAATTGTTACTTGTAAGCCCATTGCTGCAGCCACCAGGTCAATCCATCTCTGTGGAGATCTTCCTTTTTCTCACTGACCCTATACTTTACCAAGCATGATGTCCTTCTTCAGAGACTGCTCCCTCCTGATAATATGTCTGAAGTATGAGAGAGGAAGTCTGGTAATCCTAGACTCTTAAGGAGCATTCTGGCTGTACTTCTTCCAACTTGTTCTGATAAGTCCACATACTTTCAATATTCTTATCCAACTCCATAACTCAAATGCATTGATTCTTCTTTGGTCTTCCTTATTTGCTGTCTAAATTTCATATACATGATACTATTGAAAATACCATGACTTGGGTCAGACACACTTTAGTTCTCAAACTGGTATCTCTGATCTTTAACACTTTAAAGATGTCTTGTGCAGTAGATGTGCCTAATGCAATACATCCCTTGATTTCTTTTTTTAACTTTTTATTGTGAACTGAGTGAAGGTTTACAGACAAGATCATCAGTTTTAGATTCAACAAATCATACATTTGGTTTATCTCAATGACTGTAACTTCATGTGATAACAGTTACCCCACTTCTTTCATGTGGTTCACATTTCCATTCTACCTACACCTTCCCATCCCTTCTCAACTTTGTCCTTAGGAAAATGTTGCCCCTTTGATTTGGAATGGCTGATCATTTTATGGCAAGCTTACTTTATTAGTATTGTTGTCTCCCCTATATATCTAGCTATTGCTTGGCTGAAAATTGGGCCATGAGGGTGAATTACTTTCCAGACCTAAAGGGTGGTTGAGATCCATAGTCTCAAGATCCTCCAGACTCTTTATGACCAGTAAGCCCTGTCTTTTCTTTTTTTAACAAAAATAATTTTGAGTTTTCTTACACATTTTCTCCAACTCTATCCAGGACACTCTAATGTGATCCCTCTTTTCAGAGAAGTTAGTAGTGGTAGCCAAGCAACGTCTAGTTCTCTGGCTTCAGAGCTGTGGAGACTGATATTCCAATGTACCATTAGTCCTTGTTTGATTTTTTGACTGCTGCTTCCATGAATGTTGATTGTGGATTAAAGCAAAATGAAGTCTTTGACAAGTGCAATCTTTTCTTCATTTACCATGATGTTATTTATTGGTCCAGTTGTGAGGATTTTTGTTTTCTTTACATTGAGGTACAATCCATGCTTAAGGCTGTGTTCTTTGATCTTCATAAGTAAGTATTTTAAGCCCCCTTTACTTGAATCAAACAAGGTTCATCAGTAAGTACTTTAAGCCCTCTTCACTTGAATCAAGCAAGGTTGTATTATCTGTATGTCACAGGTTGTTAATGAGTCTTCCTCCAATCCTGATGCCATGTCCTTCTTCATATAACCCAGCTTCTTGGATTATTTGCTCAGAATAATAATTGAGTAAGCATGATGAAAGGATACAATCTTGGCACAAACCACTGAGCATTCCCTTATTTTGTTCAAACAACTACCACATGGTCTCTGAACAGGCTTCCATGAGTACAATTAAGTATTCTGGAATACCCATTCCTCGCAGTGTTATCCATAATTTGTCATGATCTACACAGTCAAAATTCTTGGCACAGTCAATAAAAAACAAGTGAAAATCTTTCTTGTATTTTCTGCTTTCAGTCAAGATTCATTTGATTCAGCAATGATATCCATTGTTCCATGTCCTCTTCTAAATCCATCTTGAATTTCAAGCAGTTTTCTGTCCATGTACTGATACAACTTCAGCAAACTTTTATTTGCATGTGATATTAATTATATTGTTCAATTATTTCCTTCCACATTCCATTGGGGCACCTCTTTGAAATGGACACAAATATGGATCTCTTCCAATTAGTTGGCCAGGTAACTGTTTTCAAAATTTCTTGGCATAGATGAGTGAGCACTTCCAGTGCTGCATTAGTTTGTTGAAAGATTTCCATATGCATTCCGTCAATTCCTTGAGCCTTGTTTTTTTTTTTTTTTTTTTTCAAAAATGCCTTCAGTGCAGCTTGGACTTCTTCCTTCAGCACTATTGGTTCTTGGTTATATGTTATGTCTTGAAGTGGGTGAGCATCAACTATTTATTTTTGGTACAGTGACTGTGTATTCCTTCCATCTTCTTTTGATGCTTTTTGTATCATTAAATATTTTCCCCATAGAATCCTTCAATGGTGAAACTCGAGGCTTGAATTTTTTCTTCAGTTCTTCCAACTTGGGAAATGCTGAGTGTGTTCTTGTCTTTTGTGTTTCTAACACCAGGTCTTTCGACATTTCATTATAATACTTGACCTTGTGTTCTCAAACTGCCCTTTGAAATTTTTTCAGCTCTTTTATCTCATTGTTTTTTTCATTTGCTTTAGCTTTTCTATGCCCAAGATCAAGTTCTAGTGTATTTTCTGACATCCATTTTGGTCTTTTCTTTCTTTCCTGTCTTTTTAATTACCTTTTGCTTTCTTCGTGTATGTTGTTCTAGAGATCATTCAACAACTCTTCTGGTCTTTGGCCACTAATGTCTAATGCATCAAATCTGTTATTGATATGGTGTCTAAATTCAGGTGGGATATATTCAAGGTCATATTTTGGCACTCGTAGACTTGTTTCAATTTTCTTCAGCTTCAGGCTGAACTTGCATATCAGTAATTGATGGTCTTTTCCATTCGGCACCTGACCTTGTTTTGACTGATGATATGGAGCTTTTCCAGTGTCTTTTTTCACTGATGTTGTTAATTTGATTCCTATGTATTCCATGTTAAGGTCCATGTGTATAGTCACATTTTATGTTGTTTAAGAAAGGTATTTGCAATGAATAAGTCATTAGTCTTGCAAAATTCTATCATGGGAACTCCAGCAATATCAACGTCCTGGTTTTCAACTACTGATCCTTCCTCTTTGTTTCCAACCTTTGCATTGCAATCACCAGTAATTATCAATACATCTTGATTGCATGTTTGATCAATATCAGACTGTAAAAGTTGATAAAATTCTTGAGTTTCATCATCACTGGCTTTTGTGGTTGATATGGAAATCTGAATAATAGTGGTATTAACTGGTCTTCCTTGATGGCTTATGTATATTAGCCTATCACAGACAGCACTGTACTTTCAAGATTTTGAAATGTTCTTTTAGATGATAAATGCAATACCATTCCTCTTTAATTTGTCATTCCTGGCATAGTCAATAATATGGTTGATTGTCTGATTCAAAATAGCTAATACCAGTTCATTTCAGTTCACTAATGCCTAGGATATCAATCTTTATGTGTTCCATTTCATTTCTGACAACTTCCAACTTTCCTAGATTTGTGCTTTGTACATTCCATTATCCAATTATTATCTTGATCTATGTATCTTTCATTGTACCAGTTCCAAGCTGTTTTGATCACTGTAGCCATGTAGTAAATTTGAAGTCAGGGAGTGAGAGGTTTTCAACCTTATTCTTCTTCTTAAGCAGTACTTTGCTTATCCTTGGTCTCTTTCCTTTCCACATAAAGTTTGTAATTGTTTTTTAGATCTCTTTGAAGAATGTTGTTGGAATCTGGATTGGGATTACATTTTATGTATAAATTGCTTTGGGCAGTATTGACATTTTCATAATGTTAAGTCTTCTATCCAGGAACATGGTACATTCTTCCATTTTTGTAGGTCTCTTTGGGTTTCTTGTAGTAGTGTTTTGTAGTTTTTTTTTTGCATAGGTTCTTTGCCTCTCTAGTTACATATTGTTGTTGTTGTTGTTAAGTGCCGTCGAGTCGGTTCTGACCCATAGCGACCCTGTACAGGGTTTCCGAGGGTGTAAATTTTACGGGAGTAGAAAGCCTGATCTTTCTCCCGCAGAGCAGCTGGTAGTTTCAAACCGCTGACCTTAAGGTTCGCAGCCAGATTCGTAATTACTACGCTACCAGAGCTCCTAATATTCCCAGATATTTCATCCTTTGGGCAGCCACTGTAAATGGTATTGCTTTCCTTTTCAGCGCTGTCGTTATTGGTATGTAAGAATCCAACTGTATTTTGTATGTTGATCTTATATCCTGTCACTTTGCTGAATCTTCCAATGAGGTCCAGTAGCTTTTTTTACTGAGTCTTTGGGGTTTTCTATGTATCGGATCATATCATTTGCAAATAGTTTTACTTGCTCTTTGCCAGTTTGGATGCCTTTAATTTCCCTGTCTTGCCATATAGCTCTGGCTATGACTTCCAGCACAATGTTGGATAGGAGTGGTGACAAAGGGCATCCTTGACTGGTTCCCATTCAGAGAGAAGGCTTTCAGTTTTTCTCCATTGAGAGTGATGTAGGTTGTTGGTTTTGCATATATGCTCTTCATTACGTTGAGGAATTTCCCTTTAATTCCTACTTTGTTGACTGTTTTTATCAAGAATGGATGTTGGATTTTGTCAAATGCCTTTTCTGCATCAATCGATATGATCACGTGATTCTTTTCCTTTTTCTTATTTATATGGTGGATTATGTTGATTGTTTTTCTAATGTTGACCCACCCTTGCATCCCTGATATGAATCCCACTTGGTCATGATGTATTGTTTTTTGATGTGCTGCTGGATTCTGCTGGCTAGGATTTTGTTGGGAATTTTTGCATCTACGTTCATGAGGGATATTGGTCTATAATTTTCTTTCTTAGTGATATCCTTCCCTGGTTTTGATAAGAGGGTTATGCTTGATTCTGGAATAATTTGAGTAGAATTGGTGACAGTTCTTCCCTAAACATTTGGTAGAACTCACCAGTGAAGCCACCTGGGCCTGGACTTCTTTTGGTTGGGAATTTTTTGATGACCTGATCAATTTCTTCTTTTGTTATGGATCTGTTCAGGTTTTCTACTTCACTCTGTATAAGTTTAGGTAGGTCATGTTTTTCAAAAAATGTGTCCATCTCTTTTAAGTTTTCAAATTTGTTGGAGTACAACTTTTTATAGGATTCTGTTATTATCCTTTTGATTTCCTTTCATTCCGTTGTGACATCACCTGTGTGGTTTCTAATGTGAATTATTTGTGTCTTCTCCCTATTTTATTTTGTTAGGTTTGCCAATGCTTGGTCAATTTTGTTAATTCTTTTAAAGAACCAGCTTCTTGTCCTGTTGATTCTTTCTATTGTTCTTCTGTTTTCTATCTCATTTAGTTCTACTCTAATCTTTATTATTTCTTTTCTTTTGGTGGCTGTAGGTTCCCTCTGTTGGTCTGTTTCTAATTATTGTAGATGCTGTGTTAATGTGTTAATTTTGATTTTTTCTTATTTTTGGATGTGTGCATTTATTGCAATAAATTGTCCTCTCAGCACTGCTTTCTCCATGTCCCAAAGATTTTGGTATGTTGTGTTTTCGTTCTCATTTGTTTCTAGGAACTTTGTGAGTTCACATTTTAGTTCTTCTACTACCCAGTCACTTTTCATAAAGCAGGGTGTTATTCAGTTTTCATGTATTTGGCTTTATTTCCTTGGTCCTCCTATTGTTGATTTCTAATTTGATAGCATTGTGGTCTGAGAAGATGCTTTGTAATATTTTGATATTTGTAAATTTATAGAGGTTTGTTTTGTGGCCTAACACATGGCCTATTCTGGAGAATGTTCCATGTGCACTGGAAAAGAGTGTGTCTTGTGCTGTTGGGAGCACTGGGTTTTTATACCTATGGTCAGAAATGCAGCTTACGATCATGGAAGAGACAGCAACCAAATTGGATTAACACAAGATTTTTAACTCATACAAACATATTTCATAACTTCATGAAGCAGAAATAATGTTTTCCAGAAGATTAAAAGAAATGGTTAATAGCTTATAGATTATAGCATAAGCAGTCTAGTCTTATGAATAAAAGATGTCCTCAATTCAGCATTAAGGAGTCCTGGTGTGGTGCTGCATTTGATGGTTCAAACCCATTAACCGCTCCTCAGAAACCCTATATAGGGTCGCTATGAGTCAGAACCAAATCGACGGCACTAAACAACAACAAATTCAGCACTAATTACTAAAGAAATTAATGCTTCCAGTGCTTTTTTTAAACAGAAAAGATATTATTTTCATAGAGAATTAGATGTTGTTTTGTCTGAAAATGAATAAGGGCCAGTAAAGAAATAACACATGACCTTTCATGATGTATTTCAAATCTGAATCTTGTGCATAGAAATTGAACTCAATTAATGTATACTTGAAATTTTGAACTGACTTAAAGATAAGGATTTAAATATTGCTGTTAATGCACTTTCCTTGTTTTGGTAGTGCAGTGGCTCCACAGGACTGCGAACCACAAGGTCGGTAGTTTAAGCCCATCAGCCGTTTCACGAGAGAAAGATGAGGTGTTTTTCCTACTTCTGCAAAGATTTTAAAAGTCTCAGAAATCCTAAACAGAGTAGCTATGTGTCACAACTGACCCAATGGTTCTTAACAACAACAATCTTATTTTAGTGGACATAAGTGTGTAGGAGAAATAGTTCAGATTTTGAATATACAGAGATCTATGGAATTCAGTAATGGGTAGTTGAAATTATAATGGTTTCTGACCTCAAAAATAAGTTGGCACTTTGCCATGATGCCTTCTGGCAATCTTTCAAAGCATTTCAGGTGCCAGTCAACATTATTTAATAGCGCCCTTCTTTAAACAAACATTAATGCTAAAACACTTATGATTCAAAACAGATGATTAGGGAATTAGTCACATTAAAGATGAATTCTTTACTTTATTACAGGCTTCACCTGGAAATAATAATTCCTTTGTACATTTAAAATACTGCTCTGCTTAAAAATTATTAAAATTTACTTATTAATTTTTTTAAAAAACCTTTTATCGCGTAGAGCAAGTGTACCTGTATTTGGGATAAAAATGCCTTAACTATTGATAAGGTTATAATAAAAGTGCTTTGAATTCACTATTATTATAATTTTACCTTACGTTTGTCTAGAACTTTACAGTGTACAAAGCACTTTCATATATATTATTTCTTTTGAAAGAGAAGCATCACAAGAGTATGAACAGATACTGAAACTTTTTTTCCTGTTATTCTTCTCCTCCTGAAGCCCTTTTAAAATACAGAAAGAAACTATGTCTATCATTTTACAACATTAAACCGTACTTTTTTGATGAGCTTCTTAGAAAGTAATATTGCAAAGCACAGGCTTTAGAGTCAAAAAGACCTATGTTTGAATCCTAGTTTTTTTTTTTTTTCTGAATCCTAGTTTTATTTACCTACTAGCAATGTTACTTTGTGTGGCATTGCTGGTTAATTTGGTAAACTGCAATGTCGGTTTGGGCCATTAAGGCCGGCAGTTCCAACTCACCAGCTGCTCCTTGGAAACCCTATACAGGGTCGCTATGAGTCAGAACCGACTTGATGGCACTTAGCAACAACATGTTCCTTTGAATCTTTTAACCTGTATGTACCTCATTTTCTTGAGCTGTAAATTAAGAATTCTGATCTCATAAAGCAAGAATTAAATGAAAAATAATATTAGCATATCCGTCGTTGGCTCCAACTCATAGTGACCCTGTATAGATTTTCCGAGGCTATATATCTCTCACAGAGCAACTGGTGGGCTTGAACTGTCTACCTTGTAGTTTGCAGTCCAGTACTCATCCCACAGAGCCACTACACTCCCCAAAGTAATACCTATTATTTAATAAAACCTTAATTAATAATAATAACAATAATAATTGTTATTATTAAATTATCTGTTCTTTCTCATTAACTTTTAAGACATTTCAATAAAACCTAATATGTAAAATAATTACAGATGAGACCAAAACTTGTCAAAAAGGCTCAAGTCTGTTTTAGAAGCAAATTGGAGTATGACTGAGAGAGTAGAACCAGAGCAAATGGAAGTCATGACAGGAACCAGAAAGTACATCTAAGCAGGTTTCAATTTATGATGGTTACATAGGGTAGGATGTTATACTGACAGTACTACAGGCAATTTATTTTATTTTGCTTCTTTTAATTTTATTGTGAATTTGGTGAGGCTTTAAAGAAATCAGTTTTCTATTCAACAATTCATACGCATTTTGCTTCACCCTCCTGTTTTTATTGTAATCCCCACGAGAACCATCACTTATTTCACTTCCTACCTGTGTTACCTGTTTCTATTCCTCCTTCTTTCCTGACCCTTCTGAATTTTACTCTTGGGTCAATGCTGCCCTTCTGATTTCAAATAGTTGATGATCCTAAGGTGTTCATCCCTCCCTACTGACTTGTTCGGCTGACAGTTGAGCCATGTGGTTGACTTCATTTCCAGACCTGAAGACTAACTAAAGGCTTGAGTCTGGCAGTTTTGTTTTAAGAATAGTAAAGTAAAAGCATATTTATGGTGTGAATGTCAAATGAAAGAAGAAAATGGAATCTTGTCTGTATAATAAGGAGCCCTGGTGGTGCTGTGGAATAAGCATTAGACTGCTAACCACAATGCTGGTGGTTCAAACCCATCAGCTGCTTCAAGGGAGAAAGATGAGGCTATCTGCTCCTGTAAGGAGTTCTGGTGTGATGCTGTAAAATAAGCACTGGACTACTAACCAGAAGATGAGTGGTTTAAACCTACTCAGAAACTCTCTACAGGGTTGCTAAGAGTCGGAACCAACTTGCTAACACTTACCAACATCTGCTCCCTATAAGGGGTTACTGTGACTCAGAATTGATTCAACAGCATGGACTTTGCTTTTTTGTTAATCACGTAAAATGGGGAGGTGCAGGGACCACGAGGCTAACATAATCTGACTTATTTAAGCAAATTAGCTCACCCAAGTTGCTCATGGAGTCCTGACGTGGCACTGTAGGATAAGCACTGAACTACTTTCCACAAGGTCCGTAGTTCAAATCCACCAGCTGCATCTCAGAAACCCTATACAGAGTCATAAAGAGTTTGAACCTATCAACAGCACTTAACAACAACAAGAGGTTGATCATATGGCTTCTAAGAACAAAGATAAAAGACTGATCTGCATAATTTTACATAATAATCCTCTGGTCCAGAGTAACAGATCCTAAGGAATCTCCTCAAATTGAAGCAGAGTCTCAGTGTAAAGTATTTCTTGATAAGACAACTCTTAAAATAGTTATATAAACGTTTTTATTTTGATTATCAATTCATTTTAATTTTGTCTTGATGCTCTTTTTCAGACAAAGTGGAATATTTAGACAGAGAACTAACACTAATGGGGGCTTACTGTATGCCAGGTGCTTATGTAAACGATCTCATTTTCAGTATAACCATATCATGGTAGTAGTTATGTGTGCCAGCGAGTCAGTGCTGACTCATTAGGACCCTCTATATAGGGCCTCTGAGGCTTTAAATCTTGACAGTAGCAGAGTCTCATCTTTCTCCCTCGGAGGGACTGAAGTTTTGAACTACTGACCTCTTGGTTAGCAGCCCAGCTTACTATCGATCCACTATGCTGCGAGTTAGGTGATAGGCCTAAAGTAATAACGAACAGTGTAAGTAGCATGCAAATCAAGAATTTCTTTCTCCTCATAAATTAATATTCTACCTCCACTTTCCTCATCACTTTTCTAAGATCAAATGTACTGTATTCTAGTAAAAAATTGAGAATGTATGCCAAGTGAAAGGCATGTGCTATATAGACTCGCACATCTGAGCTATGGGAAAACACACATATCTGATTTGTAATAGCTGCTGAAGAACCAGAAGTTTTGACCTTCCCCAATTCCTTCATATTGCCCTTCCCAAGGGAGCTAACAATTTGCAGGGGTTGTAAATTATATTGAAACACCAAAGAAAAATAATAATAACTTGTTTGAAAACATCTTAACAACTGTGTAAGGCACACAATAGGCACTCAATAAATGTCTGGCCTATCTGATTTTTAAAAATGAGTCATTAAATATTGAAAATCATTTCATGGCACAGAAAGCAAATCAGCTGACATTCCAGAATAAAGTACACAGTTAAAAAAAAAGATGAGAACGGCAAGGTGTCAGTATATTATCCCTGACTATCTTTCATGATTCCCATAGACAAAGGATGTCAGAGCAAAGAGAGAACCGTATTTGCTCACTGCAAACACACATTTAGTCTATGAATTTGAAGGCTGTTTTGCACACTGGGTCTGTAGAGAGACAGGTGATTGCTTGCTGCCATCATTCCAAAGTCTATCTTCTTTACCTCATCAATTTGCAGCCTGGTAGGGGTGAGGACGAGGGAAAGTTAGATTGCACTCTCAGGAGCAAGGGGTTGTTTTCCTGCCTGTCATTCTACCAACCTCCCAGAATAAATTGCTACTTAGAAAAAGGAAAGTCAAACATTTATGAAATATATTGCTATTTAAAAAAAAAAAAAGAATTGTTTTGCAAATAGTAGCACTATTAAAAGGGGTGGGGGAGAATAGCATCAGTCATTTTATATTACATATAAGCAGTTTATTAAAGAATTAAATATTTATAGACTATAAAGCAAGGCAGGCGATGAGTTGCAAACAGCTTGCTGAGAAGTACATTATAAAACAATGATTTCTGTCAGTGATTGATAAAGAATGGAGAGTACACATGCTATGAATTTCCACACGAGCAAAATTACACATGGTAGCCATCCTTGCCACAGAATCTTAAGCTATTGTATCTGGCCTTCAGTGAACAAAAAAATATACTTCTGCTTTGATCCATCCACCACCAGGGGTGGCAAAGCACAGAGATGGGTCTCATGGGTGCTCAGTTTCAACTTAATAGATATTAAATCCAAATAGCCATACAATTCATCTCATTTTCTTTTACTAATTGTTTTCCTTACTAGATAAATAAGGCTATACAATTTTGAAGAAAAGTATTCCTCCCTACCTTACAGAATTATTTATAATACATTACAGATCAGATCACCTGATACGTGATTCATTTAAGTTCTCACAGCTAGTCAATTACAGAATCAGAATGAAACCTGGGCCTCCCATTTCCCAATCCATGTTCTCTCCATAACATCACCTTCTTTCCCCAGTCCTTTTTTGAAATTAGGAGTTCTGAGCTCCTTCACTCTAAAAAATATCATTCATTCAGTTGGAAATTGTGAGCTCTTTCTCTCATAAAATTGTAATTCTAATCCATTTTGCATGATAGTTTTGTAAAGATCGAAAAAAAAAGCTTTAAGGGGCTAAAACTTTAGTCTCCATACACTCTGAGAAAAACAGAATCAAATATTCAAAGGCGTTCTAGGAGTTTGAGATAACAGTATGCTATTAATGAAATGTTGGCTCTTCCTTGTATAAATTGATGACATAGCTTTTTGTCATGTATTAACAAGCTGGGAGGATGAATTATTTTTCACCTCTTATGAGAATTAATAAGACCAAAAGGTGTTTATAATTTTGAATGCTAGAGGGTATCATCTCTTGTTGACTTTGAGAAAGTCCTAAGCATCTATGCATTCTGGATATACTAATTTGGAATTCTATTCCTTCTGATTCTTTGCTTTCAAACTTAAAAAGTCATTTAGTTTCTATGAAATTGAACTTGAAGCTCACACAACTGATTGTTCAAGTGGTTAAATGTCTCATTCAAGTTGTCAACTTTCCAGAAATTTTCCCTTCCAAAGTTTCATTATAATGGGAGGTATCAAGTAAATTTAATGCACTTTGTGTGTATTGGATATAAATAAGTACATATGTAGTTATAATGCCTTTTTAAATGACAGCTAGAAAGCTAGCTCAATTGGTTAAAGTAAAAATGTAAACATTCAAAGTTACTTCAGTGAGAGTTGAATCTATCGGTACAGAAGAGGTGAGAGAGGAGTCATAAAAAGAATGCCAGAAATGAAATGGAGAAAAAGATGAACTAATTAAGGCGATTCAACCTTTGTTGTTGTTGTTGTTAAGTGCCAAAAAAAAAGGATCCATTATGTTAATGAATGCTTTTCTTCATGGATGGTTACTAAGAGTTCCCTGAAGAATTTGATTCAGTATATCACTACAGCCAAAATGGTAATTAAAAAAAAGAAAGACGAAAAAAGAATGCTGCAAAGAAATAATTCCGTAAAATGATTTCCTACATGAAACTTTAGGGCACCACTCCTTGGTCTATGGACAGACCTGAGACCTTAAAGATAAAACATTAAAAGGCACTAAAATCAAGGGAGTTAAGAATGGGGAGACAAACTTGAAGAGCTGACAATTATGAAGTCGACAGGCAGGATCCAACAGTGATTTACCTAATGTTATAGAGAAGAAGACTCCAAATTCAAATGCACATCATTGTTGTTGTTAAGTACCGTCAAGCTGATTCTGACTCATAGCAACTCTGTATAAGGTCTCCAAGGAACGGCGGGTGGGTTTGAACCACTGGCTTTACAGTTAGAAGTCCAGTGCTTATCCTATAGTGCCACAGTGGGACTACTAATGTATATTGTTGTTGCTGTTAAGAGCTGTTGAGTCAGTTCTGACTCATAGCAACCCTGCATAAGGTTTCAAAGGAGCATGTACCCCAGGTGGGTTTGAATCACCAACCTTGTGGTTAATAGTCCAGTATGTATCCTACAGCACCACACCAGGAGTCCAAAAATGGTACCATTTCAATGTGGTGGTGGGGTTGTGTTCAGTTCCAACTTAGAGCGACTCGGTCTGTACAGGGTTTCTGAGGCTGTAAATCTTTGAGAACAGAAAGCCTCATCTTTATTCCAAGGAGTAGCTTGATAGATGCAAACTGCCGGCATTGCTATTAGCAGTCCAGTTCATATTCTACTCTGCTACTAGAGCTGTATATACACATCATAGAAATCCTTTTATTATGCCTTAAACAAGATAACAACAAAGACAAATCATCAGGATGAGGCCATGTTGGAGTCCAAAAGATTCACAGTCCCATGGCCAAGTTATAGAAGATGGAAAACAAAAGAAATTCATCACAAAATGATGACTTGCAGCAGATCGATTCATCACAATTGCATGTGGGACTATGGATGTGGGAATGGGGCAATAGTACACTATTATAGGTTAGAAAAGTACAGATAGGTTCTGAGGCCCTCCAACCACCTTGATTCATAACCATGTGACCCAGGTACCCCAATTTCCAGTAAAGCACACTAAAGCAAATTCCTGAAAAGGAGACTACCCATCCCTGGGCTGATGAAGGGAGTGTTCGTAACCTACTTTTAAATGCACTCTGTCTGAGGACAAAGCTTTCTCTGATTTTCCATGGTCACTGCCTCTTCCTGGTTTCCCAACATGGCCTCAGGGTCACTTGAACAGCTCAGCTGACAGAACAGGTAGAGCACTCAAGATGGTGTCTCACCTGATGTCAAGCTCAAGATGATGTCAGGGTGCTGACTTCAGCCTTAGCCTTCTTTCCTCAGACCAAATGCCTTCAGGTTTCAGGCTTTATGCACCAAATCATGGTATTAGTGCCATCTTTTCACTCTTGAAAGCAGTAAATACATACAATAGAATAGAACCTTACCTGAAGATACAAAGATTCAGAAATTGTTATTTCAAGAGTTAAAAACAACTATGTTTTAAAACACTGAAAAATAACTGATGTTAGTCTCATAATATGTTACTAAAGGGGATCTGGGATGTTTTCTTAATTGATAATATAGACTCCTCAGTCTTCCTAGTGTCCTGGCTGAAGTGTTCTCCCTGGAACAGGGCTACTGTCCTTCCAAAGAACTGGAAAGGCTGAATACACTTAATGCACACCAAAGACGTTAGAAAGAAAACAGGTTTAGGCAGATAAAAGGCAGAGTTTATTAAGCATAGACGTTCTTACAGATAGGTAGAGAAGTCTTCCACTTCACAATTGGGGAAAAGCTCCAAATAAAATTTGTCTTTCTTTACAGGGGTATGAGCTGTACTCCTGGTTCAAGTGTCCATGTAGCTAATTTGAAGAATTTGTCTAAATAAGCTTACTCTAAGTCCTGCTCCCCAATTTCATGACTATCTTTCTTCCCCTTTACAGCACTTCCTTATTTTAACTCCCTATCAGGTTCTCCTTATTGCTGAGGTTGGTCTAGTTTTCTGTTGCGATCCAGGGAATTTGTCTAAATATGGTTTACTTGAGTCTTCTTGTTCTGGTTTTATTATTGACAAACTTTAACTCCCCCTTACAAGTTTCCTCTCTCACCCACCCCTCTTTTAAGAAATTCCTCATTGCTGAGGTTAGCTCATTTCTGCTGAGGCAGGCTATACAGAGAGTGACTTGAGACCCTCTTCCTTTCTCTATTTTACCTGCCTAACACTATTACTGATGAAGATCAAAGAGCACAGCCTTCGGTATGGATTGCATCTCAATGTAAAGAAAACAAAAATCCTCACCGCTGGACCAATAAACAGCATTCTTATCAACGGAGAAAAGATTGAAGTTGTCAAGGACTTCATTTTTCTTGGATCAACTATCAACATTCAGGGAAGCAGCAGTCAAGAAATCAAACTACATATTGCATTAGGCAAATCTGCTGCACAAGACCTTTTTAAAGTATTGAAGAGCAAAGATGTCAGCTTGAGGACAAAGATGCGTCTGACTCAGCCATGATATTTTCAATAACCTCATATGCATGCAAAAGCTGGACAATGAATAAAGAAGACTGTAGAATAATTGACGCATTTGAGTTAAGGTGTTGGAAGAGAATATTTAAAGTGCCATGGGCTGCCAAAAGAACCAAACAGATCCGTTTTGGGAGAAGTCCATCCGGAGTGCTCCTTGGAGGCCAAGATGGCCAAACTTTGTCTCTCATAATTTGGACATATTGTCAGGAAGGACCAGTCGCTGGAGAAGGATATCATGTTTGGTAAGGTGGAGGATCAGAGAAAAAGAGGAAGACCCCAAACGAGATGGATTGGCCAAGTGGAAGCATCAATGGACTTAAGTGTGGCAACAGTGGTGAGGTTGGCCCAGGATCGGGCAGTGTTTCATTCTGCTGTACATAAGGTCACTATGAGTCGGTACCAACTCGATGACACCTAACAACAACAACAACAACACTATTACTGGAGTCCTGGTGTGGCTGAAGGATAAGCACTGGACCATAAGGTCATTTGAGTTGCAAGGTGGGTGGTCCAAACTCACCAGCCATTCCTCGGAAACCCTATACAGGTTCACAGTGAGTCGGAATCGACTTGACGACACTTAACAACACGATTACTAGAAGTCAGAATACTCAAGTATTTTCAGTATGGCAATTTCAAGCTGATAGAAATGTTACTTGTAGTTTCTTAATTATCAGATGAGAAAAGTAAGCATGACAAGCAAATGTAATCAACGCAACACTTAATAAGGCATATTCTAATTAATGGCGTCCTGGTGTGGAACTGCGGGTTAATGCGCTGGACTTTAAGGTCGATTTGAACTGAAAGATCGGTTTGAACTGCAAGGTCAACAGTTCAAGCTCACCAGCTACTCCTCAGAAACCCTATAAAGGGTCGTTATGGGTAGGAACCTTGACGGCACTTAACAACAACAACATACTAACTACCAGCGTTTCTTTTTCTTTTAAACCCAAGCTAAGTTCAGATGATTTAACTTTGGGACTCAAAGAGTACTAACCACAATGTGAAGACCATCTACCACTAGTCTTATAAGTTAAAAAACCGGATCGCAGTAAATCACAGCTAAAAGTTACTGCTACTGATTTAGAAAGCATTTATTAGGACTCAGTTACTATATTTCTTTATCTATATGAAGTCTCACTAACTAAGTCCAGGATGAGTAACATGTAAAGCTAGCTCTTAAAATCTTGGGCCCAAGGTTTAAAGAGCCAACATGAAATGAGGTATGCTAATAAAGACAGTAAATTAGTAGGTTTGACAACCAATTTCTCATATCTTCAGGGTTTTCAACTCAAGATTACATAAAAATAAAAATTCACTTTTGTGAAAATAAAACACATAAAACTACAACAGCAATTCTAGGAGATGTTACTATGAATTCTCAAAGCTAACGGTTAGCAACAAGATAAACCAAACGTCCACAGACAACTGAAGTCCACAGATTTTTTTTCTTTGTTTTCTATATTTTGCCATTTATGGCAAAGCTGTACTTGCTTGTTTGTCCCTAGGAAAAATCAGATATCAGGATAAAGCTATTGTTTCTGAAGAATGACCACTGATGTCAGGTTTCTCTCCTTAAAGTGAAACAGAGGGAGCTGTCGCATTCCCAATAGAGTCTCAGAGAAAGCTGTAGGTTTAAGGCAGATAATTCCCATGTACACCTGGTAAGAAGGGACAAGCTGTGCTTTATAGAGTTAATCCTCAGAGAAAGATAGGATCCTCAGGCAAAGTTTGCAAACAATGAACAATGGGTTGCATGGGGTGAGTGTACCAGCCCAAATGGCATATGTGTAAAGTAAGCACAAACAGGTGACTAAGATGAACTGTTTGTGGACGATGGCATAAATGAAATGTGTTTTTGTAACTTTATTTTAAAATACAACAAATGTGTAAAATACTAAGAAAGAAGCAAGACCTGTCATATACAATTTTTAAAAGTATCTTGATTACTAGAAGATGATATATTGATGAGGAAAGTGTATTTCAGAAATTTAATTCAAATGACAACAAAAATTATGTAATCAACCCACAAAGGATCATTATTGCTACTGCTATGATTATTAAAAAGAAATCGAACTGCTTTCGCTGCCTTCAGTGCTTTTTCACATGGCTTGCCTGGATTACTGCAACTACTTCCTAACTGGTTTCCCTGTCCCCATTCTGGTGCTCCTACAGTGTATAGATTTTGTTTTGTTTTTACAGAATTACCATACAAATCTATTTATGTCACTTCTCTGCTTAGAAAACCTCCAGTAGACTCATATCAAAGATCCAAACATTTTCTAGGATTCTACCCAATATTACCCTCTATGGCCTCAATGATTTCACCTACTACTGCCATCCCTGTGATCTCACAGCCTCAAACTTGCCAGGTACACCCCTAACTCAGCCTTTACCAGCTCTTGCCCTCTGCCATCACAAGATATTGTCATGCTCACTCCTTGGCCTCTTTTAAATGCCACCTTCTCAATGAACCTTTCCTGAACATTCTATTTAAAATTTTCACACGTTCCAAAAATGTTCCATATTCTTCTTTCTTGCTTTATTTTTCTCCAGAATACTGATATAACAGAAAATATTACACACTTATCTAATTTAGTCCTTGTCTCTCCTTACAAAGATATGAACTACACAAGGACAAGGAGCTTGTTTGTTTTGTTTACTGCTATACTCCCTGGCGCCTAAAACTAGGCCTAACACATAATAGGTATTTCATAAAAATTGGTTTAATCAATGGAATGTACTGGAGTGTAGAGCTGAAGCCTGTAATGTCTGAATGCCTGGGCTCAGAGCCTGGCTTAACCATAAACTGCCTTCATAAAACTTAAGGTTTTTTTCTATTAAAATGAGCAAAATTAGTTCCCAACCCATATTGTCCTTGTGAGCATTAACATAGTTTATGTGAAAGTATTTAGTAACTTTCTTAGATAACCTACAAATCAGTATTAGACTAGTATTTGACTTGTTCAATGTTAACAACTAAAAAACTGGGAAAATGAATAAAACATTCAGTTTTAAACAAGGGGGAAAAGAGCAGCACAGGAGTCCTAAGGGAAACAAGCAAGGTAAGACCCACAGCCACCCCAGATTTCTGTTTGGAGGCACCTTCCAAACCACAGCCTAGGACGAAACCAAGTCTTATATGGCAGTGTCATATAGGTGAAGACACAAGAGAAAAAGGGTAAGAGGTCACAGTACCTGAAATTTCTGAAGAATACCCTAAAGAGGGAGTCCTAGTGTGGTGCTGTGGGTTAATGCAATGGACTGCAAAGTCATTTGAACGGCAAGATTGGTGATTCAAGCTCACCAACCGCTCCTCGGAAACAGGGTTGCTGTGGGTTGGAACTGACTCGATGACAATTTTGACTCATAGTGATCCTGTATAGAGTTTCCAAGGACTGGCTGGTGGGTTTGAACCACCAATCTTGTGGCTAGCAGTCCAGTGCATATCCTGCAGGAACACACCAGGGCTCAAAAAGATCTTGAGGACCCCCATTAGTTTCCTGTCAGTTTGTTGTACTATGCCAGTTTGCATGCTGTTGTGATGCTAGAAGCTGTTCATGCCACTGGTATTTCGACACCCATGGTAGACAGGTTTCAGCTGAGCTTCCAGACTAACACTAGGATGAAGGATCTGGTGACCTATTTCTGAAAAACTCTGACCAGTTAAAAGTTTATGGATTGAAGCAGAACATTGTTGGATCCAATGTCTGAAGATGAACCCTTTCAAGTTGTAAAGCACTCAAAGTGAAACTTCAGTAGAGCTGCCTTCTGAAAGTAGAGTTGACCTTAATGACATGGATGAAGTATAGCTTTCAGGACCCTCATTTGCTGATACAGCATAAATAAAAATGAGAAGAAACATGAGCAATGATCCTGAAATACACTGGTGCTAGGAATTCCGAAGCAGACATATGGTCTACTAAGCCAGCAATGACAGATTGAAGATGTAATTCCTTAGGACCAGAAAGGAATTACCAGGAAATTGTAAGCTAAACAGTCCTCAGAATTTACAGAAGACTGAGGAACACTCAAATTGTTGCCAACTAGCATGGAGAGATTTGTTGACAATGAAGAATATTCAGTAAATCGTTCAGAAATATCATGATTTACTTAGTAGTAATACTAACCTAGCTCTTGAGCAAAGGTACTATAGACTGACTAAAACTGAATTTTAAAAAACTATCAAGAACATCAAACTGAGCAATAAGTAATTCAGTTACCTACTAAAACCTGTTCAATACAATTTAATGGAATGTAGCAAAATCCAGAATCAGTAACATAATATGTAAAATGTTCAGTATCCAACTTAAAAAATTCCAGCTATGCAAAGTAGCAAGAAATTGTTACTCAACACGTGGGGAAAAAAACATTCATTAAAAGAAGATCTAGAAAAAACAAAAATGATGCATTATAAAACCTTTAAAAACAATTATTAGAGCTGCATACAAAGATTTAAAGGAAAAAACATGAATATAATAAAGGTAGAAATGAAGGCTATAAAAAAGAATAAAATGGAAGTCTAGAAATGAAATATACAAAATGAAAAATTCAACAGATGGACTTAAAAGCAGAGTAGACATAGGAGATGTAGAAGTAGAAAGAAAGGAAAAATTAGAAGAGAAGAATGAAGAGAGTGACAATATGAACTGATCTAACATACATGCAACTGGAATATCAGGAAAAGGCAAGGGGCAGAAAAATGTTTGTAATAATATCCACTGGAAAATTCCCATAGTTGATATAAAGTATAAAGCTACAACTTCAAGAAGCTCAATAACCCATGCAGGAAAACCCAAACAAAGCTACATCAAGGCACAACATACTCAAAATGTTGAAAACAAGCATTCATGCAGACATCTTAAAAGTCATATTGTGTATTCCTGCTGTTGTTGTTAAGTGACATCGAGTCGGTTCCGACTCATAGCGACCCTGTATAGGGTTTCCAAGGAGTGGCTGGTGAGCTTGAATCGCCAACCCTGCAGTTCAGACTGACCTTGCAGGCCAGTGCATTAACCTGCAGAATCACATCAGGACTCCATATTACATTTGTAGTACTTGTTAAGTGCTATTGAGTCTCTTCCCACCCATAGTTACCCTACGGCTTTCCAAGGAGCAGCTGGTGAGTTTGAACCACAAACCTTGAGGTTCAAACTGACCATACGGCTGAGTGCTTATACTACTGCACCCACCACACCAGGACTCCAAATTACATATTGTGAAATGAAAATACAAATAAAACTGATTTCTGACATCAAGGGAGAAGAACATGAGTGGATTGTGGGACCCATCCAGAGAAGCAGTGACATCAGAGATGAAGGTAAAGATGAGGACATGGAAAGAGAAAGCAGTTGAGGACTCTAGACTCATAGAAAGAGAAAGACTGAGTGCTGGTGGCCAGGAGGCAGGCTTGCAGAATGTGCCCTTTAGTTGTTTAAATTATTTTATATTCCTGAGTGTTTTTGTGTACATCCCCCCAAACAAAACAAAACAAAACAACAGTGGGACTAAGAAGCAAATACTGTTGAATGTATGGAGGAGATTGTAAATCATTGCAACGAAAAAAGACACGATGAGTGTAAAACTAGTGTTCTCTCCCATGTAAACGATCACTCAATTCACAATAAAAACATTAAAAAAAATTCCTGATTTCTCTTCAAAATAGAACACCATCTTTAGTGTGCTAAACGGAAGAACGACAACAATAACTATCAACTTAGAATTATATAGTAACAAAACATTCTTTAAATATTAAAGTGAAATAAAGACATTTGCAGTTAATAAAAGCTAATGAACTCCAGTGCCAGAAGACTGAAAACAAAATAAAATGTTATAGCAAGTCATTTAGGAGAAGAAAAAGTATAGCAGACAGAAACTTAGATCTATAATAAAGAAACAAAGAGTGCAAGAAATAGTTTAAAATGTGGATGAATATGTAATATATTTTTTCTTCTTTCTCAAATTATTAAAAAATTAATTGAATGCTTAGAACAAGAGTCAGTAAAATATGACCAAATAGCCAAATGTGTTGGGATACCTGTAAATAAAGTTTCACTGGAAGTCAGGTCCATTCTCTGACATAGTGTGGAGAGCTGGTAGCTTAGTTGGGCCATGTGATCACAATGATGATTGTGATCATATGGCCCAACAAGCTAAAAATTATTTGGCCCTTTACAAAATGTTTGCCAGTCTTAAAGCAAAAAATAATATAAATGTATTGTTGGGTTTTTAGGTGTATAAAGGTAAAATTCTTGATAAAAGTAATACAAAGAATTGTTGTTAAGTGCTGTCGAGTTGGTTCTGACCCACAGCCAACCTGTATAGGGTTTCTGAGGAGCAGTTGGTGAGCTTGAACCGCGACTTTTCGGTTCAAACTGACTTTGCAGTCCCGTGCATTAACCCATAGTACTACACCAGGACTCAATACAAAGAATTGTTGTTGTTATTAAGTGCCATTGAGTAGGTTCTGACCCGTAGCGACACTGTATAGGGTTTCCGAGGAACAGCTGGTGAGTTTGAACTGCCAACCTTGCAGTTCAAATGGCTTTGCAGTCTGGTGCGTTAACCTACAGCGCCACACCAGGACTCCTTATAAATCAGGATGGCACTTTGTCTCTCACACTTTGGACATGTTATCAGGAGGCGCCAGTTCTTGGAGACCATCATGCTTGGTGAAGCAGAGGGTCAGTGAAACAGAGAAAGACTCCCAGTGAGATGGACTGGCACAGCAGAAGCAACAATGGGCTCGAGCGTAACAATCGTTAGGATGACAGAGGGCCAGGCAGTATTTACTTTTCACTAAGTTCAAACCAACATGATGGTACCTAACAAAAACAACAATAGTTTGATTTCATGAAAACCAGGACTAGAATGGCCAGTTTTAGGCCACATTACAGAGGACCTTGACACAGTGAAGAGAACCTCCAAACAGTGCTGATAGAACTGGTAACATGAGTGTTTTCACTTGTTGTTGTTGTTATGTACCGTGGAGTCGGTTCCGACTCATAGCGACCCTGTACAGGGTTTCTGAGGCTGTAAATCTTTACAGGAGCAGAAAGCCTCATCTTTCTCCCGCAGAACAGCTGGTAGTTTCGAACTGCTGACCTTGCGGTTCGCAGCCCGATTTGTAACCACTGTGCTATAACATTACTTCTATTTCTATATTTCTCATCTTAACTCAAAAATCACATTCTACTTGAAATAAAAATACAATTTGTCTCACATCATTTATTGAATTCTACAAATTTCCAAAGAGTATTGGATTATAATCAGTATTTATGTAAAAAATTATTAAGAAGTCCTGGTGTTCTAACAGTTAATAAGAGCTCTACCGCTAACTTCAACATTAGTGGTTCAAACCTACCAGAAGCTTCAATGGAGAAAAACATGATGATCTGCATTCATAAAGGTTGCAGCCTAGGGAATCCTATGGGGCAGTTCTACTCCTTTATATGGGGTCATTATATGGGGTCGCTAAGAGTCACAATCTACTTGTTGACACTTAGCAGCAGCAGCAACAAGAGATGGCTCATGGTATAGGAGGCAGAACATTGGACTGAGGTTAATATTATGAATTTTGTTGTCTGGTATCTTTAATTGCCATAACATTTTTCAACATACAACTGTGGGTTACTAAATCTATTTAAAAAATGAATGGTCTCATCCAAGGTCTAATCCCTTGTGTTGTCATGAATTAATTCATGCATCACTCATAGTGTTAGTCTTTCTAACTCCCACCAAATGACTCTTTTCCTTATGGGTCTGGGTAAGCAAAGGTGGGAGAAGATGCTGTTAGGATAACATGATTCAGCTGTGGATGTTAACAGAGTTCACTGTAATTGTAAAAATGTGAAACTCCAGCACTCATCCTAGCATGGATATATAATGAATCATCTCAGAAGCAAAACGGTGGAGTCTCACTACCATCAAAGAAGAGTCAGGAGTGGAGTGTGTCTTTTGGACCCCTGCACATTGAACCTCCTGAACCCAGGGACAGAAAGCTGTGACAAGAGAGGCAGGGCAGAGGAGCAGCGGCAGGAGAACCACGAGCCAGAGCCTGAGCCAGAGACTGAGCCAGAGCCTGAGCCAGAGCCTGAGCCTGAGCCTGAGCCTGAGCCAGAGCCTGAGCCAGAGCCTGAGCCAGAGCCGTGGGATTCCCAGCCCATGGAGCAAGAAAATCTGAGTGACTTTGGACAGGAGAGTTGCTTGCAGAGTGGGGTGCTTCTAGGCACTTAATTTGGGAACTAGATTTGATAACCCACAAAGTTAGAGCCAAGTGCCTTCAGGCTGAGGCTTATGGGGAGGTGGGGTGTCTTGTGGGTTTTTATCAGCAGCCCTAAAAGAACTTTGTAATATAGACCAGGGAAAGAGAGGACTGTCTGTGGGCAATTCTTCTCCTGACGGGAAGAACTGTGCCCTGAACCTATTAACTTTCCTAATAAACTCCCTAACTGTGAAAACAAAACAAAACAGAAATAAATACTGAATGGTCTCTGCAGAAGGCAGTAATCCCCATGTCACTGGAGATGAGTACAGACTGATGGGATGACATTTGACAGAGAAATAAATGCAGAGAAAGTCCAAACATCAGATGACTTTTAATGTCCATTCCAATCTTGAGATTCTGTATTCCCAGTTGTGGCTTTGATACTACCCGATATTTAGGTAATAATCTTAATGTCTCATGATGTTGGTTTCCCAATTTATAAAACAAGTATGTCTGATTAAATTATTCCTAATATTTCTTAGAAATCTAAAGATGTATAACAGTGTTATTCTTTTATTATGTGAGATTACGCTCTTTCATTTGCCATTTGCCATGTTCCACCCACTTTTGTAAGTAAGAGCAATTCAACAGAGATAAAACCCAGTCAAAGATCTCACTCCTATAGAGATTGTATATATTTATCAAGTAATCACAGAACTAAAAATTATACAGTGGTAGAAAGAAACATTTTAGGAATCTATGAAAGCAAAGAACATTGGTTCAGATTGGTGGTGCTTAAAGGAATAAAAGGAAGTGAGTAATCCTTGAGGAAGTGACTTTAAACTGGGATGTGAGGGATGATGTTCTGTTAGGTGCCTTCAAGTTGGTTCTGACCTATAATGACCCTGTGCACAACCACTACTTCCTTGAGTTGTTGATGGCTGATGCAAGCAAAAGGAAGTCTTTGACAACTTCAATCTTTTCTCCAATTACATGGACGTTGTTTATTGGTCCAGTTGTTGTATGTCACAATACACCTGACAAAAGCATAACAAGTGTTGTTGTTGTTAGGTGCTATTGAGTTGGTTCTAATTCATAACGTCTATAACCCTGATTTGGAACTGGTTTCTCATTTGAATCAGAGGATGGAGCACGTCTTCAAAGCCACCGGTGTCACAAGTTAAGTTTTTCCTTGGCTGTTTCACAAATAGTCTAGTTCAGTTTACTAGATCTGACAATTCTCTTATCCTGAAAATTTATGAATCGAGAGCATCTAGGAAGGGCTTCTGAGTAGACAGCCTTGGGGGCTGTCATCTAATCAGGAAATCTTTTCCTAATGCTGACACTCTTTATTGTTAGACTTAGGCATTTATGTTTGTAATTGTGATATATTGGAGTCTCCAGACTGCCTGAGAATAAGGTCATATTAGGCAAATAGATAAACTTTAACTAAATTCGATTCCAAATAAAAGAAATGAAGAGACCAAGTGTTTTCATTACACAATGTTTCAGAACTCAATGGAATGTGGAGGATAATGATAGTCTTAAGAGCAGGAATGCTGGTTCTGTTGTTGTTGCTGTTATGTGCCATTGAGTCGGTTCCGACCCATAGCGACCCTGTATAGGGTTTCCGAGGGTGTAAATCTTTACAGGAGTAGAAAGCCTCATCTTTCTCCCGCGGAGCAGCTGGTAGTTTCGAACCGCTGACCTTAAGGTTCGCAGCCCGATTTGTAACCACTATGCTACCAAGTGTTTTCATTACACAATGTTTCAGAACTCAATGGAATGTGGAGGATAATGATAGTCTTATGAGCAGGAATGCTGGTTCTGTAATCAAATACAATTTTTAGTCTGGCCTGAGCACACAGAAAGTTGGTCTTTTTTCACTTACAGATGTATCTTCCTTAACGATGACCAAAACAAATATAGACGTGCATATTAACATAACCCACAAGAACTGTCACTTCGCTAAATTGCAATGTAGTCCTTCATAGACTAAACCTGCATGATTTCAGCTTCTCTAGCTAACAAAGGCGGTTTTTATTTTGCTTTACTTATTTTCAGCCGAAATGACTGGAGGCGCTTTAGCAATAAGAATGACGGGTAACCTTACTAGAAAATGCCTTACAACATGTTGTGCCAAATATAAATTGAACTCCCAAGACAATTTAATGGCTAAAGATAGGTTTTGAGGTCACAGTACACCTGCCAAAAACATAAAAGTGTTGTTGTTGTTAGATGCCGTTGAGTTGGTTCCAACTCATAGTGACCCTATGCACAACAGAATGAAACACTGCCCGATCCTGCGTCTTCCACACCATTGTTACATTTGAGCCCACTGCTGCTGCCACTGGGCCAATCCATCTCATTACTGCATCATATTTGCCATGGTATTTTCTTATATTTTTTTCCTTATATTTTCTTACATCATCTGAAAGTCAGACAATTAATAAGGAACATTGTAGAAGAATTGATGCATTTGAATTATGGTGTTGGAAAAGAATATTGAAGATACCATGGGCTGCCAGAGGAGCAAACAAACCTGTATTGGAAGAAGCACAGCCAGAATGCTCCTTAGAAGCCAGGATGGCCAGACTTTGTGTCTCTGTTTCTCATAGTTCAGGCACATACCAGGAGTGGGCAGGGGCAGTCACTGAAGGATTTCATGCTTGGTAAAGTGTGTGTGTGTGTGGGGCGCCAGCAGAAAAGAAGGACCCCCAACAAGATGGGCTGACGTAGTGGCATCAGCAACGGGCCCAGCCTAACAATTGTGAGGATGGCACAGGACCAGGTAGTTTTGTACTGCTGTGCATAGGGTCACCAGGAGTCAAGCCCAACTTGATGGCGACTAACAATACCATATTTCCTACTTAGGATATTTAGGGCATTTTATTATCATGAGCTTAAGATCCATCTGAAAAACGAATTTTCAAGTCAGTCATAGATTGAAATCTCCTTAAACATTTCTTTGCCTCATACCTTACATCCAGACTCAGACATAAGCCAATTATCTTTTGATAAGCACTGAATTTATGCATTTAAAGCCAAGGCCAAAGTGAGAACAGAAGTGTTGGTGAGGGTCAAGACTCAGGTGAGGCAGAAAAAGTGCCAAAAGAACAAAATTCAAGAAAGCGCCAACTCAAGTTACGCAAGTGCAGGTTGGCAACTGAGAATGAGTGCCACCTCACCTCTGGACTCTGGATACCTGCTAGCTTCACCCTTGCCCTGGCCTTGGTGTTTATTACTAAAGGTCTTTCAAGGACAATGCTATATCTGATTTCACACATTATTTTGTGATTGTTGTTCTAAAGCTAAAAATACTGTAAAAAGACTTTATAACAAATTGTTGTTGTTGTTGTGAAGTGCCGTCGAGTCGGTTCCGACCCATAGCGACCCTGTACAGGGTTTCCAAGGGTGTAAATCTTTACGGGAGTAAAAAGCCTTATCTTTCTCCCGCGGAGCGGCTGGTAGTTTCGAACTGCTGACCTTAAGGTTCGCAGCCCGATTCGTAACCACTACGCTACCAGAGCTCCTTTTTATAACAAATAGGCAATGCAAAAAAATTAAACAAGTATGGCAATACGGATATTTGGAGAACTCAAACTCAAATCCAAATAGTCATTAATAGCAAACACCTATTTTTAGTGTTGATTGCTGTTTAAACACCATGCTATATACAAGGGGGCTTCAAAAAGTTTATGGAAAAGATAATGGATTTTTCCATGAACTTTTTAAAGTTCCTTCATATATGTTACCTGTTTCAGTCCTCAACTCCGAGTTAAAGTTTTGTTATTAATATTCCTATTTCTACAGATAGGATAACTGAGGGTGTGGCGCTGCATGATAACGTACTAGATTGCAAGGTGCAAGGTCAGTTATAACCACAAGGTCAGAGGTTCAAATTTACTAGCCGATCCTTGGGAACCCTACATAGAGTCGCTATGAGTCAGACTCCTCAATGGCACTTAATAACCACAGTAGATGTTTAGAGTCTGTAAAGTGGCAGGAGACTGAAAGGCAAGTTCATCTAACTGTAAAGCCCACTCTCTAACTGCTATACTTGCTGTTTCCCACCCATAATCCTTCAATGACAATGATGTGTTAACTGTATCTCTTCCATCAGCATTTAAATGACAGTTATTTATACAGATTCAGAATTGTGTTTAGAAAAACTAAGTTAACCTTTAAATAGAATACACTCCTTACTTAAGCCTTAAAGAGAGAAGGAATATATCCCAAAGGATTGCAAGAGAAAAGCTATGATTTAGAGATGAAGTCCATTTTGCATACTAGAATAAAGGATGAAAATGGGGATTGGATAGAATGCAAAAGAGGTTGATCCAAAGCAAATACAGAAGAAAAAGGGTTATCAGAGAGGTAAAAAAAAAAAAAAGCAACTTCATGCTTAATCATAGCATTTTCAAATTAAGAAAAAAGGAAAAACCACTTGTCTATTTTTCATAGATGAAGTACCGATAGTTATTTTTATAAAATCTATCTACTGTAGAAAATATGAACAGGCTGTAAAAAGATCATGGAAAAATGAAAGTGATAATGGAGTTTTTCTATGAACTTTCTGAAGTCCACCCATCATACTATTAATGCAAAGAGAAACATAGGGAGACCAATTTATAATTCAAATATTTAATTCTACAAATAAAATAACACGATTACTTCATGTATTTATAGAGATAACTTAGATTATTAATCTTTAGCAAATACATCCTTCATGGAAAATTATAATAGTGTGTTTCAAGAGACATTACTTCAGGTCTTCCAGTCTTCTGAGAAGAGCAGTTGTTTTGTGTAAGCGCCATTCAGTCGGTTCCGACCAATAGCGACCCTGTATAGGGTTTCCGAAGAGTGACTGGTGAGCTTGAACCACCGACCTTGCAGTTCAAAGGCTTTGCAGTCTGGCTCATTAACCCACAGCACCACAGCAGTAGCTCTTATAAAAATGATAAATGACATCTTCTCCCCTCCTCAGTACTCAAACCTTGACCTTCCTCACCAAATCAGGTTATGAGACCAGTAAGGAAAACCATTTTCTGCAACCTGCTGAAGAGCGCCCTCTTGTGCTGTTTTGCACATGAAACGTGCTCCAAATTTCACTTTTTCGTTATCATTTCCTCAGTTTAGCATAGTGATTACGAATTGGTCTGCGAATCTCACAGCCAGCAGTTGGAAACTACCAGCTGTTCGGTGGGAGAAAGATAAGGCTTTCTCTTCCTGTAAAGATTTACAGCCTCGGAAACTCAATGCAGGGTCTCTATGAGTCGGAACCAACTCCACGGCATACAACAACAATGGTAGGTCTGAGAGCCCAGTGTGGGGCTGTAGGGAAAGCACTCGACTGCTACCCTTAAGTCCAGAAGCTCAAACCCACCAGATGCTCTTGGAAACTCTATACAGGGTCGTTATAAGTCGGAACCGATTCTATGGCACTTCGGAACCATGGCACACAGCAACATAGTTATAAGTTGCTGCTAAGTGCCTTCGAGTCAGTTCTGACCCATAGCGACCCTGTATAGGGTTTCCGAGGAGCGGTTAGTGAGCTTGAACCACCAACCTTGTGGCTCAAACTGACTTTGTATTCTAGTGCATTAACCCACAGTGCCACATCAGGACTCCCAAAATGGATATGTTGTTGTTAAGTACCATCAGGTCACTCATAGTGACCCTGTGTAGGGTTTCCCAGGAGCGGCTGGTGGGTTTGAACCACTGACCTTGTGGTTCAGACTGACCTTACTGTCCAATGCATTATCCTGCAGCGCCACACTGGGACTCCAAAAACGGGTATGATGGTGGTGGTGCTGTGCTGTGAAGTTGCTGCCGATTCATAGTGACCTTGTACAGGTTTCCGAAATTGTAAATTTTTACAGAAGCAGAAAGCCTCATCTTTCTCCCACAGAGCAGCTGGTAGTTTTGAACTGCTGATCTTGAGGTTAGCAGCCCGATTCATAACCACAACAGTACTAAAAGACCTTAAAAAATGGGTATAGTGGGAGTAAAAAACTTGAGTTTTATTTTGATCTCTGGCTCACCAGTGACCTTGACTGCCCAGTAATCTCCACTTGATTCAGCTTCCCCATTAAACAGAGGGAATAATTCTTGCCAGAAACTACAAGGGACTATTGATAATAGAAGGATTAGTGTGATAATATACAGACCTTATAGCAATTTACTGTTCTGTGAAGACATTTGGAAAAGATCATGCTCTTTTGGCTACCCCACAAAGCTTATGGAAGATAATGGATGAAATATTGGTTAGAATCTGGTTAGCACCTTCATTTCATCTAACTTGGTAATTTCAATACACTATTTTCTTTACCTCTTACTTATAAATATTTTTATGTCCAGGAATTTCTAATCCCCTTCTATTGTCTGCTTTTTCTTTGTCTTATGTTTAGTCTCCTATATCGCTATGAGTCAGTACCAATTAGATGGACCTTAACAACAACAACAGTTACACAAAGTGATTTATTCTTATCTTGGGTTTTTCCTTTCCCTCATTTTATTAATATGTATAAACACTAGACTGTTTTTCTTCTGGTACTTGTTTATCTATTGTTCAACTATAATACTAGCAGGTATAATGATAACAGTAGCACTTAATATATGTGAAGGTGCTTTGTAAATAAATCTCATTTCAGATATTTATTCAAGTTAATTTCAATTAGCATATTTCCTGATCATCTATATATCTTTCTTATAAGCCGGAACAGGTAAAAAAATTTTCAGTAGTAAGAAGATGTTCTTCCTGTCACTTTGAAAGATAAATAACCACTGGATAAAATTAACTAACAATAAATGTTATTACAGTTTTTCAAATATATCTTTTTCTAAGTTATAAGATATATATTTATCTCAGGTTACAGAAAGAGGTATCTTACATTTATATCTTATACAACCTTCAGGTAAGAAAAATAAAAATGCTTCACAATTCTGGTTCTATTTTCAACTCTATTACTTTTGGTTAGATAAAAGTAGAAATCACTTAACATATATAAAATATGGAAATGACTACCTCATTGTGCTCTTAGAATGATTAATTATGCTCTTACATCAGAACAAAGGCGATGTGAACATATGATATTATTACTTTAATACAGGTAATTCATTGTAGTATGAAACAGCCATATACAGACCAAACAATAATCACTTACTACATGGGATAAAATAAAACCCCCACTGAAAAACGGAGAAATGCCTCTTTCTGCCTCTAATTAGTTTTCAATAAATGATACATAATAAGTGGCAACATTCTAATTTATCACAGCTTAGGCACAGTCCTTGAATGGGGGATGGGAGTGTCTGAACTCTGGCAGCTGTTCCTGGGGCCTGTGAAACCTTCTCTGGTAAAGGGCATTGTTCTCCATGTCTGAAAAGGTGTGTGCTCTCAGAAGGTAGGGCATAGCAACTGGAAGCAGTCCCCGTGGATTCCAAGTTTCTAAATGCAGATAAATGGTCTCTCTTCCTGGTTCACATCTCTATAAACATCCATTTCATTTACTACTGGTTTTAAATCAGACGCACATACACACACAACATATTGAGTGAGATTAATACCTAGAGTTGGGCTCAGTTCTTTTTACTTCACAGATGTTAGAAATACACTTGAATTAACAGTTTTGATTTTTTTTTCTTTTTCAAAGCTGCTGTTTGGTTCCCTGACATAAAATATAAACCAAGCCAGTCTAATTCTTTCATGGAATATTCCAGTAGATTAGGAGTCCTGTCAGTGTTTTAGTGTGTCTCTAAGGACCCATATGGAATTTACTTTTCATACCTGGTTTCTGCTGAAGTGCAACAGTGTACCATATTTTTTCACAAGTAGTGTGTCCATATAAATTATGCATACACACATATAGTGGGTAGAAATAATGTAATTATGTTTAAAAAAAAAAAGATCTGATATAATACGTCCACATGCATACTCTGCAAGTCTTGTGACATTTCCAAAAGTGAACTTCAGTCACATCCATCCTCATTTTATAGCCCAAAAATGTTACTTTTGGTCACACTTGTGTAATAAAGGTATAAGCCACCGTCATAATTCATGGATTGAGTTTAGGTGCACTCCAGTAATGGGCAAATAAACCACTGTAACAGTGTGTTTGCTCTGGGGCAGGTGCAGTTGTGGAGTTCCTTGTGGCTGATTGTTGCCCCTCTATATTGCACTGGAAATGGGTGGAGGTCTTGCAGAGGGATTGGGGGGGGGGGCTGTTCTCATGGTGCCAGCCCCATGTAATGAATGCCAGGTAGCAGGATGATGCAGTGTGGGCATTAACCCAGCCCCACACATCTCCAGGCAGCCAATCGTAAGGCTCATCCAAACAAGGGGCACATGACCCCTCTGCACTTGAGGCTCTAGTGTCCGCTCTGCAGCATTCACACCAGCCAGAGGGTGGCGGTGAGCCAGTCAGCCAGCCTGTAGGGCTGAATGTGCACAGCTCTCAGAGTCCTCTCCAGTTTGGGATACACAGAGCCTCTTATGCAGGGTCAGCCACTGAGCTATGGAGAAAATGATTTGCAGAACAGGAAAGGGATCTTGCAGGAGAGGGGCTGTTTTAGAAACTAGAAGGTAGGCTGGTGCGAATCTGCTGTTGGAAGCAAACCTTCAAGTCAACAGGCACCAAGACAAACACTCAACATCAAATCCATTGAACAGAAAATAAATAAATAAATACAGTCAGCAACATTGAAAAATATTTGTAGGTTGTTGTTGTGTGCCAATAAGTTGGTTCTGACTCATAGCGACCGTGTATAGGGTTTCCGAGGAGCAACTGGTGGGTTTGAACTGCTGACCTTTAGCCTCAAAATGACCTTGCAACCCAGAACATTATCCTGCAGTGCCACACCAGTACTCCAAATATAAAGCAGCACTTATAAAATAACAAACAGAGGTCGTGCAGTGTGCAAAAGCATATAAATGTGTTATTTGGGTAAAATGCCATTTTGATGTTTTGAATTTGTCTTCAAAGATTAAAGATAATGAATGGTATACATTATCATCACAAGCGCATCACAGTTATCTAACTGTAGCATCCTACTTACTGTAGGAGGAACATTGGTGTTCTTTCTACAAAAAGTCTCATCTAGACTGAGAAGTACAGCAGGTGAAGTAGTGGGTTATCACATGATGAACCTAACGAAATGACCTCCTGTTCACTGAGTGCATCCCTCCCTCCATGTTCACATGAAACACTTCCATGGCTTAACACCGACTGCCAGCAAGCCCGCTTTTGCAGGCACACACAGGGACTCCCGTAAAAGAGCTCGAAAGGAAACCAATGGTGGCCTCTTACAAGGGTATAAAGAAATATATTGAGGCTGCAAAACACCATCTAAAGAAAATCCCATCTAAAGAAAATTTCTTGTATTTGTAGAAAATCTCCTCCTCCTACCCCACACACCATTAGATTACCCTTTCCGTGCCTTTGTTCTCAAACAGTGTGCTTTTCCTATGGCCCCAAATATAGGTAAATATCTGTTATGATCAGTTAGATTGAAAATATTTTAATTTTCTGATTCATCAGTACCATTATCCCTTACTATATGTCCTTTATAAAATTACACACCCCCAAAATGTATCTTTATTCATAAATCTAGCACATGCATACAGAGCTAGAATATTGCATATCATAAGCAAACCATCAAATGCTAACAAAAATGTCAATCCGTAAACAGTAAGTACACTTATCGTATCATGCCTTGACACACATTGCTCTTCATGTGTGCACTTACACTACACATGCACAACTCCATTTCTATAAAGTCAAATCCATCTAGCACTGCATAGTCTGGCTGGTATTTTTCTCTATCTTTTCCTCCTTTAAATGTGACTAGCTATTTACAACCTAACAATTCTGGTTCAGAGCTGATTTAGCATTTTTATTGGAATGTGAAAGCTCTTAAACGAAGAAAAAAATCTAATCAGGCAGAAGAGATAGAAAACTTACTGAATTTCTCTTCCCCCTCAAAGGCCCCCCTGAATCCTATCAAAAGCACATCTTCCATTCATTGCTTCCCGGTGTCATTATGACAAGCGGCTACAAATCAATAGCAGAAGGGAAAAGCAGGACTAACCCGCACTCACTAGTGATAAAGATTCACTCTCAGCCCCGATTTGCTAATAGCCCATAATAGCAGCCATTGGCGCCCTGCATTAAATCATACATTTCACTCTGCGTTTATTATGGGATTTTTAAAACTCCTCACCAAATTGGATTTTCGCGATGGTCTCTAATTTCCACATTTATCATTTAAAATTAAACTCCTCTGTGGAGAGGGGGACTGGAGAAGGAGGAGAAGGTAGAGAGAGAGGCCAGACAGTTCTGTATTTTTCCTCCTCTCCACCCCCCTAACACCTTTTTTTATGAAAACCCATAAATAATACCAGGTATCATAGCTACAAGCAATGGTGGATTTTTTTTTAACATAAAAAATTCTAGAAATCAAGCTGGAATGGTCGGCATGTAGTGATCTATGAATGAAGATGACAATTCAAGAGGGGGGAAAAAAAAAGAGACAATAGAGCAGGTTTTTAAGCATAAGAAATTTTGTTCAAAACAATTCTTAGTCATAACACTGAAGGTGAATTATAAAAACAATGGAAAATAAGTTAATGCCACATTATGCAAATACTCTAGCTGTAAGGAGAGTTTTCAGCAAGTATATTTTAGCTTTATAGAAACTGCATTTGTCTTATTCAGTGACAAACAGATGAAAAGTAAAAATTCTTTTATTGGTTTCTAATTATGAAATAGATTGCTTTACCTTCTATGCTTCCGTAGTTTATGAAATTATTTAAAATTTCATAGTCTTGTGGCTAAAGCTGCTTTTGACTGCTTCAGCACAGCCCCCAACCAGTTTCTTATATTTCCCAGATATCACTAAAACAGAATCAACCCCAGGAACTGATATCACTACCAGTTCAAGGATATATCTTTATGGATAAAATGTATTTTTTTTACCCTTTGGGGGGAAAATGAAAAAAAATTGAATCACACATCAAGAGCATAAAATAAAAAGCCTACATCTTCACAAGGCTACACAATGGAGACTTAGGATAGCCCAGTTAAAACTATACATGTTATTGTTGTTGCTAAGTACAGTCCAGTTGGTTCCAACACACAGTGACCCTTTTTATGGTTTTCGAGGAGTGGCTGGTGAGTTTGAACCACTGGCCTTACGGTTCAAACCCATCTTGCAGTCTTATCCATCAGCGCCACACTAGGACTATATATGTGTGTTGTGTTAAGTGTTGTCGAGTTGGTTCCAACCCACAGAGACTCTGTATAGGGTTTCCGAGGAGGAGCTGATGAGCTTGAACAGTCCATCTTGCAGTTCAAACTGACTTTGTAGTCCAGCGCATTGAACCCACAGCTACACACCAGGACAATATATGGTGGTGGTGGTGGTGGTGTGCGTGGAGTCGATTCCAATTCGTTACAACCCTGCATAGGGTTTCCGAGGCTGTACTTCTTCAGCGGAGCAGAAAGCCTCATCTTTCATCCGTGGAACAGCTTGTAGTTTCGAACTGCTAACTTGGAGGTTAGCAGCCCAACTCGTAAATGCTACGCTACCAGCGCATTTAACCCACAGCTCCACTACAGGGCTATATACATAGTACAGCAAAAAAGAAGACCTTCAGTAAGGCAGATTGACACAGGAGTAGCAGAATTGGGCTCAAAACTGTGAGAATGGTACAGGCATGGGCAGTGAATCGTTCTATTGAACCTAACAACAACAGTTATGCCAAGCAGGATCCAAGAACATCAGTACAAACTCAGAGACGCTTCAACAGGCCAGAATTTAATTAAAATGTTGAGTGATCCTCTTAAGTTTTTAGTCTTGGGTGCTTCCTCAGCAATAAAGTCCATCTGGTGTAGTGTTGTAGAACAAGTGCTGGACTACTAACCACAAGGTCAGCTGTTCAAACACACCAGCCACTACTCAGAAACCCTATACGGTCACTATGAGTCTGCACCGACTTGATGACACACAACAACATATTCATATAATTTTCCTTAAAAATAGGGAAATAATCTTGTTAGAAAAGGAATTGTAAACTTGAACCATTTTGAAATTATGTTTCATTTCATCTTCACAGCTCTCTTTGTTTTGGAATTTTGTTTCTCCCTGATATATTTAAGATTGTTCAATGATACTTTTTAAAATGTACCACTGACTGTTGTACCTTTTCTCTGGGTAGAAAATTATGGTTGTATAGACCCGTTTTTCCCCTCTCTTATTACACCTGACCTGTTTTAGTACAGGTTTTATTAAACTAACATACATACTGAAAAGCACACAAATAAAAAGTATGCTCTGTATACTTCTACTAACTGCACAAACATGTGTAACTAATGTCCAGATCAAAAAGCTGAACATCCCAGAAGGTTTCCTTGACCTATTCTTCAGTCAGTACCAACTCTCTTAACTTCTAACAACATAGATTAATTATGCCTAACTTGAACTTTATACAGATGGGATCATCTAGTATATACTATTTTGTATCTAGCGTCTTTCATTAAAATTTTTACAAGATTAATCTATGTTGAAGTATGATGTTGTAGTTTGACTCATTATCATTGCTATAGAACAGAAATCAGCAAGCTATATGGTGGTGGTGGTAGTGTGCAGTGAAGCTGATTCCTACTCACAGCAACCCTCTAGAGGGTATCCGAGGCTATAAATCTTTACAGGAGCAGAAAATCTCATCTTTTGCCTGGTGGACTTGAACTGCTCACTGTGCAGTTAGCAGCCCAATGAGTAACCCACTACGCTTCCAAGGATCATTAGCAAACTATGGTTTGTTGTTGTTGTTGTTGTTGTTGTTATGTGCTGTGGAGTCAGTTCTGACTCACAGCGACCCTGTACGGGGTTTCCGAGGCTGTAAATCTTTATGGGAGCAGAAAGCCTCATCTTTCTGATGAGGCTGGCAGTTTCGAACTGCTGACCGTGAGGTTCGCAGCCCGATTTGTAACCACTAGCTATCAGAGCTCCTTAGCAAACTATGGTAGAAGACCCAAATAAGCCAGCCCATTGACTTTTTTTTTTGGGGGGGGGGGGGGGTTATGCCTAGGAGTTAAGAATACCGTTTACATTTATAATTGGTTAAAGTTTTTTCAAAACAAGAATATTTTATGACATATGAAAATGACATAGAATTCAAATTTTAGTATCCATAAATATGCCACGTTTGGAACACAGTGATGCTCTTTTGTTTAACTATTGCCAATGGCAAACTGGAGTAGTTGTGGTAGAGAGTATATGGTACACAAATCTGACAACATTTACTATCCAGCCCTTTTCATAAAAGTTGCTGACCTTGCTCTAAAGTCATTGCAATTTATTTATCCGTTCATCCTGGTGTGGAGCTGTGGGTTAATGTGCCAGACTTCAAAGTCGTTTGAACTGCAAGGTTGGTGGTTCAAGCTCACCAGCTGCTCCTCGGAAACCCTTTTCAGGGTCGCTATGGGTTGGAATCAACTCGACGGCACTTAACAACAGCAACAACTGTTGATAGACATATGTTATAAATACATGCTATAAACATTCCAGTTCCTGTTTCTGGTGAGAATTTTCATATCAAGGAGTGAAACTGTTGGGTACAGGGTATGCATATTTTTAGCTTTGCAGTTACTGCCTAACAGTTTTCCTTGGTGGTTTTATCAGTTTCCATATCCACATGCAGTGTATGAGAATTTGCATTGCTTTGTTTTCCTGCCAACTTTAAATAGCTTGATTGTTCTGATGGTCTTAATTTGTATTTCCGAAAGTTTGATCTGAGTCCTGGTGTGGTGCTGTGGGTTAATGCGCCTGACTGCAAAGCCGTTTGAACTGCAAGGTCGGTGGTTCAAGCTCACCAGTTACTCCTTGGAAACCCTATATAGGGTCGCTATGGGTCGGACGACTCCACGGCACTTAACAACAATAACAATGTTTGATTATATTTAGCACCTTTTTATATATCTATTGGTCATTTAGATAGTCTCTTTAAGTTCATTTGCCTATTTCTATATTGAATTATCTTTTTCTTATTATATTTACAAAGCCTGGACATAGTTTCCTGTCAGTCATCTATTATAAATATCTTCTAAATTATGGTATGCCTTTTTCTTCTTCATAAAAGTTTGATGAACAGAAGTTATTCTTTTCAAAGTAGTTCTAATGAATCCATTCTTTTCATAGCTAATACTTTTTATGTTCTGTTCAAGAAATCTGGCCTATTCCTAAGACAAAAAGCTAATATATTCATTTGGATGTTTCATGCACACTAATATGTCAAAGGAGCTCTGTAGTGTAGTGGTTACGAATCGGGCTGCAAACCTTAAGGTCAGCAGTTTGAAGCTACCAGCTGTTCCACAGGAAAAAGATAAGGATTTCTGCTCCCATAAAGATTTCCAGCCTCAGAAACCCTGTACCGGGTCGCTACAAGTCAAAATTGACTCCACGGCACATAACCACCACCACCACTAATATGTCGTTTCTAAATAATGATAATTATTTCTAATTTTATGCTTTTGTTATTATTTTTTTTTTTCATGCCTTATTATACTAGCTTGGACACCTGGTTTGGTGCTACAGGATAAGCACTAGATTGTGAACCACATGGTAGGCAGTTCCAACCTACCAGCTGCTCCTCGGAAACACTGTACAGGGTCACTATGAGTTGGAATCAACTTGACAGCACATAACAACATTATATTAGCTTGAATTTCTAATACGAGGTTGAGTATAAATTACAAAATTGGGTATCTTTATCTTGTTTCTAATTTTTGGTGGAGTTTTATAGATCCTCTTAATAGCATTAAGGAAGTACTCTTGTACTCTAGTTTGTGAAGAGGCTTTATTATGAGTGGGCAATAAAGTTTATCAAAGGCTTTTTAAAAAATCTATTTAAATGACTATGTGGTTTATCTTTTTTTTTTTTTTTTTCCTGTAAATAAGGTGAACTGCATTGATTTTGAAGTGTTCACCCTCTCCTCATGCATTTATGGAATAAACTCCACTTGGTCATGATTTATAATCATTTCTATATAGTTGCTGGATTACATTTTCTGACCTTTTATTTACGATTTTTCTATCTATGATCACGAGAAAGAAGTTTGTAATTTTCTTTTCTTGTAGTAACCATGTTTGATTTTGTTATCATCTTTCTTATATTTTTAAGTCTTTAGTGAAGTCATAAGAACTACTATGGACAAACTGCAAATTCTTTCTCAGTAAAAATGTATACTAATGGAACATGGAGCTCTGATACTTAAGGGTGCTCTAAGTTCTCCAAGCCTCATGACTCACTATTCCTAAGAACTTAATTCTACACAATATTTTTGAAAGTTTTCTAAATCTTCAAATTTAATTTCACTTCTCTCCCCAGTGAATTCAACAATGTACAGTAAAGGCTTTTTGTCAATAATTACTTATTAGGCTGCTGGAATTATTCTGCAAGAATAGGGAATGTGGGAAACTATAAAGAAGTTATATTTTCTGTCTTCAATGAATTTATAGCCAGTAAGTAAAATCAGTTCCTTTTAAACATTGTAAGTCACAGAATAATTTATTTCATTTCTTCATTCAATGACATATAGAAAAGTTGAAAGTATTTTTTGGACAATTCTCAATTTGTTGTAACTTCTATTATAAGGGAGGTGAAGAAGTAATTAATGCAAAAAAAATAAGAAAATAAAAAGTCAAAAGTAGTTTCTTATATGACCTGCTAATATTTTGATTCTGTTGTAAATTAGACAATCTTCAATGTGTTCTACTATTGTGTTTTCTTTAGATACTTTGTTCCATCTTCCTCAATTCTGATTAATAATCTGTATATACTATTGTATTTTATTCTAAAATTTTTTAAAAGATAAAACTTAAAAAACATTCTTAGCTTGCATCTTTATTAATCAAGTGCAAAAATGAGGAAACTGTGTTTGAAGATATGAAATGACAGTCTCTTCTCTTCCCTGTACAATCAGATATGAAGAGCTGAGACACTTGTCACCATGGCTCTCAACTTAGAAAGTTGCTGTCACATGCTTGCTGGGTCACACAATGTGGTACATCTCTTATCTTTAAGCTATCCTCATCTCCAATACACAACAAGTTGTGATTTGTCCAAAAAGTGTTTTCAAATGTGCTGTTTGTCATTGAAATACAAGATTGCTATCTTAGAGTTAGTATACTGTCTAAGGGCAAAGTCTCTCTGCTAGACAGATTGAGTTTGAAACCTGGCACCTTTACTCACAAGGTATATAACCTTGGTAAAATTACTTGCATTTTTTATGCCTCAGTTACTCATGATATAAGTGCGACTGGACGCATAGTAAGCAAATGTTTAGATGTTGGTTTTGCATAGGCAAGCTAAAAGGCAGCGAGCTTGAAATAGATATAAGCAAGTAGCAGCAACTTATTTATGTGGCATATAGGATAAGCACTGGACTCTTAACTGCAAAGTTAATGGTTCAAGCATACCAGCTACTCCTCAGAAACCCGATACAAAGTCGCTCTGAGTCAGAAGGGATTCCACAGCACTTAACAACAATACTGCTTCCTGTCTGCATTTTAAATCCTCCTCTAATTTCCCGGCATCAACCTCTCCCTTCTCTTCAATTCTGAAGATTATCTGCTGTTGGTGCTGGTGGTATATGGTAGAGTTGCTTCTGACGCACAGTGACCCTGTATAGGGTTTGTCTTATAAATCAAATTATTGATACATGTTCACCCTTAATGCTTCTTTGCCTACAAAAGAAGAATCTCATGTTCTGTACCTTATTTCTGAAACAGCAAAGAAGTCCTCTACTTCTTGAAGTTATTTATTTCTAAAAGCTTACTTCTTTTATGAAATGTCTACCTAAACTAACTCCAGGAGACTTAAGTGGTTAAAAACTGGAATTGCAGAAAGGGAGAAATGGGACATGTTAAACCATTAACACTGTCAGGGTTTTCTGAGTTTTCTCCTTTGTTTGGCTACTCTAGATTTCACAGAGCCTGTAATTAAAGAGTTGACACTCAATAAATGTTTATCAGCCTCAGTTTTACAAACGACTAGGGAAGACATTAAAATGAACTTTTAAAAATCACGCCAGAGACAAATACAGATTTTAATAAAAAATCAAAATACAAATCCCAAACCATTCTTCTTGGGGTTTTAATGCTTTATATTATCAGTAAATACTGGAAAGGTTAGAAGGAGCTGGTTTAAGGTCTTAAAATGAGAGCCTGGAGGCTTCTGAAATCTGCGTAAAAGACTGCTTAACACTGTAGCTATTACAATTTAAGTACTAGACAGTATTTATTTATTTCTTTACTAAAGTGCAGCCTTATTTTGTAAAATAGTTAAGACTAACTCTCAGATACAGTCAAGGCTATGGGTTCTATCAGAATGTCTATGTAAAAGAAGAGGCTATTGTGGGATGTTGTAGCTGTTATTGTTAAGTACCATCAAGTCAGTTCCGACTCACAGTGATCCAGTAAAGGCTTTTTGAGGATCAGTTGGTGGGTTTGAACCACTGAGTTAGCATTTAGCAGTCTGGTGCTTATCTTATAGTGCCATACCAGGACTTGGTAGTTGGT
This sequence comes from Chrysochloris asiatica, assembly GCF_000296735.1. Lineage (NCBI taxonomy): Eukaryota > Metazoa > Chordata > Mammalia > Afrosoricida > Chrysochloridae > Chrysochloris > Chrysochloris asiatica. Next base: position 18,460,841 of record NW_006408555.1, read on the forward strand.
GGTTGTGTGTCGTTCTGATACATAATGACCCTGTCTGGGGTTTCCCAGGCTGTAAATCTTTCTGGGAGCTGAAAGCCTTCTCTTTCTTCTATGGAGTGGCTGATAGATTCGACCGGCTGACTTTTCGGTTAATAGCCCACCTTGTAATCGACGACACTGCTAGGAAGTTTTAAGTATGGACTGGGTCCTCATACTCTGAATACTAGCTTTGGACCATCAGTCTCTCTGTGGACTTGACATAGTGGCCTCAACTTTTTTTTTACTGTTTCAGAATCTGAAACATCCTGTGGTTTATTGATTCTTGTAACCACATTCTACCACTAATGTTCATCGCTTGTGTTTCTCCTGACTACTGCCTCTTGAGGAGAATGAAAGGTGGAAAATTTGACACACTAGTCTCAAAATGGATGACTCAGTTTAAATACCGAATAGGAGAAAGAGTCTTAAACCACCACTAGAAACAATTTCCTTCCAAATGGAACAGAGGAAACCCAGCTCAATCCAGCTAAAAGGCAAAGAATTACTGAAGCAGATACTCTGAGAACATTTTGTGGCATGTCTGAGGAACAGTCTCCTACTCGATGACAAACTTTTAAAATTACTTCTTCATGGTACTTGATTATATTTTTCAATTTTAGTTTTATCCAGCAGCAATCCATTCTCATCCACCCAAAAATATTGCCACTTAGATTTTAATCCTTCCTCCCCTTTAATTTAGTCTTTTAGCTTTCTTCCTTCAATATAATACTGTTTACACACATTATACAGATCTTTTATAAGCCATTTTTTCCCTCAAGTCAGTAATCTACCATATATTTTATCATCTATCCCTAAAAGTACTTACGGAATTTATTTCTATTACAATCCTATTCTTTGCATTATTTCATTGCTTTTGTATGCTCAGAGTCTTAAACCATTTTTAGTATACACACCTCCCCCCCGCCCCCCCACACACATATTCTTTATAGTACCGCCCTGAAGCGTAAGAGGCAGTATATCATTTTTGTTAGTTAAAGTTGAAAGCAATGGAGACAGACTGCCCCTGGATTTGAATTTAAACTCTGTCTTGGATGGGACCGTGTGGCCTTTAGTGATTTGTTTAACCTCTTGTGTTGCAATTTCCTCATTAGTAAAATGGAAGATAACGTTGATGTTATTTCATAGGTTGTGGTAAAGATTAAATTAATGAATACTTATAACATCAATTTGTTTTTGCTGTTATTAGGTGCCATCAAGTTGGTACTGACCTTATGTACAACAGAACACAACACTGCCTGGTCCTGCACCAACTACACAATTGTTGTACACTTTAGTCCATTGCTGCTGCCACTGTGCTAATGCATCTCGTTGGGGTCTTCTCTTTTTCATTGACCCTTCACTTTACCAAGTGTGATGTCCTTCTTCAGGGACTGGTCCCTCCTGACAATTGTCTGAAGTATGAGAGATGAAGACTGGCCATCTGGCTTCTAAGGAACAGTCTTGGCTGTACTTCGTGCAACACAGATTTGTTTGTTGTCATGGAAGTCCAAAGTACAAAACACAGCATGGTTAACACCATTAAGGCATAAATATTAACTGTTATTATTATTTCACTAAAATTCCCATGATTACGAACAAAGATTTCTCTTCTCTACAACTGAAGTGATCAATTAAAAACAGTCAGAATTCAAGAAAACTTCTAGAGCTAATAGAAGAATTTAGTAAAGTTGTAGGGTATAAAATCAACAAACCAAAATGACTTGGGTTTCTATACACCAGCAATTAGAAATCTGAAAGGACACTTAGGGAAACAATTCTATTTATAGTAATATCTAAGAGAATAAACAAATAAATAAAACTGCCCACCATGGGAGATCCTTGTTGTTGTTGTTGTTAAGTGTCAAACTTACAATCCAGTACATTAACTCACAGCACCACACCAGACTCCATAGGTAACCAGAATCTCAAACACAGAGCTATATATTGAATATTTTTTAGTCAATCACACAAGTACAAACTGTTAAGACTTAGGATTTTATATATTACTCTTTCATTCCCAAGTGTGGCATTATAGGATAAGCACTGGACTGTAAGGTCAGTTTGAACTGCAAGGTTGGTGGTTCAAAACCACTAGCTGCTCCTCAGAAACCCTATAAAGAGTCTCTATGAGTAAGAACCGACTCGAAGGCACTTAACAACAACAACTCTTTCATAGTGGCTTATGATCATTTTTACTACACATTTTTTTTTTTTTAAAGTTTTTATTGTGAATTATGTGAGAGTTTACATGGGAGAACATTAGCTGTACATTCATCCTATTGTATATTGTTTCATTGCCATAATTATAAGTCCCTCCATGTATCATCAAACAACCAAAGGGTAAACCCTGCAAGCCTGCCCCTATGTCATCGTCATCAGCACACAGCCCCTCTCCCTCTCTGGGTCTAGAGTCTCCAGCTGCTCCATCTCGCCACATCATTGTCTCTACCTCCATCTCTGGCATCACTGTTTCTCTGGGTAGGGTCCCACATTCCGCTCTTCTCACTTGATGGTCTCAGGGACCTCTGCTCCAGGACTGCAAGGTCAACCACTCCTCTCACTTTTGCTACCTTTGCATTTCGAACCCTCACAGTCAGTCCTGATAGCAATTATTCACTGTTGTACCACAAGAATCCTATCCCCATCTCCTTTCATCAGCCCCACCCACACATATTGCATACTGCTCAGTGGAGATTTTACTTTCCTCCACACTCTCTGGATCTAGGCTCCCTCTTGAAAGTTTGTAAGCCAGTCACTTCTTGCCTTTGTAGCACCTCCCTCCCCCAATTTTGGAAGCCAATGTCTAAGTTGCTCATTACTCTCTACCCTGTATACTAAGAGGGTGGGAATGATCCTCACTGTAAAGAGTTGTTACCTCTATTGAGGTACTGCATCATAGATGTAGGTCAAGTTCATCAAACTGTTATCAGATTACTCTTTTTTTCCTCTTCTTTCTTCTAGTTGAGTTCTGATAATCTAGCCATTGAAGCCAGGTCAAGTGGGTGTTAGCTGCAAGTGTGGGTGTCCTTGTACATATCCCCACACTTCTTATCAACTGGATGCTTCACTCTTCACTCTAGTCCTCTGTGGCCATGTCACTGACAATGGGCCTGGGAGTCCCCAGGACTTGCTACACTGCTGGCCAGCCGGGTCTTCACCAAGGTTCACAGGAGCCTATTGAACGCGGTCAGACTTAGCTCACAGCTTCATTGCTGTTTTCCCCTCACTTCCTCTTATTGGTGACCAAGGTGGTCACCAGTCAGAGCGCATGTGTGGTTGTATATTTCCCTTGAGTCTTAGTCTTGGAATGGGTTTGCCCTGAGGGGACCTGACCACTTGCCTTGATGTCTCCTGGGCAAGCAACTTGCTTGTTCTTGTAGTAGTCAGTTGGACTGGCATTATTGTTTTTTATTTTTTCTGTCAGTCTTTCTTTCAAGAAGGATCTTCTGTTCTTCTAGCTGGTCCAGGTTGGTCTGCTAGTCCTTTCAAGTGGAGGTTTTCCACCTCAGAAGATTCTGGATGCGGTTCAGGATTCCACCTATAGTCTTATGCAATACAAAGGCTCTGCAGGAAGTCTCCTTCACTGGGCAAGTTCTAGCCCCATTTTAGGGATTCCAAAAGGAGCTCTGGTAGCGTAGTGGTTACGAATTGGGCTGCGAACCTTAAGGCCAGCAGTTCGAAACTACCAGCTGTTCCGCAGGAGAAAGATGAGGCGTTCTCCTCCCGTAAAGATTTACAGCCTTGGAAACCCTGTACAGGGTCGCTATGGGTCGCAATCGACTCGACGGCACTTAACAAACAAACAATCAGTTATAGGCAGAAGATGAACTCACAAGCTTTCTATGGTGATATTTGTGGCTATTCCTTTCTCTCCCCTTCAAGTGTCTAATTTAGAATGGTATGCAAGGGAAATCAAGATTCAAAATATAGCCAAGCATCTTAACATTATTTCCCCCCTTTTACCCAATCAAACCATGACTCAATTCCTGTATCCCAGAGCCCTGTTGTTCCAAGGTTGTGCATACATCATTATTTACCTCTGTCCCACTTAGCCCATG
>NW_006408555.1:18468186-18474967 GCF_000296735.1 Chrysochloris asiatica
ATTTTGTCAAATGTCTTTTCTGCATCAATTGATATGTTCATGTGGTTCTTTTCCTTTTCTTGTTTATATGGTGGATTATGTTGATTGTTTTTCTAATGTTGAACTATCCTTGCATCCCTGATGTGAATCCCACTTGGTCATGATGTATTTATTTTTGGATGTGCTGCTGGATTCTGTTGGCTAGGATTTTGTTGAGAATTTTTGCATCTATGTTCATGGTCGCGATGGGTCGGACCCGACTCGATGGCACTTAACAACAACAACAACAACAACAAATGTTCATGAGGGATATAGGTCTATAATTATCTTTCTAAGTGATGTTCTTCCCTGGTTTGGGTATGAGGGCTATGCTTGCATCATAAAGTGTATTAGGAAGTTTTCCAACCTCCTCTATATTCTGGAAAAAATTCAGGAGAATTGGTGATAGCTCCTCCCTGAATATTTGGAAGAACTCACCAGTGAAGCCATCTGGGCCTGGACTTACTTTGCTTGGGAGTTATTTGATGACCTGATCAATTTCTTCTTTTGTTATGGGTCTGTTTAGGTGTTCTTTTTCACTCTGTGTAAGTTTAGGTAGGCCGTGTTTTTCTAATAATGCACCCATCTCTTCTAAGTTTTCAAATTTGTTGGAGTACAACTGTTCATAGTATTCTGTTATTATCCTTTTGATTTCCTTTGGTTCCTTGTGACATCACTCGTGTGGTTTCTAATGCGTGTTATTTGTGTCTTCTCCCTCTTTTCTTTGTTAGGTTTGCCAATGGTCAGTCAATTCTGTTAATCCTTTCAAAGAACCAGCTTCTTGTCTTGTTGATTCTTTCTATTGTTTTTCTGTTTTCTATCTCATTAATTTCTGCTCTAATCTTTATTATTTCTTTTCTTTGTGACTTCACGTTGCCTTTGTTGATCTGTTTCTAATTGTTGTAGATGCTGTGTTAATGTGTTAGTTTTGTTTCTTTCTTCTTTTTGGATGTGTGCATTTTTTGCAATAAATTGTCCTCTCAGCACTGCTTTTGCCGTGTCCAAAGATTTTGGTATGTTGTGTTTTCATTCTCATTTGTTTCTACGAACTTTGTGAATTCGCGTTTTTTTCTTTCACTACCCAGTCTCTTTTCAGCGGGGTGTTATTCAGTTTCTATGTATTTGACTTTATTTCCTTTGTCTTCCTATTGTTGATTTCTAAATGATATCACTGAAGCTGAGAAGATGCTTTCTAGTATTTTGATATTTGTAAGTTTATGGAAATTTGTTTTGTGGCCTAACACATGGTCTATTCTGGAGAACGTTCCATGTGCACTGGAAAAGAATGTGTATTGTGTTACTCAGTAAAGATGTCAGTTTGAGGTAAGGTATGCCTGACCCAAATCATGGTATTTTTAATAACCTCATATGCATTCAAATACTGGACAATGAAAAAGGAAGACTGTTGAAGAATAGATGCATTTGAATTATGATGTTGGTAAATAATATTAAAAGTACCATGGACTGCCAGAAGTACAGTCAGAATGCTCCTTGAAAGCAAGAATGGTGAGACTTCATGGAAGCGAGGATGGTGAGACTTCATTTCTCAAACTTTGGACATGTTGTCAGGAGGGACTAGTCCCTGGAAAAAGACATCATACTTGGCAAAGTAACAAGTCAATGGAAAAGAAGAAGCCTCTCAATGTTAAGGATTGACAGAGTGGCAGCAAAAATAAGCTTAAACATGACAACAATTGTGAAGATGGTGAAGTACCAGGCAGTGTTTCATCCTGCTGTAGACAGGTTCACTGGGAGTTGGAACCAACTCAATAGCATCTAACAACAACAAGGAGACAAAGACAAGTGCATTACTGAGAGAACAACTCTGCAGCCAGAATTGTGACTTCAGCAAGACACAAGATGTTATTGTTGTCATCAGCTGATGCCAAGTGGTTCCAACTCACTGAGCACAGACATATTTAAACACGTTTTGTTTGGAATAAACTCATGCATACCTGAACTGGAACCTTAGTAGCAATACTTTTGACTTCTAATATATACTCCTCTATATTCTATGATTTTTAGTGTTATTATAATGAAAATTTTAAGTTACATTTTAAAAGAATACTTACTTTTTTGAAAAGACATACTGACAAACCTCTAGCAGAATGCACAGGAAAAAAGAGAGCAGACATAAATTACCAAGAACAGAAATGAAACAGAGACTATCACTTTACACCTTGCAACAACAAAAGGATACGGTCATGGTGGAAAACAGTGTGATGATTACTCAAAAAATTAAACTAGAACTACCAAATGGCACAGCAATTCCACTCCTAGCTATACACCCCAAAGAGCTGAAAGCAATGACTCAAAGAGAGACCTGTACTATTGGCATAACATAGTCTACAAAGACAATGCTCTACATCCTACTTTGGTGAGTAGTGACTGGGAACTTAAAAGTTCACAAGCAGCCATCTAAGGTGCAAATATTGGTCTCTCCATGTGTGGAAGAAAGAAGACTGATGAAAATTTGAAGATGTTTGGAATCAACTATTCCAGTGGACTAATGGAACATGTGACCATCATGACTTCAAGACCAGTAGAACTAGATGGTGGCTGGCTACTACTACTACTATCTGCTCTGAAAGGGATCACATTAGAAAGTTCTGAATAAAGCAGGAGAAAAAGTGACCGGGCTTACTGATCTAAAAAGAGGAGGAATTTAAGACTATGGCCCTCGGCTAACCTTCATGTTTTGAGTGGAACTCACCCTCATGGTCCAATTTTCAGCCAAGCAGTAGGTAGGGGGACAAGAACAACAGAAAGATACGCCCATCATGGAATGGTCAACCATTCAAGATCTAAAGGACAACATTTACATAATGACAAATTTGAGAAGGGATAGGAAGAAGTGGAAGGGAAAAAAGAACAGGGATGAAGTGGGATAAGTGTTGTTAAATGGAGGGATTGCAATCATTGAGATGAAACAAAATGTATGATTTGTTGAATGTTAAAATGATGATCTCCTCCGTAAACTGCACCCAATTCACAATAAAATGTTAAAAAAAAGAAAGAGAGACTTACACACTAATGTTCATTGTAGCACTATTAACAATAGCCAGAAACTGGAAACAGCCTAAAATTCCATCAACAGATGAATGCAAATGGGGTAGATATTAAGGAGCCCTAGTGGCACAGTGGTTAAGTGCTCAGCTGCTAACTGAAAGGTCAGCAGATGTGACAGTCTACTTCCAAATGTTTGTCAGCTGTGAAAACGCATCAGAAGATTTATTCTGTCTTAGTTACTATGAGTCCAAATCAACTTAGTAGCAGTGGGGTTGATTTTGGTTTGAGGTACATACATACAGTGCAATACTACTCGGCCAATTTAATCCACTACACTACCAGCACTCCTTAAGAACTACCTATATAGGATTAAATGAACAACAGCAACTTTAAAGATTAGATCATAACTTAGGGGCCAGTAAGTTTATGTAAATGAAGGAAGAACAACTCAAACAAAGGTGGGTAAGAATGGTTGTACAACTTGAAGGATGTAATCAGGGTCCCTAGATGGTACACATTAGGCAAATCTGCTGCACAAGACCTTTTTAAAGTGTTGAAGAGCAAAGATGTCAGCTTGAAGGACTAAGGTGTGCCTGACCCAAGACATGGTATTTTCAATAACCTCATATGCTTGCGAAAGCTGGACAGTGAATAAGGAAGACCCGTGGAAGAATTGATGATTCTGAGTTACAGTGTTGGAGGAGAATATTGAAAGTGCCGTGGGCTGCCAAAAGAACAAACAGATCTGTGTTGGAAGAAGTGCAGCCAGAATGCTCTCTGGAGGCCAGGATGGCCAAACTTCATCTCTCATACTTCAGACATACTGTCAGGAGGGACCAGTCGCTGGAGAAGGATATCGTTTTTGGTTAAGGTGGAGGGTTAGAGAAAAAGAGGAAGACCCCCAGTGAGATGGATTGGCAAAGCAGCAGCATCAACGGGCTCAAGTGTGGCAACAGTAATGAGGTTGGCCCAGGATTGGGCAGTGTTTCATTCTGCTGTTTCATAGGGCCGCTATGGGTCGGTACTGACTCAATGGCACCTAACAACAACAGATGGTACACATAGAAACCGTTAATTGGTGTTTGTTTTACTTTGCATATTCTCAAAAAACAAAAATAAAATTTAGGGGAAAAAAAGATTTTAAAAAACCCTCGGAAACCCTGTACAGGGTCGCTATGAGTCGGTTCCGACTCCACGCCACATAACAACAACAATAAGGAAATACAATATATAATTCTATACATGTAATTTTTGACAACTTAGATGAAATGGGCCAATTCCTCAAAAAACACAAACTACCATAACTCATACAATATAAAATGTTGTTGTTGTTGCTATGGTTTTAGCTATTAAGTGCCATTGAGTTGGTTCTAACTCATAGCGTCCCTGTATATGGTTGCCAAGGAACAGTTGGTGAGTTTGAACTGCTGACCTTGCAGTTACCAGTCCAGTGCTTATCATATAGCTCCACACCATATAAAATAGGCAGGATAATGTACTAGACTACAAGGTCCATTTAAGCCGCCAAAGTCAGTAGTTCAAACTTACTATCCACTCTTTGAAAATCCTACACTGGGTCACTATGAGTTGGACACTTAGCAACAATAACAAAAGTATTTTAAAAAATTATATTAGTGATTTTAAAACTATCAAAAAAGAAATCCCCAGGCCAACATGGTTTCTTTTTTTGTTTGTTTGGTTGAAAGTTTACATACCAAATGATTTTTCTATTCAATAACTTATACACATTTTATTTCATTACTCTAGTTGGGACCACTTGGTTTCATTGGAAAATTGTACCAAATGTTTAAGGAAGAATTCATATCAATTCTGTACAATCTCTTGCAAGGAATAGAAAAGGAAGGGACATCTTCCAGCTTATTTTAGGAAGTTAAGAGTATCCTAATACCAAAAGCAAATAAAGACAGTACAAAAATAAAGGAGAGAAAGAAGGATAGAATGTAAAGCAGTATGCCTGGTGTGGTGCTGTAAGATAAGCACTGGACTGCAAATCACAAGGTCGGTACTATGTAGGGTCACTGTGAGTCAGAACTGACTAAGTATCACTTAACAACAACGTGCCTCATTATATTGGATACCAAAAAGCCTTACTAAAATATTAGAAATCAAATTTAGGAACATATAAAAATAACTAAACAATATGACAAAGTGCGATTTATTACAAGGATACAATACTGGTTAAATACATAAAAATCAATCAATGTAAGCTAGAAAGTAACAGAATAAATCACATAATCATATTAACTGTTGTTGTTAAGTGCCCTAAGTCGGTTCTGATTCCCTGTCTAGGGTTTCTGAGTTGCGGCTGATGGTTTTGAATTACCAACCTTGAGGTTCAAACTTACCTTGCAGTCCACTGCATTATCCTGCAGCACTACACCAGAAAAAACATTTTACTAAATTCAGTACTCACTCATGATAAAACTCTCAGAAAACAAGAATTAAAAACTTTCCTCAGCTTAAAAAAATCACATCTATATGAAACTACAGTTAAAATGAAATTTAATGATCTAAGACTGAAAGTCTTCTCTCTTAAGATTGGGAACACTAACGTAACACTTCTCTCTAAGACTGGCAAGAGTATCCACTCTGACCATTCTTATTCAATACAGTTCTAGCCTGTGTAATAAGGCAAGAAAAGGAAATTTATTAAAGGCAATCAATTCAAACTAGAAAATGAGAAGTAAAACTGTTCTTATATGCAGATGATATGATTATCACATAGAAAATCCCAAGCAATCTAAAAAAAAATCTTGTAACTAAAAAGTGACTTCAGCAAGATACAAGATGTTGTTGTTGTCATTAGTTGATGTCAAGTTGGTTCCAACTCATAGTGACCATGCACAGTAGAACAAAGCACTGCCCATTGTGTTGAGGGACTTCCTCTATCTTGCTGACTCCACTTTATCAACCATGATGTCCTTCAGGGACTGATCCCTCATGACAATATGTTCGAAGAACAAGACATGTCTTACTATTTTGACTTCTAAGGAACATTCTAGCTGTACTTATTGAAAGACAAGTTTGTTATTTTGAGAGTCTGTGGTACTTTTAATATTCTTTACCAAAACCATAATTTAAATGCATTTTTCTTCTAGAGTCATATTTATTCACTATCCAACTTACACATGCATATAAGGCAAGTGAAAATATTAACTGGTGTTCCTTATAGGCATATGGATATTATTCTATTACAGACAGCTTTGTATTTCAAGATAGATATTGAAATGCTTTATTTTATGATGAATGTGATGCCATTCCTGTTCAATTTTTAATTCCCAGCATAGTAAACCATATGATTGTCCACATCAAAATGGTCAATACTAGTTGATTTCGGGTCATTAATGCCTAGAATATCTATCATTGTATGCTCCATTTCATTTTTGATGACTTCCAATTTTTCTGGATTTATATTTCATGCATTTGTTGTTGTTGTTGTTAAGCCAGTCCCAATTCATAGTAACCCTATACAGGATTTCCTAGGAGTAGCTGGTTCAATCTTGTGGTTCAAAGTGACCTTGCAGTCCAGTGATTCATATATTGCATGTTCCAATTATAATGAATGTTTACAGTTGTTTCTTCTCATTTTGTGCTGTGCCTCATCAGCAAATGAAGGTCCTGAAAGCTTTGCTCTATTCGTACCATTGTTGTTGTTGTTGTTAAGTGCCATCGAGTCGGGTCCGACCCATAGCGACCCTGTACAGGGTTTCCGAGGGTGTAAATCTTTACGGGA
>NW_006408555.1:18475067-18475573 GCF_000296735.1 Chrysochloris asiatica
CAGAGCCCTGTTGTTCCAAGGTTGTGCATACATCATTATTTACCTCTGTCCCACTTAGCCCATGCAAACCTGCCTAACTGTTCTCCCATCTGCCTCATTCTTCTTTTTCCTTCCCCCTTTCTTGTGTATTGCCCCCCACCTCAGCACTCAAACTATCCTGTGCCTATTCCCTACCCTGTGCTCCACCTTCCCCTCCCTCCCCTCACCCCACCCTCTACTTATCGATAACCAGCAAAGAATTCCCCCCTCCTTTTAGTATGGATTATTTTTCTTAGTCTTTTATAATAGTGGTTCTAGGCAGTATTTCTCCTTTTGTGACTAATTGTACTCAACATAATGCTTTCAAGATTCATCCATGTTATATGGTGGCTTACCGCTTCCTTGTTCTTCTTCAATGCAGCATAATATTCCATTGTGTGTATGTACCACAGTCTGTTTATCCATTCTTCCATTGATGGGCACTTAGGCCGTCTCCATCTTTTTGCTATTGCAAATAGTGCTGCTAT
>NW_006408555.1:18475808-18534163 GCF_000296735.1 Chrysochloris asiatica
AGTAGAAAGCCTCATCTTTCTCCCGCGGAGCGGCTGGTAGTTTCGAACTGCTGACCTTAAGGTTCGCAGCCCGATTCGTAACCACTACGCTAAAGTCACTCAAATTATTTTTCTTTGTAAGACACAGGATTCTGTTTGTTGTTAAGTGCTGTTGAGTCAGTTTTGACCCAGAGTGATCCTGTAGAGGGTTTTCCAAGTAGTGGCTGGTGAGTTTGAACTACCGACTGCGTATTCCAAACTGACTTTGTGATCTAGCACATCATTCTGCAGTACCACACCACAACTCCAAGACACAAGACAGGCATTAAAAAAAAAAAAAAGAAAAAATTTAAACATCTTAGTCATACCAAATACTTAGAAGGTTTAAGTCACTGGGTCTGGGGGCTTAGGGCCATAGTCTTGGGGGACATCTAGGTCAATAGGTACAACACAGTTCACAAGAAAAATATTCTACATCCTACTTTTTGGTAACTGGGGTCTTAAAGGGTATAAATGGCCATCTAAGGCATAGCTATTGGTTTCTTACCATCCCAGACAAACAAGAATAAAGAAAATCAAAGACACGTGGAAACAATTAGGCCAATGAACTAATGGGTCATATGAAGCTCAGTATCTATGACACTAGGACCAGAAAAACTAGATGGTGGCTGATTAACACTACCTATCAGTCTGAAAGGGCTCACATTATCAGGTTCTAGATAGAGTGGGAGAAAAATATTGAACAAAACTCAAAATCATAAAAAGATGAGGCTTACTGGTTGGTTAAAGACTATGGTACCCCCAAGACAATGGTCATTGGTTACCCTTTGTGACTGGAGCTAAACTCACCCCAGTGGCTCAATTTTCAGCAAAACAACGGACAGTTCTACAAGAGGCACAATGACACTAGAAAGGTGGTCATTCCTTAGAACAATTGATCATTTGAGCTCAAAAGGGCATCATTTACCCAAGGATAAAGCTCAGATGGCAGGAAGCGTTAGGTACAAAATAGGAAAAGAAACTGGAAACACAGGGCCGAAGTGGGGCGAATGCCATTACATTGCGAGAATTGCAATCAGTGATGTGAAACAAAACGTGTATGAACTGTGAAATGGAAAACTGATTTTCTCTATAAACCTTCACCCAATTTACAACAAAAAGTTAAGAAATAGAAAAAAGAAACTGAAAAAAAAATTGTATACATTAGTAATAAATATGTAAATACCAAAAATCAAGCAAACAAAAAAGCATTTATAATAGTTTTAAAAAATGAAACAACTTGGGTATTAATGTAAGAACAAGTATAGAATTTCTATACTGAAAAAGTACATACTGTTAGTAAAAGAGATCAAAATAAACACACATATTGCATTCAAATAGTAAAAGTCTCAACAAAGAAAAAGACATCAATCAATATTTTGCAAATCCATATACAGGTCAATAATTTGTCTTGTCATTTTGACAGTATAAGACTCAGATTTTAAGCCTTTGAGATAAGCTTTTTTTTTTTCTTACTCAGCATGACATCCTTGAAGTTTAACCAAGCTATTGCATGTATCAATAGTTTGTCCCTTTTTATTGGTGAGTAGTATTTCATCACTCATCTGAGTTGAAATTGAAGTAATGTCAAGGGCTTTGTCTTGGATTTTAATATTTCATGGTAATACGATTTGTTTAACCATTAAACAATGTAGTATGTTTTGTTTATTTCTAGATTTCTAGTTTGGAACCCATTTTTTAAAACAGGGCTTCAAACTGGTTCATTCTGGTTTGCCACACAGTGAGAAACTGCATTTTCACTCCAGATTTTCGGAATCAGAATCTACACTTTTAGATAACCAGGTGATTCTTACATGTGTACATCACAATCAGCTGGGTATCCTTAAGAATCATCCGGGAATATAATTCTCAGCAAGGGGTAAACCAGAATGCACCAGTTTGAAGCACTGTTTTAAAATCCAATATTAATTATGACTATAATCATAATATAGACTATGCAAAGGAGCTCTGGTAGTGCAGTGGTTACACATCAGGCTGCGAACCACAAGGTCAGCAATTCAAAACTAACAGCTGTTCCACGGGAGAAAGATGAGGCTTTCTGCTCCTGTAAAGATGTACAACCTTGGAAACCCTGTACAGGTTCGCTATGAGTCGGAACCAACTCCAGGGCAATAACAACAACAACAACAACAACAAAGGTATTCAACTGTGTGGATCATAACAAACTATGGATACAATTTCAAAGAATGAGTATTCCACAATACTTCCTTGTGCTCTCATGAGGTACCTGTACATAGACCTACAGGCAGTTGTTAGTACAGAATATGGGGATACTGAATGATTTAAAATCAGGAAAGGTGTATGCCAAGACTGCAGCCTTTCACCATACCTATTTAATCTGTATGCTGAACAAATAATCCGAGAAAACAGAATATATGAAGAAGAACGTGACATCAAGATTGGAGGAAGATTCATTAATAACCTGCAATATGCTGATGACATAACCTTGCTTGCTGGGAGCAAAGAACACTTGAGATACTGCTGAAGATTAAAGACTAAGCCTTCAGTATGGACTGTATCACAGGGTAAAGAAAATGAAAATTCTCACAGTTGGACAAATAAACAGCATGACAATAAAAGGGGAAAAAATGAAGTTGTCAAAAACTTCGTTTTACTTGAATCCATAATCAACACTCATTGAAGCAGCAGGCAAGAAATCAAACGACATATTGCTTTGGTTAAATCTGCTACACAAGACCTCTTTAAAGTGTTCAAGAGTAAAGAGATCTGTTTGAGGTCTAAAGTGCACCTAAGCCAAGCCATGACATTTTCAATTGCCTCACATGCATGGGAAAGTTGGACAATGAATAAAAAAGACCAGAGAAGAACTGATGCATTTGAATTATGGTGTTGGAGAAGAGTACTGAAAGTGCCACGGATTGCTAGAACAAGCAAATCTCTCATGGAAGCAGTTTAGCCCAGATGTTCCTTAGAAGTGAGACTGGACATGATTTGGACATGTTGTCAGTAGGGAACAGTCCTGGAAGGGCATCATGCTTGGGAAAGCAGAGGGTCAGAGAGAAAGAAGAAGACCCCCAACATGATGGATTGACATACTGGCAGCAACAATGGCTTAAACAATTGTGAGCGTAGAGCAACATCTGGCAGTGTTTCATTCTGTTGTGCATAGTGTCACTATGAGTTGAAAGCAACTCAACAGCACCCAACAACAACATAATCATTATAAAGGGTTTTGTGACACAGTGGTTAGACACTCAGTTGCTAAGCAGAAGGTCAGTGGTTTGAACCCACCTGCCACCCCACAAAAAATATGTGGCCGTCTGCTTTTGTACAGATTATATCCTGAGATATAATCCTATGGGGAATATTGCGATGAGTTGGAATTGACTCAATGACATTTAAAAAAATCATTATTATATATAGCCAGGAGTCCTGGTTTGGCACTGTAGGGTAAGCATAGGACTCTGAGGTTGGTTTGAACCACAAGGTCAGCCGTTCAAATTCACGAGCCACTTTTTGAAAATTCTATACAGGTTTGCTATGAATTAGAACCGACTTGAAAGCACTTAACAACAATATATAGCCAATGATTTTTAAGGTTTTTCTTCACTTATTTGTCATTTGCTTTCCTCACTATTCTTCCTGGAATCTCATCTCTTCCTTCTAGGTACCTTCCCTTATTACTTGGAGTATATTCTTCAGTAAATTTTACAGAGAGAGACTTTCAGTAAATTAACTCACTTCATGTTTATTCTGAAAGTATCTTTATTTTGCGTTCATTTTGTGTCTGTGCACATTTTAGAATACTTTAGGTGAATAGCAAATTAGTTTTCCAATCAACAATTCATATGCAAATTGTTCCATGATAATGTTTGCAATCCCTGCAATGTGTCAGCATTCACACCATTTCCTCCCTGGGACTCCCATCTCTATTCAACTGCATTCCCTGTTTCTCTCTGTTTTGTCATCTTTGGTTTTGGGCAACTGATGCCTTTTTGGTCTTATAAAGTTGATTGTTCTAAGGAGCCTATTCTTCAAAGGTTGTGGTGTTTATTTTATAGGCCTGTCTATTGTTTGGCTGTAAGGTGGGCTCCAGGAGCACCTTCAGTTTCAAGTTAGAAAGATGTCTTAAAGCAATAGTCTTGAGGGTGCCTCCAGTCTCTTTCTGATCAATGTATCTGGTCTTCTTTTTTTTATTTTTTTGAATTTTGTTCTACATTTCTTACCCATTCTCAGCAGAACCTCCTATTGTGGCCCTTGTAACAGTGATTGGTAACAGTAGCAGGGCATGATTTGGTCTACTCTCAGGATACAAGAGTTTGTGGTTCAAGTAGGCCATTAGTCCTTGGAATTATTGCTTCCTTGAATCTTTTTTTTTTTTTTTTCCCATTCCCTATAGCTTCCGGTGGCAAGAAACCAATAGTTGCTTCGTAGATGCCCACCCTTAATCCTTTAAAATCCCAGAAGCTACTTACCAGAAAAGGATGTAGAACATTATATTTAAGGACTGTGTTTTGCCAATTGTCCTATATAACCCCTGACATTATGGTCCTAAGCCTTCAAGTCTAGTTGTTCATTGCTGATGTCCAAGTAGTTTCTATAACTGTGCCTCCTATGTTCTCTATTATATACAAGTTGGCTTCAAAAGTTTGTAGAAAATATCCACAACCATACCTACATATGTATGCAGTGTTGTTGTTAAATGCCATCGAGTCAGTTTTGACTTATAATGACCCTGGTGTGGTGCTGTAGGATTAGCAATGGATTGCTAACTGCAAAGTCAGCAGTTCAAATCCACCAGCCACACCCTGGAAACCCTATAAAGGGTTGCTACAACTTGGAACCAATTCCACAGCACTTAAAAACAACTACTATCTAGTTAGTGGTTTTTCCTCCCTCTTCCTATCCCTAATAACCTTAAAACCATGTTGCCTTCCATGCATAAGTCTATTCTTGATCTTTTTATAATGGTGGTCCCATACAATATTTGTTCTTTTGTGATTGATACTTATTTCACTCACTATAATGTTCTACACATTCATCCACATTGTGAAATGTTTTGCACATTCATCATCATTATTTATTCGTGTATAGTGTTCCACTGTATGCATGCATCAAAGTCTGTTTACCTAGTCATACACTGATGGACTCAGTTGTTTTCAAGTTTTTACTATTGTGAATAATGCTGTGATGAACATGGGTGTTGCTTTCGTTTTTTGAAAAATAGTTTAGTTGAGATTATGTAGTAATCAAGGAATAGTCATGAAAAGAGAAAGCATTACAAATATTTAAATTTGAAAGGGATTTAAAATATCAATTTATATGCTTATAAAACTATCAGGGAAACCCTCCATCAGTTATTTATTAAATATTATCTCACTCATTCTTTCATAATCTGCTCTGGAACTCCTATTATATATGTGCTAGATCTTCACATTTTATCTTCCATGTCTATCATACTCTATTTCATATTTTCTATCTCTATAACGCTGTACTGCCTTGAGGGCAATTTCCTCAGATCTATCTTCTAGTTAATTCTTTTTTTTTTTTTTTGATGGACATATTTTTCATTTTCTGAAGTTCTATCAGATTTCTGAAACCAGCTTTTTCTTAAAGTATTTTATACTTTTCTATTTATATTCTCTACAGTATCTGAAGTTATTAGAGGCTAATCCTGGCATATACTGGGTCTACTGACTCTTGTTCAGAATGGCTGCTTTTTGTATATTTTTAAACTTTTGGAAAGTGAGTCTATTCTATGTTGTGCTTTTTTTCTGAGCGAACAGGGTCACTATGAATCAGAATCGACTCAACAGCACTTAAGAAAAACAACAACATACTGCATGTAGTCTGGACTGAAGATGCATATTTCCCGAATGGCTTTTATCTTAGTTTCTGTAAGCCACTTCAGAACTACTTTAATGCCAATTTCTCAGCATAAGAAACCAGGCAGGAGTGTAAATTTAAACCTAAACCTAAAAAAGGGGTATAACCATAGTTATAAATTCTTGGGAAAGTCTTCTTTACCTACTTAGACACAGAGTTCAGGCTGAGATAAATTATTCTTTGTAGCTTCCCTAAACTGAAGAATATATTTATTTTTTTAATAGCCTGTTCTTTGAAAATGCTTCTATAGTTCTTTTTCACACTTGTGTCTTAGTGCTAAGTTTCTTCAAAATGTAGGCCCCAAACATTGCCCCCAGATCTCAGCTGGCTATTAGATATATATGCTTGGGCTCTGGGTAGTCCAAGTCACTACTCATGTTTATCACCTGTCCTCCCAACCCCTGTCCATTTTCAGCCACTAAGACTTTCCCTTAGTTTCTTGCAAGCAAAGCTCTATATTCAAAAGAATATTTTCCACATTTTATCTAGCATTTCTGGATGTTATGCAGTGAAGGAGTGTAGAGTTAATTCTAGGTTGCCTATCCAATGAGTCTCCTATAAAATTTTCCCCAAATAACTTCTAGCACAGTATTTAGCAGACAGTAGAGTGAGAATGAACTGCTATTCTTTAGAAACATTCATTTTCTTCATTAATTGTCTGCCCAACTTTTTTATCTCAAATCCTTCATTATAAATTTGTGAATTTTGTCTCTTAAAAACTCATTTGGACTAGTATACTTTTCTCACATCAACTACTATAATAGCCACAGTGATCCTACCTTCAGCATATTTCTTCTTTTTGATCCATTTGGAATTGGCAGTCATCTTTTAAATATGAAACTCTTAATATGTCATTTTACTGTCAGAGGCTTGCAAATTTTAAAAACCTTACTCTTATTATTTTTTTTTTCAGCAGTTATATAACTGTATTTTCTACTGATTAAGGCAGTGTCAAATGTGAATGGAACATAAGGTAATTATTGATCTTCTGTTGCTAGCTGATTTTCTGCTTCACCCTTGATAACTCATATACTTAAGGAGCATTTGCTTTAATTTCCAGAAGGAAATACATAAGATGCTCTATCCTATATTTCTGCCACATTGTAAGTATAGCATATATCTATATAATATATACATGTAATATGTAATAACTCTTTATATTTACATAATTTAAGAATTATATTCACCTGTTTATTTATTTACTTTTAAATAAACTTTTTTTTGCCCCAACCTCAGCCCAACCTGGATTTTAGATACCATTATCTATCTTCAGTGCAATCTCTGTAAAGCCTAGTCTAACCACAAGAATCCAAAGGGCACTTTATAAATATTCATTTTGACAATCATGATGGTCTTACACAGGCCTTTTAAAACTGATTTTCAGAAATCATCAGCTATTCTTTGACACAGATTAAGAAATCTGCCCCCATGAGATGATTGCCTTTTAATGATAGAAGAAACAAAAATACACAGCAAAAACAAGTGAGATGGATTTTTTAAAAATGTCTTAGTAAAAGATCCAATGTACTGCAGGAGGAACATTTTAGAAAAATATAACAGTATGGCAACTCAAGTTAGTAACATGCAATCACACATGGCTTAATATTTTTCCATATACTGTGGTATGCACTGAAAAATTCAAACCTGTGGTTTTAAATATACTACCTCCTAAGCACTAGTATGGAGCCTCAATTATGTCAATGGATACTCTGTGAACATCAAAACTGAAGATACAAATCCACCACAGTAAGCTGATTAGCAATGCTAATGTGTACAATACACAGTCATATAATTAGAAAGAGTTTTACTCACAGTGATGTTGAGGTTATGGGGTTAGGACAGTTTCCATTTCAAAAGACAGAAGAATCCAGATTACCATGACAGGAAAAAGTAAATCATCTAATTTAGCTGTTGAAAATATCATGGCTTATTTAAATAAAAACAACTTTTACCTTTCCTTATGAAAATTAATGTAGCTCATGAGTTAAATCTCCCCCAGCTAAAGGAGACAAAAATATAAAAAATGAAGCAGACCTTCAACAGGCATGACAGCTATAGAATCCCCACCATGTATGACTATATTAGTACAACTAGGATGTCACCTCATTGTTCACCTAAGAGAGAATGGAGCTTGATTAGAGGGGAAAAAATGCCATAAAAATGTTCACTCTTTCCCCTTAAATGAAAAGATGTGCTAGGAGATGGAGAGGTGGAGAACAAGAGAAGGCATTCAGTAACAAACATTTGGTTACAAGGAGATAAAAACCCATTTCCTTTGTGCATTTTCTTAAGTTCTACCTTTGGCATTTCTTCTCAGCTATACTAATCTACAAAATATATGTAGGTTTGGTGGGCTGTAATTGGCTGTAATTAGCTAATAAATACAGTTCTGCTTGCTTTGAAAGGAGAACAATGTTAAACCCAATCACTTATTATCTGTGCCGATGATGATACTCACTCTCTGGAAATTTAGGTATAAATATACAAAGTTTGGAGACAAGCTCATTATTTCTCACATGATTTTTCACAATTGGAACATGTCACCCTCTCTTAAAACTCTGTAGTGGGATGAAGATGTGTTGTCACTCTCCTTTACAGCAAGACACTGGATCATTCTTTTAAGTTTGTGATTCTATTTAAATCTTATACACATGCCCTAAAGTGAAAAAAATATTCTCACAAATCCTTGCATTACCTAGGAAAATGTCAACTGCAGCTTTAAATAACACACCCAGAGACAAAAGAAAGCTCCAAGTATCTGCTCTTCAAAAGAACTAAAGGCTAATACACACTCACACACATACAGTCTACTTTGAGAGCCATTTCTATTTTCATAGTATGGTTAAGTTAGGATTACCAAAGGAAAAAATTTCAAAGGATTTATCATTTAACACTTTAATGGAGTTACTAATAAGAATTGTACTGAAGTAGGTCATGCCAAAATCTTCCCTCAAATGACAAGAAGAGATCCTATATACGCAACCATTTCAAACACAATAGCCACAAGAAACCACAGTTTTATTACCAGTGTAGGTAACTTTGAGTACTGTGAATGAAAATATTTTAATTTATAACTCAAACTTCCTACTATAGTCTTAATCACCTATAGAATAAATTCATATCCTAAGGATTAATATAATCTTGTTAATAATAAAGAAAAGTTTGCCTTTCTCTCAGCCCATGGTATATTCTCCTATT
The DNA here is from genome assembly GCF_000296735.1 of Chrysochloris asiatica. Classification (NCBI taxonomy): domain Eukaryota; kingdom Metazoa; phylum Chordata; class Mammalia; order Afrosoricida; family Chrysochloridae; genus Chrysochloris; species Chrysochloris asiatica. The sequence continues at coordinate 18,484,893 of NW_006408555.1, forward strand.
GAACTGTGAAATAAGTCAAGGGTAAAGAAGCATGAATTCAAACTGGAAGCATTAAACAAAGGGAGTTTCTCTTATACCTCAATGGAATGTTGAAATAATTTCCCAAGTTGCAAATTTCTAGTGTTCAAGAAATATATTTCTCCTACACTTTAGAAAACAGTTTCTATATCGGCCACACCAAAGAAAATGTGAAGTGCTCACTGATATTAATGATGAAATGTAAGTTTAAAAGTCTGATGAGGATTATTCAGGCTTTCCTCATTGACCTACAAACACATGTACATACATACACATACATGTTCATTTGTGAAAGGAAAAATTCCTAACAGTCTATATTATTCCCAATGAAGGAAGAGCATGACGTAATGAATTAAAATACAGAAAATTCTTAATTTAAGATTCTAAAAGTAAGCTGGACCAGTGCTAATTATTGCTTCAGGAGGCCACATTTTTATTTTTGGCTGACAACATTTCTGGTTGAGCTCTTTTTGGAAGGTTTAACATACTATGGCTTTTACACATTACACAGAACTGAGGACATAGCCAAGACAACAACTTGCAAGTCTGTTCATGAACATCAAATTGCTAAATGTGTTTAATCATTTGTGATTCAAGATTCAGGGCTGGGGGTAGGGTGCAGGGAGAGAGAGAGACAAAGACAGAGAGAGGATGGATGAATCCTTGAAAATCAAAAGCTTCTTTGGGTTATTATTTCATTACTTTTCTAAAGTTTATTTCTATTTCTAATGAACTAAGTTTTAAGGTTAGTCCTAGCCTCACTTTTAAGTGTTTGTATTTTCTATTTGTGATAAATTACATTGTTTTTACTCTCTCCCACTATTAAGATACTACAGTCTATCATCTAAGAGTGAATTTGCAGGCTAAGATGTCTACGTGGAATATTCAGGACAATTTTCAGAATTCTTCTAAATAAGACACCTTCCTTCTTAGCTAACAATTTTAATTACATTTTTTAAAACAGAGTACTACTAAAATTCTGTTTTCCCTTCAAATTCATGACTTGCTTTTCATTGCATGACCTGATAGAATTTCCCATTGATATAAAATACATTTATATCCTCACTCAACAAGCAATTCTTAGCAGTGGAAAAAAAAAAAAAAAAGAACTAGATACTTTTGTATATGTAAAATCAATGATAATGAAAAAGAATCTTATACATAGACAGATTTTCCCCCAATACACTGCCTTTCTTGATCTTTATAATGACTCTATTATTTAAGAATGGGGGAAAATACTATTTCCTTTTGAGAGGTTAGGTAAGGAAAAGGCTCGGCAAGTTAAGTCACTGAACTAAAAGCCACAAAGTTAGTAAGTAACTAGCCATTCTTTTCAGGATGCTTCACTGTGTTAAGATAATATGTACAGTTATATACATTCAGTAAATTATTTAGTCAATTCCTTGATCGTATTTATAAAAATAATTGTATGACTGTTGAGAATAGACACAGCAGAATATACACGAAGTCAAGTTCCTGCAGGAACCATTCAGTGACATTAACTCCATAACATTCTCCTCCCCATTCACATAAACTTACTGCCCCCTAAGGTTTTAATTGCATGTTTTAATAATTATATTTAGCTACACATGCACTAGCTAAGTTTTCACAATTCCGCACTTACATAGAAACAAATAAGATAAAACAACAACAGAATACTGATCATTTATAGAGACTGCAATATAAATGACTTTGTAAGTGATATAAGGAAAATCTTATCCAACTAATGATGATTATTAAACAGGATAGGGACACTGAGACCAACAACATTTAATAATTGGATTTCTTCCCTCAGGTTTGTGTGAGTGTGTGTGTTTGTGACTTTAGAAAATATGTTGATTTTGCAGTCTGGGTTAAGATACATAATTCCCTTTCCGGTGAGGAGAGAAGAGCATTACTCATAGAGGATGTGAGGAGACCACTCTAAAGGGCCTGATGAGACCTAATCTATGAAGGTAACATTCACATCATCCCTTCTTGTGTTTTTTAGCACATCCATCAGCATTGATTGACCTGTTTTCCTATCATATCCACTCCGAGTTCTACGATGTCCTCACTTTATTACCATTATTTCAACATGACCCTTTTCCATTTCTCTGAACATGTGACAAACACTAGCCACACTCCTATACAATGTTCTCTCTACATTTTCTATTTTAATGAGAGCTCTTACTTGGCCTTTTCAAATTTTACTGCTCTTTTACCATTATCTGTTTTTAATGTAGCTTTAATTATTTTCATTTAAAACAATAGTGCAGGGCTAATCTGGAAAGAAAGCACTATTGCTAGAAAATAATAATATTATTTTAAAGCTATATTTTAGTAAAATGCATTAAAATCCAGAAAAAAATTTAGAATGAAATTCCATCTATGGACTAGTTATTTGAAAACTTATAATGTTTGCTTATCATACTATTGTTGTCACTGTTGTTAAGTGCCACTGAGTCAGTTCTGACCCATAGACTTTGAGAAACAACTGTATGAACCATTTCCACACAGTTGGGAACACAGCAAACATACTAAAACCAAGAGGCAGGAGTAACTTAAAAATTCTTAGGTTTTATACGCTAAAGTGGAGCCCTGGTGCAGCACTGTGGGTTAATGTGCTGGAATGCAAGGTCGGTGGTTCAAGCTCGCCATCCGCTCTTCAGAAACCCTATACAGGATCACTATGAGTGGAAACCAACTCAATGGCACTTAACAATAACAACAACAACATAGACTGAAGTATGAATGTCAATCATCATCAGATTATTGACTTTCATATCTATCTTCCTGAGATCACTCTGTTGCCAGTTTGTTAGCTTAATGTTAAACTGTTTCTACCTTTACTTTCACAGGGTATCACACTTGGCAAAGATGATGACAAATATTTATAAACCACAGATTTGTCTAAAATGAGATCCAATCAAATGATCTTACTGCCAGTTTTCTCTATCTTTTGAAAAACCATTGGAATTTTCATTTTAATGAGAATTTCAAGTTAGTCAGTTGTCTATAACTCACTGAGGTCCTATGGACAGTTGAAGGAATCAAACATTGCTTCCTTTCCTTTCCATTCCTTGTTGTATGTCTGTTTGTTTGGAAGTGTGTGCATGAGGCTGAAGGAAACATTATTTCTGTACTTTCTGGCCTGGATGCTTGTCACTCAATTTGCTATAATTAAATTTACCCCCTTACAAAAAGAAATGCTTCAGTTGCAACCCCGGCCTCTTTTGAATCTCCATGCCAGCAAGCTTAGCTAATACATTTTGATTAATGTAGCCAAATACCAACTCCCACCTCAAGTCCCTTTTCTTAGACTACTTTCATCAGACTGGTTCATAGAGAGAAGAAAATAACACTAAGGTTGGAAGGAATGAAGACAGGAATAAAATAGCAATAAAAAGTAATTATATAAAAATGCTAAAGATCAAACATCTGTTTTTCACTTAGCCCACTGAGCTTGACAGTTCCAGATTTATGCCATTATCCATATTTAAACAAATATGAAAAAGGAAGAGAAAAATGCTTATATTTGATTATTAAACAGTGCAAGAAAAATAAGAGTTGTTATTACACTGGTAAGGAAAAGAGAAACTCAGTGAAATTTCTTTCCACAGATTTGCCTTTCTGATCTGCAAGGTGCTGTCCCCCTGCTTACATTCTGTTACCCTGGCAACGCACTCCTGTAAAATAAAGATTATTAAAGCGCATATGATTATTTTGCTGCTGAGTGAATAAGACAAGCCGCTTCTGAAACGCCTTATCAGAGAAATTCAATTTTAGAGCAAATTGTGTTTTTTGCCTCCTTCTAGCTTTCTCTTCCCTCCCCCTATTTCAAATAAAACCATCATCTCCACAGTTACTACATAATATTTTGTTACTCAGGCACACCCTTAGTATTTTAAACTGGCTTTCTTTTAATTTCATGAAAGCACTGTTCCTTGTTTTTTTATTTTTTTTGAAAGCTCCAGTCTACTTTCCAGCTATCTATGAACTGTGTGAATCACAATTAGAATACCATCTGTCCTTGTCTTGGTTCTGGACCAAATATGGATACATATATTATACATTGAGTATGCAATTATTGACCACAGGATGATGCACAGAGCCAAGAAAAGGCATGTGGAGTCATTTGGAAGGCTCCACATTTAAATGTCACAGGTACCCATGTCTTTACATTGAGTGCCTCATGCTTTCGTCTCTGACACAGTCCTACGGTGATGTCACAGAGACGGGCAGTTTTACAGCTGCTTTGACAGCCAGACATATCTTGGCTACCCATATGTCTACATTTGCTTCAGATACTAGAGAAAACAGGGGAAACTTTCTTGAAACCCTTGAAACTATTTAATAATGAGCACCTCAGTGTTCTCTTCATACTAGGTAATTTCCTGAGGAGATAGTCAAGACAACTCTACAAAAACTACTTAGTGATTTTATTAGAAACTATAGGTTTTAACATGGCTCAGTGTCTGAGAAAAGGTCAGTAAAAATAAATAAATTGGGACCTGTAAACATCCAACTCAGACTACCAATGTATGAAAAAGCTATCATTTAAAACCACTTAAAACAGGTGTTAACTTAGCTTTCAAGTAAAAGCAGAAGGAATCTGACCAGAAGAAGGGTAAGTTTCTTTTTAAAAGGCCATACGGAAGACTTTCTGTTTTGTAAACTGGAGATAGATGTGGGTGGACAAGAAGAGCTCTGGAGAAACTGTCTTTCATGCTGTCAGGACAGCATTCATGGGACATTCTCCCACTGTATAGAGCACTAGCTTTATGATACCCATCATGTTAGAGCACAGAAACGAAAATAAAAGAAAAAGTGGTATGCAGTGCTGATACTCTAACACTAAACAAACGCTAGTCTTTATTCTGTTAATATTCATTTTTGGGCCCCATCAAGTACCGTACCCTTAAGTTGTTTTAGTAGGTGGACCCACAAGCTTTATGTCATTTCACTTGGCTAACTACAAATCCCTGCTTACCAGAAAGAAATGTTTTGATTTAACAAATTTTAGAAACTCTGCGCATAAGCAGCATGATGTATCAGTTGTTTTGGTGTCGTGAATGTAACGTAGTATAAAACACCAAATCTTTGGTAAACTACCACCACCATGGAAGGAATGGCTGTAATTCACTCCCAATACTGCCCAGAAGGTGTCACCACAGCCTCATTGGCTTGAAGGACTTGGGGACATGTGGGGGAGTAGAAAGCAAAGGGAGAAAAACAGACACAAAGAAAAAAATCTTCATGCAGACAAAGGAAAATAAGACAAGTGCATGCAGTAATATTCCCCAATGAACAAATCTGAACACTCACTCCTTGTTTAGACTATGAAATCACTACAGGAGAAGATGGGCCGCCACTAGCCAGGGAGAACACAAAGTGGAAGAGTAGAGGAAGGTGCTGCTGATGGGAAGTAAAAAACAGGTGATAAATAGGAAATAATCATGTACTGAGCCCGGCCCAAGTTTTTTCACCTACTCTGATTTACATCATTATCACTTCTAGTGTGTAAGGTGCACTGGGCTGCATGAAACAGAAGATAAAAAGAACAACTGGGAAGCGATGCTAGAAAGAATTAAAGAATATAAAACACAAAGTCTTTTTTATTGAGAAGCTGCACAAATTAACTCCAAATTACTGCCACAGTTAGACAAGAGGAAGCTTCAAGGCACAAAACTTGTTGCTGCACTCCATCTTGCTTTATTGTGGTGTCTTCACTCATGTACTAGTAGCTAAAAGCCATCCCCTTCATAGTACATCTTTTAATCTCCACTTCCCCTCCTGTAGTTTAATTAAAAGACAATGAACCTTTTAGAGTAGTCAAATGGAAAATATAAAATTGCACCATTCTATCAAAGCTTAAGATACCCCTGTTCTCAGAGCATGAGAAGAATTGAAAGTAGCACACTTGGTATTTTATTACACTACAGTCTCTGTCTGCCATTTCCTCATCAGATGAGTGTTGGTTAGAATAGCTAAGTCCAACCTGAAAGTCAGTTCAAATGCAGATGGATAAAACAAAGGAGGAATCAGGGGGTGGGGCAGCCAAATTAAATCAATTTGATGCATTTTATAGATCACTATATTGAGCTCTGGTAGCATAGTGGTTACGAATTGGGCTGCTAACCTGAAGGTCGGCAGTTCGAAACTACCAGCGGTTCCGCAGGAGAAAGATGAGGCGTTCTGCTCCCGTAAAGATTTACAGCCTCGGAAACCCTGTGCAGGGTCACTATGAGTCGGAACCGACTCCACGGTACTTAACAACAACAACATAACCGATTTAGAATTTCTAAAATATTAGTATAACTGTATTATTCTTATATTTAACTGACATAGGCCTAAAAATTCATAGCCCTTCTTATTTAAATATTTACTTAAGGCACTGTCAATTTTAAGGCATAGGGGCTAACATGAAACAAATATAATAAAATGTTAGTACATAACAAGTAGGCCCAAATGCTTAGCTTTCTTCTGACTCTACAGCCCAAACCTATTAATTTTGGCAAAGGGCACCAAGACAAATCCCTGCCATTTTGAAATGTTCCATGGGAGTCTTTAAAAATGAAGGTCTTGTCTACTCTTTATGGACATTAAAATGCTTCATCCCAAGGACCCCTTTATAGAAAATTGTCGGCTGTTCTGTTTTATCTGCTTTGACAGGATGAAGGGCTGAGCCGACCCTAGAGGGATGGGATATAGAGTCTGAGTAGTTCAAACTTGAGATTTCCAATAATCCATCTCCTACAATTAGAAGAAAGGCATAGAGGAGATTCATTTCAGCAGAGAGTTTTAACCCATTAAGAATAATTCTATTTCACCTTACTTAGTTCACCACGAAGAATCTATCTCAAATCATGTTATTCCAATGCTCTGCTTCAAACTAGCTCCAAGGCTTAGTAAAGCATTGGCATAAACACCTGTTCTTCTCAGTCACTTGACTCTCACAAATGTAATCTTAATTCTTCATTTTTAACAAATACAAATCCTTTTTAGCACTACTGTTGCCTAGTCATTATTACCCTTTAAGCTCAATTGTCCAGACTAAAGCGAAAATTTACACCATTTTTCACTTTTACTTACTGACCTATCAATCTCCGTAGAAGGAAATAATTGCATATTTCAGTAAGTTAATAAATGCTGAGCATGAGATTCAGGCTTAATTCTTCATCTACAGATTCGTTATGTAAGAATCTTGCTAAGAAGTCCAAAGGCACCACTCAATTAATGTCAACTCTCTCTCTTGATTTTGTCCTTCTGTAATTAGATTTGTTTCTTATTTCTGAATGTGCTATCATACACTAGAGATATCGACAGCTGGACACATTAACATGAAAAGAAGTATGCTTCTCTTTGGAATGTAAAATTATAATAATTAACCCTATACTACCAAAAAAGTTCTCAAAAGCCACATAGTTCTCAGTATCCTTCTATAAAAATCACCTTATATATATATTTAAAATGTATTATGAAAAGAAAGAAAACAGTATCTCTCCTTTACCTCCAAAAGTGTCAATAAAAATAAGAATGATTACTTAGTAGGAAAGTTTATCAGTTCTGAGAATGTCCCTCAAACATATTTTAGAATCTCATACTATAATCAACAATATCTTATCTGAAGCCCTGATCAAAGACTAAAAATATCCAATCTAGTTCCTTCTCAAGATTTCTATTTTTCTGTTCCAAGAATTATTCACATCACTTAAATTTGTCAAAAAGGAGAGGAAAATAAAGGTTTCTCAACAATTAAAAGCATTGGGAAAAAAACAGAGAACACTGACTTTCAAGTCATATAGACCTAAGTTGAACTACTGACAAGTTCTTGAATGGTCTCAGACTGTTTACTCTTTAATAAAATAAAAACAGTAATGTCAACTTTGTAGGGTTATTGTGATTTAATAAGCTAATGTAGATAAAATGGTTAACACCATTATTATCTGTCAGGCAACAAATACATATTGAAATAATAATTATCACTGAAAAGATTTTACTGGAGGAATAAAACTATTTGAGAATAAAATATAATTGCCATATTATATAACTTATTTTATAATTAAAAAATAACATTCCATACTGAGAGCAAATATATTAATTTTACAAAAATGAATAAATGTTATTCTTTAATAAATTAATAAATAGTGACTACAATTCACTATAAAATGTGGCATACTTCAACTCAAAAAGGAAAACATGGTAGAAAAAAAAATTGATCCTTAAAAAAAAAAAAAAGAAGACATAAACAGACTAATTTAAAAATATTAATACAAATTGAATGGTACTTAGCTACCCCACCACTCGTCTGTCAGTTTTTCATACTGTGGTGGCTTATGTGTTGTTGGGATTCTGGAAGTTATGCCACCAATATTTTAAATACCAGCAGGGATACCCATGGTGGACAGACTTCAGCTGAGTTCCAAACTAAGGCAGACTAGAAAGAAGGAAAGAATTACATACTTATGAATATTTAAATCACTGAAAACCTTATGAATAGAAAGGGAGCATTAACACTGTCAGCACCAGAATACTGAATACTGAAACATGACGAAGAGCACCAGAATATTGTCAGATATAGTGCTGGAAGATGAGCACATAAGAGCTATCTCAAAGTAGAGTTGATCATGATGATGCAAATGGAGTAAAGCTTTCGAGATCTTCATTTGCAGATGTGGCACAGCTCAAAATGAGGAGAAAATGTTGTAACCATCCATTAATAATCAGAAATGTACAAAGTATGAATCTAGGAAAATTTTAAGTTGTCAAAAATGAAATGGAACGCATAAATGTCAATATTCTAGGCATTAATGAGTTGAAACAGACTGGTATCAACTATTTTGAATCTGACAATCACATGATTTACTATTCTGGGAATGATAATATAAAGAGTAATATGTTTACAGTCATCATCAAATGGAACATTTCAAGATCTATCTTGAAGTAAAACTCTGTCTATGATAGGATGATATCTGTACACCTACAAGGAAAACCAGTTAATATCACTATTATTCAAATCTACATACCAATCACTAAAGCCAGTGATTCAATTTAAATGATGAAATTAAAGAATTCTACCAATTTCTTTAGTCTGAAATTGACTAAACACGCAATCAGGATGTATAGATAAAAACTGGCTATTGGAATGCAAAGTTGGAAACAAAGAGGAAGGATCGATCACTAATTGGAATATATGGTCTTGGTAATAGAAATGATGGTTGAGATTGCACGATAGACTTTTGCAAAAGCAATGACCTCCCTCCTCATTGCAAATATCTTTCTTAAACAACATAGGCATAGACATAGACCGCACCAGATGGAATACACAGAAATCAAATTGACAACATCTGTGGAAAGAGATGGCGGGAAAGTTCCATATCATCAGCCAAAACAAGGCCAGGGGAAGACTGTGGAATAGACCATCAATTGCTCATATGCAATTTTAGGCTGAAGCGTAAGAAAATTAAAACAAATCACTGAAAGTCAAACTATGACCTTCAACATAACCCACCTGAATTTAGAGATCGTCTCAAGAACAGATTTGACGCATTAGACACTAATGACCAAAATTGTTGTGGGATGACATCAAGACATCATACAGGAAGAAAACAAAAGATCATTAAGAAGACAAGAAAGAAGGATAATAGCAAAATTTTCTCTCCCTTGTAGAGATGCTAAAGCAAAAAGAAGAAATGAGGAGGTAAAAAGCTGAACAGAAAACTTCAAAGGGTAGCTTGAGAAGACAAAGACAAGTATCATAACAAAATGTACAAAGATGAGGAGTATAAAACCAAAAGGGAAGAACAGTCTCAGCATTTCTCAAGTTGAAACAACTGAAGAAAAAATTCAAGTAGGGACAATGGAATACACAGAAATCAAATTGACAATGTCTGTAGAAAGAGATGGGGTAAAGCTCCATATCCTCAAGCAAAACAAAGCTGGGGGCAGACTGTGGAACTCTGAAAAGACTCTGTGAGTAAAATACTGAAGGATGCAGAAAGTATCCAAAGAAGATGGAAGGAATACACAGAGTCCCTGTAACAAAAAGAAATGACCAATGTTCAACAATTCCAAGAGGCAGCATATGATCAAGAGCCAAAGATATTGAAGGAAGATGTCCAAGGTGCATTGAAGGCAATGGAAAAGAACAAGACTCTGGGAATGGATGGAATACAAATTGAAATCTTTCAACAAACTGAGGCAGTACTGGAGGCACTCACTCATCGATGACAAAAAATTTGGAAGACAGCTACCTGGCCAACTGATTGGAAGAGATCCATATTTGTGCCCATTTCAAAGACAGGTAACTCACATCATTAATATTGCATGCAAATAAAATTTTGCTAAAGATAATTTAAAAATGGCTACAGTAGTACATTGACAAGAATCTGTCAGAGGTTCAGGCTGGATTCACACAGGGATGTGGAATAAGGGATATCACATTGCTAATGTCAAGTAGAACTTGGTTGAAAGCACAGAATACCAGAAAGATGTTTACTTGTGCTTTATTGACTATGCCAAGACTTTCTATTGTGTGGATCATGATGCACTATGGACAACATTATACTGAATGAGTATTCCAGAATACTTATTGCAGTCATGAGGAACCTGTACAAAGATCAAGAAGCAGTTGTTCAAACAGAACAAGGGAACACAGAATGGTTTAAAATTAGGAAAGGTGTGTGCCAGGTTTACATTCTTTCATCATACTTATTCAATCTGTATGCTGACCAAATTATCCAAGAAGATGGATTATATGAAGAAGAATGTGGCATCCAGATTGGAGGAAGACTCATTAATAGTCTGTGATATGCACATAATACAACCTTACTTGCTGAAAAAGAAGAGGATCTAAAATACTTACTGACGAAGATCAAAGACCGTATCCTTTGGAAGGGGTTGCAACTCAATGTAAAGAAAACAGAAATCCTCATCACTGGACCAATAAATAACATCCATACAAATGGAGAAAAGATTGAAGTTGTCAGAGACTTCATTTTGATCAGATCGACTATTATCAATCCTCATGGAAGCAGCAGCCAAGAAATCAAATGACATATTGCAACGGGCAAATGTGCTGCACAATACCTCTCAAAAGCGTTCAAGAGCAAAGATGTCAGTTTGTAGGGTAAAGTGCACCTGACCCAAGCCATGATATTTTCAACAGGTAGAAGAACAAACAAATGTGTGTTGAAAGTAGTATAGCCAGAATACTCCTTAGAAGTCTGGATGGCCAAACTTGGTCTCTCATACTTTGGACATATTACCAGCAGGGGCCAGTCCCTGGAGAAGGACATCATGCTTGATAAAGTGGATGATCAGCAAAAAGAAAAAAACAGGAGACCCTCAACGAGATGGATTGGCACAGTGGCAGCAGCAACAGGCTCAAGTGTAGCAATAATTGTGAGATTAGCACAGGACTAGGAAGTGTTTCACTCTGTTGTGCATGAGATGCTATGAGTCAGTACTAACTTGACGGCACGTAACAACAGCAATCCAGTTACCATTGCTAAACATTTGATCAAAGATTCTAAGAAGAATCCTAATTAAGTGGGGTTAAACGCAGAACAGAATTTCAAATTCTCATGGCCTTTAGACTTCCTGGAGCCAAAGAGGCCGGATAAACTCCTGAAACTACTGCCATGAGATCATCTTTAAATCTTAAACCAAAATACCCCCTGAAGTCTTCTTAAAACCAAACTATTGTTTAGTTAACTAGCAAAATATATCTACCTTGAGCATTATACTCTTTTAAGAACGATCTATATGGCATCAAAATGACAAGAGTAATTCAAAAGATTAGATAGGAATCTTAAACCGAAATCCATTGTCATCAAGCAGATTTCAAATCACAGCAACCCCTTTATAAAATTTCCAAAACTATAGATCTTTATGGGAGCAGAGGCTCATCTTTCTCCAAAGAAGTGGCTAACAAGATTAGAACTGCCAACCTTGTGGTTTGCAGCCCAAATGCTTAACCCATAGCACCACCAACATTAATTACAGTAAATATAAATAGAATAACTAGTTTACAAAGGCAGTCAGATTCAATCTTAAAAAATCAAACCAGAGTATCTTCTGCTTTAAAGTCCTCTGTGTCACTGCATAATTACAGCTACTAAAATGTGACTGCTCGGAGAGAAATTCTTTAATGGTGCTGACTTTGGCAAGACAAAAGAGAGGTTAAAAATCAAGCTATATTAGGGCAATGTTCTAAAAAGTAGATTTTGGTGATGTTTGCATAGCTCTGTAAATATACTAAAACCCACTGAGTTATATACTTTATAGAGATGAACTTTATGGTATGAGAATTAGATTTTTAAAAGGTGTTTAAAAAATGGCTGACGATGGGATTACATAAACTGTTCAATCACTTTGAAACTTTGAAGATGCTTAGCAATAATTAAGAGAGTTAAATATACACAATGTAGTAATTCCACTCTTAGACTTTTAAATCTCCCCCCAAAACAAAGTCATGCTGTCAACTGGATTCTGCATTAAAGCAGCCCTACAGGAAGGACAGCAAGGAAGGAAGGGCACCTGAGGGTTTCCAAGACGATCACCGTCATGGAAGCAGACTGTCCTATCTTGCTCCCACAAAGTGACTGGAAAGTCTGTTCTGTGGATCTTTAGGTTAGCAGCCAAGTACTTTAACTACTGTGTCACTAAGTTTCCTCTTTAGGTATATAATCTAGCAAAAATCTTACACATGGCACAAAGAGAAAGGCACAATAATTTTCCCTATAGTATTATTTTTAATAACCAAAGGGGGAAGGAAACTATCTAATTGTCTATGAAGAGACAAATAGGTTTATAAACTGGGACCCGTTCTTACAATGATATGTACATGGCAATACATATTTTATCAATGAAAATAAATTTCAAGAATAGAATTTAAGAAGAAGCAAACTATTGTTGTTAAATGGCTTGGAGTCAGTTCCAATTCATAGAGACCCTCTATAATAGAGTTTCCAACGAGCGGCTGATGAGTTTGAACTGCCGACCTTGGGTTCAAATTGACTTTGCAGTCCAATGCTTTATCCCACAGTGCTCCACCAGGACTCCATAGAGTATGACAATATTTATGGTTTGAAAACATGCTACATAACAACACATTCCATTTTTGGATCCACAAATATGTAATAACTATATAAAAACTTCTAGCACTAAAAATCACCAACTTCATGGTATTGCTTAACTCTTAAAAAGAAAATAATAGGAGGTGACAAAACATGAATTATATATACAATCTATCATTCACTTTAAAAAAAAAATCTTGTAAACATGAAAAAATGCTAAGAACATATTAATTTGTGTATAAGATACATAGGCATTCTTTTTATTAGCCTCCATCCCTTCTTCATAGTTTAAAAATATCTTCTATTAACAAGAAAATAGATTCCAGTACATTCAGTTTCCCAACACAGCCAAGGCTCTCCAAAGGATTTTTCTGAAGTTTCAGTCAACCTATCAACCTATCATTTGAGCCAGCACCAGAGTACTAAAAATTAGAGGATTCATTTAGTCAAAATGCTAATTTCTTTTAAAAGATAAAATTACTATGCATGCATTCAAATACTTTTAAAACCAGATGATCTCTAGCCTTCCCATTAAGTGTCACCTGGCAAGGTTCTTGTTTCAAGAATACAATAATTATTCAGTACTTAGGGAGCATGTTCAGTGGTGGTATTTTCCCTATGTTTTTGCAGTAGACATCATAGAAATGACAACTGTAATTAAATATTCTTTTAAAGCCTACCTGTGAGTTTTAAATCATATTGAAAATTATTATTCCTAACCTTATGAATTTTCACACTGCACTGCACTAAAAGAAATATTTCCAATTTTCCTTTATATCTGCAATGCTTGTGACAGCTAAATAAATAGGAAGTCTTTACTCCGACCTTCCAAAGCTATTCAGCAGTAGTAATACTATTTGCCACTATTCCATTTGCCAAAGATACCAATGAAGCAAATACGAAACTTAATATGAAATCATCTGTTATCCAGAAGAGCTGAATGCTTTAACAAAAAACATTCTGACACAATAGGGAGAAGGTACTATTTAACTCCTAAATCATACAGCTTAACAAATTCTTTCCATCTGCCAGTAACGATGACTTAAATATTAGGAAAAAAAAAATGTTTTTTGAAGATTGAAATGAAGTATTATGGAAGTCCAACCATGAACAACTATTACCATTACATGAAAATTTACCTTTTCAAAAAGTTTGACATCTCATTTCTGATTATTTTAACAAATACAAATGAATCCTTTTTACCTCTTACCCAAAGTAATATGGTGACACAGATAATGAAAGATTTTGCCTATTAACATTTCTATCTGGGATGACAAACAGGTTTCATCTTGTGTGCCAACTCTGAATCATTATTAATGACTGCTCAGAGGATTGTGTCAAGAAAGGTTTTGAGGCCATCTGATTTACCAGCAGAGTGATGAATTGATTAGTGAGAAGGGGATGGTAATAGGAGAGCCAAATATTTGCCAAACCTGCTTTATTTTGTCAATTAGGAACAGTAAGAATTAATTATGTTTATCCATCCATATATGTGTTTGGAGATATAGAATAAAGCTAGTTTCTGCCTAAATGATTTAAATAAAATTCAATTAGTTGCTAGCATATATCATCAGCAAAAGATCCATCCTGGGAAGAAAGGAGGCTTTTTAAAACTAGAAGAAATGAATAGTAATATATCATCAACAAAAAGAACATTTCAAGATTTGTCTTGAAGTACAACACTGTCTGTTATAGGATAATATCCATAAGCCTACAAGGAAGACCAGTTAATACCATTATGATTCATGTTTACACACCAACCACTAAAGTCAGTGATGATAAAATTAAAGAATTCTACCAACTTCTTCAGTCTTAAATTGATCTAATATGCAATCAAGGTGCATTAATAATTACTGGTGATTAGAAAGCAAAGGTTGGAAACAAAGAGGAAAGATCAGTAATTGGAAAATAAGACCATGGTGATAGAAGCTATGCTGGAGACAGCATGATAGAATTTTGCAAATCCCATGACTTCTTCATTGCAAATACCTTTTTCAAACAACATGAAACATGATTATATACCAGATGGAATACACAAATATCAAACTAATTCTTATGGGGAGACAGTGGGAAAGCTCCATATCACCAGCCAAAACAAGATCAGGGGGCATACTGTGGAAAAAAACACCAACTGCTCATATAAAGGTTCAGACTAAAGCTAAAGAAAATTAAAACAAGTTCACAAGAGCCAAAATATCACCTTGAACATATCCCACCATAAATTCGAGATCATCTGAAGATCAGATTTGATACATTAGACACTAAAGACTGAAGGCCAGAAGAGTTGTGGGACGACATCAGGAGCATCATACAGGAAGAAAGCAAAAGATCATTAAGAAGACAAGAAAGAAGGAAAAGGCTAAAAGGAACATCAGAAGAGACTCTGAAACTTGCTCTCTAGCATAGAAAGGCTAAAGTTAATGGATGAAATGAAGAGGTAAAAGAACTGAACAGAAAAGTTCAATGAAATCAAGCATTATAATGAAATGTGCAAAGACCTGGAGTTGAAATATCAAAAGGAAGAACAAGCTCAACATTTTTCAAAATGAAAGAACTAAAGAAAAAATTCAAGTCTCGACTTGAAATATTGAAGAATTCTATGGGCAAAATATTGAATGGTGCAGAACGCATCAAAAGTAGATGGAGAGAATATATAGAATCACTGTACCAAAAAGAAATTATCGATATTCAACAATTTCAGGAGGTAGCATACAATCCAGAATCAATGATACTGAAGAAAAAAGTCTAATGTGTATTGAACATATTGGCAAAGAACAAGGCTCCAGGAATTGATGGAATACAAATGAAATCTTTCAACAAACTGATGTAGCACTGGAGGTACTCATTTGTCAATGCCAAGAAATTTGGAAGGCAGTTACCTGGCCAGCTGATTGGAAGAGATTCATATTTGTGTCTATTCCAAAGAGAGGTTACTCAATGTAATAAGGGAATTATCAGACAGTATCATTAATATCATATGCAAGTAAAATTCTGCTAAATATAATTCAAAAACAAAGTATATTAATAGGGAACTGCCAGAGTGCAAGCCAGATTCATGTGAGGATGTACATGGAAGGTGGGATACCACTGGTGATGTCAGATGGATCTTGGCTGAAAACAGAGTATAGCAGAAAGATGTTTACCTGTGCTTTATTGACTGTGCAAAGGCTTTCAATCGTGTGGATCATGTCACGCTATGTATAACAATGGGAAGAATGGACATTCTAGAATGCTTCATTTTTCTCATAAGGAACATATATATAGATGAAGAAGCAGTCATTCAAACAAAACAAGGGGACACTGAATGCTTTAAAATCAGGAACAGTGTGGGCCAGGGTTGTATTATTTCACCATACTTATTCAATCTGTATGCTGAGCAAATAATCCAAGAAGCTGGATTATATAAAGAAGAATGTGGCATCAGAATTTTAGGAAGATACGCATACGATATACCTTGCTTGCTGAAAGAGAAGGGAATTAAAATACTTACTGATGGAGAGCAAAGACTGCAAGCTTCATTATGCAAAGAAATTAAAAATCCTTACTACTGGACTAGAGCCCTAGTGTGGTACTACAGGATAATGCAAGGTAGGACTGAACCACAAGGTTGGTGGTTCAAAGTCACCAGCTGCTCCTTGGAAACATTATACAAGGTTCCTGTGAGTCGAAATTGACTTAATAGCACGTAACAACAAGTAGACCAATAAATAACATCATGATAAATAGAAAAAAGATTGAGTTGTCAAAGACTTCACTTTGTTTGGATCCACTATCAATTCTCAAGAAAGGAGCAGTCAAGAAATCAAATGATGCATTGCATTAGGCAAATCTGTTACACAAGACCTCTTTAAAGTGTTCAAGAGTAAAGATGTCAATTTGAGGACTAAGGTACCCTGACCCAAGCCATGGTATTTGCAATAGCTTCAAATGCATCTGAAGTTGGACTATAAATACAGAAGACCATAGACGAATTGATGCATTTGAGATATGGTTTTGGAAAAGAATACTGAAAGTACCATGGATATCATCCTTGGTAAAGTGGAGGCTCAATGAAGAAGATTCCCAATGAGATGGATTGAAATACTGGTAGCGGCAATGGGTTCAAGTGTAAAAACACAATTGTGAAGACGGTGCAGGACCTGGCAGTGTTTTGGTGTGCTGTGCATTGGGTCACTATGAATTGGAACTAACTTGATGGCACCTAACAACAACAATATGATGGCATAGTTGATAGGGATAACATAAGCCACAGGAGGGAAAAACTCAATGACTGGAAAGATTGCTTTTAGTAATACAAAATACAGAAAGTAAAGGTGAATTTAGAGGGCATGTTTTAAAATGATACTGAGAACATCAAAAGAAGATGGAAAGGAAACACAGAGTCACTATATCAAAAGGAAACAGTCTATGATTAACCATTACAAGAATTAGCATATAATTAAGAGTCAATGATACTGAAGGAAGAAGTTCAAGGCACATTGAAGGCATTGGCAAAGAACAAGGTGCCGGAAGTTGATGGAATACAAATTTAAATCTTTCATCAAAGGTGAGGGGCACTGAAGGAATTCAATCATCTATCCCAAGAAATTTGGAAGACAACTATATGGCCAACTGATTGGAAGAGATCCATATTTGTGCCCATTCCAAAGAGAGGTGATCCAATGGAATGTGGAAATCATCGGACAATATCACAGATATACCATGTGAATAAAACTTTACTAAAGGTAATACTAAAGGAGCTCTGGTAGCACAGTGGTTACGAATTGGGCTGTGAACCACAAGGTCAGCAGTTCGAAACTATCAGCGGTTCCGCAGGAGAAAGATGAGGCATTCTGCTCCCGTAAAGATTTACAGCCTCGGAAACCCTGTGCAGGGTCGCTATGAGTCGGAACTGACTCCACGGCACTTAACAACAACAACAACAACAACAAAGGTAATACAGAAATGGCTGCAACCATAAATTGACAAAGAACTTCCAGAGATTCAAGCCGGATTCTGAAGAGACCATGGAACAAGGGATATCATTGCTGATGTTCGATGGATTTTCGCTGGAAGCAGAGAATATAAGAAGGATGTTTACCTGTGCTTTATTGACTACGCAAAGGATTTCAGTTATGTGGATCATAACAAGCTACAGACAACATTGAGAAGTATAAGTATTCTAGAACACTTAATTTCACTCATGAGGAACCTGCACATAGACCAAGAGGCAGGTGTTCAAAGAGAACAAGGGAACACCGAATAGTTTAAAATTAGGAAAGGTGTATACCAGGGTTGTATTCTTTCACCATACTTATTCAACTTGTATGCTGAGCAAATAGTCTGAGCACTGGGTTATGTGAAGAAACCATGGCATCAGGATTGAAGGAAAACTGATTAACAACCTGTGATATGCAGATGATACAATTTTGCTTTACAAAAGTGAAGAGGACTTAAATACTTACTGATGAAGATCAAAGACTTTGGTATGGTTTACATCTCAATATAAAGATATCAAAAATCCTCACTACTGGATCAATAAACAACATTCTTATCATGGAGAAAAGATTAAAGTTGTAAAAGACTTCATTTTGCTTGGATCAACCATCAACATTCATGAAAGCAACAGTTAAGAAATCAAATGACATATTACATTAGGAAAATCTGCTGCACAAGACCTTTTTAAAGTGTTGAAGAGCAAAGATGTCAGTTTGAGGACTAAGGTGCACCTGACCTAAGGCATAGTATAATGCATGTGAAAGTTGGACAGTGAATAAGGAAGACCATAGAAAAATTGATGCAGTTGACTTATGGTGTTGGAGAAGGATACTGAAAGAACCAAGAACTACCAAAAAAAAACCAAACAGATTTCTGGTGGAAGAAGTACAGCAAGAATGCTCCTTAGAAGCCAGGATGGTCAGACTTCATCTCTCATACTCTGGACATGTTGTCAGGAGAGAAGTATACCATGTTTGGTAAGCTGGAGGGTCAGAAAAATAGAGGAAGACCCCCAGCGAGATAGATTGGCACAGTGGCAGCATCAATGGGCTCAAACATAGCAACAATTGTGAGGTTGGCCCAAGACCAGGCAGTGTTTCTTTGTGTTGTGCACAGGGTTGCTATGAGTTGGTACTGACTCGATGGCACCTAACAACAAGAAAAACCAACACTACCATCTATTGTGGTAGAGTGTGATTTATAGCTCTTCTTCAGGACAGAGTAGAACAAAATTATTCCACAGGGTCTCCAAATCTGTATATCTTCATTGGAGCAATAGACGAACTCATTTTTCTCCAGTGGAGTGGCTGGTGTGTTTGAACTGCGACCTTGTGGTCAGCAGACCAATGCTTAACCTACTGCACCATTAGGGCTTTTTAAAGAGGTTGTTTGTTGTTTTTGTTATTACGTGCCATTTAATTGGTTTGGGTTCATAATAAACCTGTGTAGGGTTTCGAGGAGCAGTTGGTGGGTTGAACCACGGACCTTGCGTTTAGTTGCTCAGTGCTCATCCTACAGTGCCACACAGGACTCCTTTTACAGAAGTTGTTGTTGTTAGGTGCCATCAAGTTGGTACAGACCCATAGCAACCTTATGTACAGCAGAACACAACACTGCCCAGTCCTGGACCAACCTCACTACTGTGGCCACACTTGAGTCCATCATTGCTGACACTTGACTAATCCTTCTCTTTGGGGGTCTTCCTCTTTTTCTCTGAACCTCCACCTTACCAAACATGATATCTTTCCTTCTACAGCGACTGTTCCCTCCTGAAAATATGTCCAAAGTATGAGGGACAAAGTTTGACCATCCTGGCCTCCAAGGAGCACTCTGGATGCACTTCTTCCAAAACAGATCTATTGGTTCTTTTGGCAGCCCATGGAACTTTCAATATTCTCCTCCAACACCATAACTCAAAAGCATCAATTCTTCTACAGTCTTCCTTAATCACTGTCCCGCTTTCACATGCATATTAGGTTATTGAAAATACTATGGCTTGGGTCAGGCACACCTTAGTCCTCAAGCTGACATCTTTGCTCTTCAACACTTTAAATAGGTCTTGTGCAGCAGATTTGCCTTATGCAATTTATCGTTTGATTTCTTGACTGCTGCTTCTGTGAGTGTTGATAGTTGATCCAAGAAGAATGAAGTCCTTGACAACGTCAATCTTTTCTCCATTGATTAGAATGTTTTTTATCGGTCCAGTGGTGAGGAGTTTTGTTTTCTTTACATTGAGATATAATTCATACCGAAGGCTGTGCTCTTTGATCTTCATCATAAATGTTTTAAGTCCTCTTCATTTTCAGCAAGCAAGTTGTTAATGAGTCTTCCTCCAATTCTGATGCCAAGTTTTTCCTCATACAACCCAGCTTCTCGGATTATTTGCTCAGCATACAGGTTGAATAAGTATGGTGAAAGAATATAATCTTGTTGTACACCTTTCTTAATTTTAAACCATTCAGTGTTTACAGAAGTAGGGAACACTAACGAATAACTATGCCAGTATATACAACAAAAATTCTAGATTTCCTTTGATCGTTACCTGCCGGAAAGTCAGCCTAATGGATACTATCCAATTCCCACAGTGTACTATATACGGCTATACTAGCTGCAAGGTACGTGATGAATACGACCTACTCCTTACTACCAAGGTGCTTATAAAATGAACCGGGTAACGTTAATATATTAATAAAGGGAATAATAAAGGTATGCTTGTTGTCCAAATATTTTATATAAAATTGCAAAAAAAAGGAATGCCAATTATTATCTGAACTAAAGAGCTGTTGCAGTGAAGTTGAATGTATAGGCCAGAGAAGCATTTAAGTTATGCACAAATCTAGTTTGTACAGCAAACTGCAATCATCACTTGACTATTCAACTGATGGGATCACTACTCATGCTCATGTTACCAAAACATGTTTTACATGGACATGATTACCTTCCCCTTAATAAGTGAAAATACCTACTAGGAAAATGGAAGGACTCACAAAGAACATAAGTGTGTCTAATACCAGAAAAGGCCATAAGTTAGAAGAAAGAGGAACAAAGTAAAAAAGAAACCATTCCTGTAATAAAATGGTCATTTTCAGGTTTTCAAACAAATCAATCAACATAAAGCAAACAATCTAAGATCCTGCTTAAAAGATTAGATCTGGTTGAACAATGAATTCAATCTGATGTTTTTTGTTTGGTCAGAAGACAAGGAAAAATCCCTAAAAGAAATTTTAGAATATACAAACAAAATGATCACTATTGCAATTAGTTTAATTATGTCAATTTTAACTATCAAATTCCAAAACAAGCACAGTTCAATGATATCAGGAGCAATAAAATTCCAAGCAATAAAATGCAAACAGATATCCAGTGTGAGCTTCTTTTCTTTATCGTGAACTTCAGACAGTGGCTCAGAGCCAGCCACTTCCATAAACTTGAATGTCAATAAAAAAGATTGACATAAACGTCTTTGATTTGGACAAGGTCAAATCTCAGGTGCCTCCTACTGTTATGTTCACTGAGCCACTCTTGTTCATTTTAACCTAACCAGGGAGAAACAGGACCAAACTTTGTGATCTCCTTTCTATTATCAACAAAGGCTCATTCAGTGATATTAAGTGATAAGAAATCCTTTAAAACTTTTTTTTTTGTGTGTGTGTATTTAAATACTATTTGAATTCATTAGTCACTGATTTTTCTCCTTAATGAAAAGACTTCATATTTTAGGATTATGGAAAATTTGTGCAGAAAATACTGAGTTTTCACACTCTAAACCACAGTACTTTCAATCCCCTTATACACATGCAAAAGCTGGACAATGAATAAGGAAGACTAAAGAAAAACGGATGCATTTGAATAATGGTGTTGCCCAAGAATACTGAATATAGCATGGACTGCTAGAAGAATAAACAAATCTCCCTTGTAGGAAGAACCACCAGAGTGCTCCTTAGTTGTGAAGACAGTGAGATGCAGCCTGTCGGAACCGACGCCATGGCACATAACAAACACAACAACAACCTTGGATATATTACCAGGAAAGACCAGTTTCTGGAGAAGAACATCATGTTTGGTAATCTAGAAGGTTGGGAAAAAAACCCAAATACCCCCAATGAGATGGACTGACACTGTAGCTACAGAAATGGTGTCAAACAGCAACAATTGAGTGGATGGCATAAGACCAGGCACTGCTTCGTTATGTAATAAGTACATGGGTTGCTATGAATTGGAAACAACTCAACAGTACTTAACAGCAAACAAACATTTTTGTGTGGACACAACTTTTGAAGTCATTTGGGGAAATATCAAAAAGTAAAATTCCTTGGATCCTAGGGTACAAAATTACCTAACTAGCTTCCAAAATAGCTGTAGCATTTTGCTTCACCACCTCCTTGTAAGCATTTGGTGTTAATTACTTATTCATTGCAAATACCTTGGTCCACAACATCAACAATGACTATACACATGAACCACACCAGATGAAATACAAAGGAGTCAAACTGACTACATCTGTGGGAAGAGATGACAGAACATCAGACAAAACAAGGCCAGGGGCTGGCTGTGGAACCAGTCCCTGCAGAATGACATCATGCTTGGAAAAGTGGAGTGTCAGTGATTAAGAGGAAAGCCACCAATAAGACAGTTTGATACAGTGGTAGTAACAGTGGGCTCAAACATAATTCTGAGGACAGGGCAGGACTAGGCAATGTTTCATTATGTTGTGATAAAGTCTCAATGAGTCAGAATCGACTCAATGACACCTAACAACAACAACAATAGACATATCATGGTATAACATTGTTGTTTTGATAGACAATTAACAAATGGCTTAAGACAGTGTACATATTTTCATTTATCTCCTTTGGTGAGCTTTTGGTTTCGATCCTTTGTCCAGTTTTAATTTGATTATTTTCTTTTTATTGAGTTTTAAGAGTTCATTGTACATTTTGTGTGTAAGTGTATTATTAGGTGTATATTTTCAAATATTTCTACTAGTTTTTTCCTTACCTTTGTTTTTGCATAATATTATCTTTTGCAAATTTAAAAATTTTACTGAAGTGAAACTTATTGTTTTTTTTAAAATCAATCATAATTTTGATACTGAATCTAAAAATTCATTGTCAAGCAATAAGAGATTCAAGATTAAAGGAAGTTTAAGAGATAATAAATGCAACATGTTATTCTGGATTAGATCTTAGTCCAGGAAAAAAACAAACACAACACAAATTATTTATTATAAATGACATTTCAGAGAAAAACTGGTGATATATAAATCAGATTTATAGACTAGGTAATAGTATTGTATCTTGTTAATTCTCTCTTTGGCTATGTACCAACATACCTTTAAGAAATACAACCTAAAATACTTTGGGGTAATGGGGCATCAAGCCTGACAGAATTTATTCTCAAATAGACCATAAAAATTAACATCTACGTATCTATAAATACATGGACATCCCTTATTCAATATATAAATGAACAAATCTACCAAAAATTGTACCACTATTCTTAATTTCTTAAGGATTCCTTTGGTTACAATCCATACATATATAAACATGTAAGTACATATTCAATTTTATAGATATATTTAAATAGCAAGATAGTGTTTACTGGAGTCCTGGTGTGGTGCTATAAGATAAGTACTGGACTGCTAACCCCACAACTGACAATTCAAACCTACTATCTGTTTCTCAAAAACACTATACAGGGGTGCTATGAGTCAGAACCGACTCAACAGCATACAATAACAATACGGCTTAGCTGAGGTAATGTTAGCTATTACAATAATGAAACCCTAATATCTGAATGATTTTATTTTGCAAAAAAAAAGTTTATTTTGCACCCACCTGTCAATTCATTGTTCATTTGGCAGCCTCCCATGGCTTTAGTAACACAAGTTCTACCATGTCCCACAACTACAAAAATTTCACTTCAGTGGTAAATGGGGAAGACATAATTACTTCTTAAGCAACCTTTTCAGAAGTTACCAGATTACCAGAACACTTCTGCACATATCCATTTGAAATAATATCAACATTGTCCTAGATAAAAGGGAGGCAGGGAAATTTGGATACTGATTTGACACACAACTTTGTGGTGCCATAGGATAAGCACTCAACCCCTAGGTCAATTTGAACTACAAGTTCACCAGTTCAAACTCACCAGCCACTTCTTGGAAACCCTATGCAAGGTTGCTATGAGCCAGAACTGATTCATTCGATGGCACATAACAACAATAACAACTTTAATCTACAGAAGGGTACTATAAATCTTTGGAGAGTAGCTACCTGTCACTTATGTATATTAATCCAATAGTTCACATACAGCTAGTCCATTAAAACTTAAAAAAAAAAACACACAAAAAACCAACCACACAGTACAGGTATTTTTGCCTTAATGAGGCAGGCTTAACTTTCATCTAAGCAGTATGCCTGAAATAAATACAAGTGTTTCTGCTATGGCAGTTCTGAAACATTTCAGAGTCTAAAAAATGAAAATATTTTGTGCTGGGACATATCATACCAAATCCATGTAACTTTAATAACTAGAGCAACTTACAAAATAAATCCTAATATAGACACCAAAACAGTTAACATATTTTAGAGCCCTGAAAAAACAGAGCCTGTGGACTTATGGACTAAGCCAACACCTCCTCCCCTAGACCTTTTGGCCTTAGGGATCAGTCTTGTAGCTTACAGTAATCAATTTCATCTCATCTTGCAGCCTATAGACTTTATCCACTTCTCTCCAACCCCTTCCTCCACACAAACTATATTTCTTCCTCCTTCTTGTAGCACAGGACTTAAAAGAGCATAAGGACTTTTCCCCAAGCCACTCTGCCAGGGTACACACCGACTGGAGGTACTGGGAATTAAGGAAAAACCAAACAAATAGTAAAAACTCTCCACCGACAACCAATGGTCGCTGGTGTACAGTTGCCCTATCTCCCTTACACCTCAAGCAGAATAACTCTTAAGCGTATGTTTTCTACTTTTCCAAGAATTTACTTACAGAAATCAAAAACTTGATATTGTACCATTTATTGGCTAGTTTGCTGCTCTTTTCTTATTTACCAAGTCCTCTACCAGTGTTTCTAGGAGTCCTAGTGTGACAATATGGGTTAATGCGCTGGACTGAAAAGTTGGTTTGAACCACAAAGTCAGTGGTTCAAGCTCACCAGCTGCTCCTTGGAAACCTTATACAGGGTCACTAAGGTTAGAATGGACTCGAAGGCACTAACAACAACTATCAGTGTTTCTTAGGATCATGGCTTATGCTAAAATCCTTATCTCAGGGTCTATTCTGGGGAACCAAAATCAAAATGTTAGTGTTTCCAACCTCCAGTTAGGCTTGGTTGGAGGTTCCCATGCAATGTTCAAGCTGCTATAATTATCAATGGAGTTGCAGTCCTATCAGGGATAAAAGAGCATCTCCTTTTGGTTTTCAGTGGTATTTCTCTAATGACTAATGACACTGAACATCTTTTTGTGTGTTTATTGGTGATTTGTACATATCTGTTCCAGTTCTTTGCCCATTTAATTGGGTTGTCTTTTTGTTGAGGAGAAGAAAGTCTTTTCATATACTGGATACTAATCTCTTATCAGATGCACACTTAGTTACCAATGATTTTCTCCCAGTTTTATAGATAATCTCTTCCCAATTATTAAAAACAGTCTGACAAATATATATATATATATATGTAATACACTTAAACTTAAAAAAAAAACGCTTTTCAGCATAATTGAATACAGTACTTTTTACATTTGAGTCAATTGTGTAAAGTAATATAAAGAATATAATTTTATGAAATACATTTAAGGGTAAAATGAAATAATGTACTTTTAAAAATTGTTTCAAGCATGGGTAAAGGAATATTTTTTGAAAACTCAAGAAAGTGAAAATAACCTGGGGCTGTCCCTTCTCCTCAGACCACTGTTTTTCCTTGAATATTATCATCTACATAACATCTAAGGAGTCCTGGTGTGGCGCTGTGGGCTAATGAGCCAGACTGCAAAGCCATTTGAACTGCAAGGTCAGTGGTTCAAGCTCACCATCTACTCCTCAGAAACCCTAGACAAGGTCGCTGTGTGTTGGAACTGACTTGACGGCACTTCACAACAACGACAAAGGCACATCTACAGGATTTGGGGAAGCATAAGTTGGAGATAATAGCAAAAAAAGTTAAACAAATAACTGAATAAACACAAAGAAGTCAAAACTTTCCAAACAGCATGTTTTCTGAACAAAAGGCTACCATGTAAAAATAGCTGAGAATTATCTTGTGCTAATGAATGCACAAATGTTTGAATTCTGTTTATGTAAGTTGAATTCTGCTTATGTAATTAGGTTTAAGGTATTATGCTTAAAAGTGTGAATTATTCTAAGGTCAAGATGTATCTCTAATTCATGAGTTTTCTTCCTTACCAACCTGGGTTAATGACTTGAATTTTGTTTCATAATAGTAAAAGTATATAAACATTCCAAAATTAGAAAGCTTGATATTGGAAAAGCTTCTCTCCTTGCTCAATACTACTTAGTCAGTAAGAAATAAAGAGGCGCTTTCAACCCACTTGTGTTTGTAACCACATACTCTTCAGCTTGGATGCCTTGTTAACACCCAAAATTTATACTGTATTGTATTTTACCAAAACAGAACTCATCATTTATTTCCCTCTATTTTGCTTTTCTCTTTCCAACTCACCCATGTCTACGTAACAATTCTTTAAATCCCCAGACTGGTATTTATCTTCACATTTAAATTCATAGCCTTTCTTTATATTTCTGGTTTATAACCAAGCCATAATCTTTCAGCTCTAGGGGTCTTCTGGATAGTCTCCTCTCTTTCTCTTTTTTTCAACAACCAACTTGAGTCAAGTCTGCTATTCCCATCTTTTCTACTTACTATTTTTAGAAAAGTCTTCAAGTGCTATATTTATTATGTTAATTCCCTACCCAAGAACCTAACAATTGCTCTCTATAACTTACATTTTTTAACCTATGTCTAGTCAATTCTGTATGAGTCCTGGTGTGGCGCTTTGGGTTAATGTGCCAGACTGCAAAGCCATTTGAACTCCCAGGTCAGTGGTTCAAGCTCACCAGTCACTTTTTGGAAACCATGTATAGGGTCGCTATCGGTCAGATCCGACTCGACGGCACTTAACAACAACAGTCAATTCTGTAGTTCCATTTCACCAGCTCATTCCTTATTAGACTTCAACAGATTCTCCATTCCACTTAAACAGATTTGTCACCTTTTATCCAATTTGGACTCTTGGTGTGGTGCTATAGAATCAGCACTGGACTGTGGTATGTAAGGTTGTCGGTTCAAACCCACCATTTGTTCCTTGAAACCTCTTACGGGGTCAGTCTGAGTCGGAACTGACTTGACAGCACTAACAATGACAACCCAATTTGCACAATTCCATGTAAATACTCTTTTTTCCTATCATACTTCATTTCATAGCAATGATTACAATCCTCTCCATGCATCATAATTCAACATATTTCAACATCATAATTCAAAAGTATTTGCCTCTATTCCCTCTGTTTTTATATGTTTGCTTGTTTGGATGTACACCAAAACACTCAGGAATACAAAATCATTTAAACAACCAAAGAGCACACTCTGCAAGCCTGCCTCCTGGCTGCCAGTACACAGCTCCTCTCCTTCCATGAGTCAGCTGCTCTATCACTTCATGGCGTCATCTCTGCCTCCATCCCTGGTGTCATTGCTTCTCTGGATAGGGTCCCACATTCCATTCATGCTCTTCTACCTTGATGGTCCTAGTGCCTTCCAACCTGAGGGGCTCATTTTCCAGCACTATATCTGACAGTGTTTCTCTGCTATTCATAAGGTTTTCAGTGACTAAATATTCGGAAGTAGTTCATCACTCTTTCTTTCTAGTCTGTCTTCGTCTTGAAGCTCATCTGAAATCTGTCCACCATGGGTGACCCTGCTGGTCTATTGAGTGCTGTTGGCATAGCTTTCAGAATCACAGCAACTCACAAGCCACCACAGTATGACAAACAGTATGCCTTTATTGTTGTTAGGTGCCGTCGAGTCGGTTCCGACCCATAGCGACCCTGTACAGGGTTTCCGAGGCTGTAAATCTTTATGGGAGCAGAACGCCTCATCTTTCTCCTGCATAGCGGCTGTTAGTTTCGAACTGCTGGCCTTAAGGTTCGCAGCCCGATTCGTAACCACTACACTACCAGAGCTCCTTTATAGTGCCCCAATTTTAGGTAGCCAATGTCTAAGCTTCCTGTCCCTATCAACCCTGTGTACAGAGGGGATAGGAATGATCCTTGCTGTGAAGATTCCTTCCCTCTTGGTTGGTATTTTAAGCTACAACATCCATAACTATAGGTCAAGTTCATCAAATTGTAGCAATTTACACTTGTTTTATCAATTTTTTTTTTTTTAATCTTCCTGTAGTCAAGTTCTGATCATCCAGCCACCGAAGCTAGGTCAAATGGGTACTCTCTGTAAGTTTGGGCATTCTTGTGCATCTCCCCTCACTTAATATAAACTGAATGCTTTACTCTCAGTTCTAGTCCTCTGTGACTATGTCCTTATCCATGGGCTCAGGAGTCCCTAGGTCTCACCATATTTTGGGTCAACCAAGTTTCACCATACTCCAGGTCGACGGGAGTCTATGTAACATGGTTGGACTCACATCTTCATTACTGCTTTTCCCCCACTTCCATTCACCAGTAGACCAATGTGGTAGCCAGGAAGCTTTCACGTCTGCTCGTGTATTTCCTTTGAGTTTCTGTCTTGGAAGGGGATTTTTCCTGAAAGGATTTGATTGCTTGCCTTGATTGTTCCTCGGTGGACAACTTGCTTGTTCTTGTAGTAGCCAATCAGACAGCTGTTTTTGTTTCTGATTTTTTCCTGCTGGTCTTTCTTTCAAGAAGTAACTTCTGTTTTTCTAGCTGCTCCAGGCTGGTCTGCTTGTCTATTCAAGTGTGCCCACCTCAGAAGGCTCATAATGGGGATCAGGATTCCATCTAAGGTCTTACCTATGTAAATACTTTTATATATTTACTTCATACTAATCACTTCTTTACTCAATGTCTCTTCAACATATAACATATAGCTGATATCTGAACAATGCAGGGGTTGGGACACCAACACCTGTGCAATTGAAAATCTATATATAATTTTGTGTCCCCAAAAATGTAATTACTAATAGGCTACTGTTGACCCAAAGCTTTATGGATAACAACATAAAGGTGATTAACACACATTTTGCACGTTAAATGTAATATATAATATTCCCATAAAAGCTGCATTTCAATTGAAGACATTTGGAAACAATTAGTCCACTGGATTAATGGACTACAGGAACATCACTCTCCATGACCTGAGACTAGAACAACTAAATGGTGTTCGACTATCATGACCAAATGCTATGAAAGGGATTGCTTTATAAGGTCCTTGATAGAGTGAGAGAGAATGTGGAACAAAACAGAAAATCATAAAAAAGACCAGGATTACTGGTCAGATAGAGACTGGCGGAACCCTGAGAGTATGGCCTTTGGTCACCCTTCAGGTTTGGAACAGAACTCACCCCTATGGCTCTATTTTCAGCCAAGAAATAGGTAAACAGGGGCCTATCATACAAGTGAAGTACATACATTAGTGCTGTTGACATCCCTATATACCTGCTGAATGGTCAACCATTTGAAATCAAAAGGTCAGCATTTACCTAAGGACAAAGCTCAGAAGGGTGAGGAAAGAAAGAGGAATGGAAACAAGAAATACAGGGAGGAATCAGGATAAGTCATGTCACATTGAGGGGACTGAAATCATTTATATGAAGCAAAGTGTATGGTTTTTTTAATGTAAAACTGATGATATGACCTGTAAATTTCACTTCATTCACAGTTGTTGTTGTTGGTAAGTGCTGTTGAGTCAGTTCCTATCCATAGTGACCCTGTATAGGGTTTCCTAGGAACAGCTGGTGTAGAAAGTTAAAAACAACAAAAACTGCATTTCAATAAGAGATAAAAAGGTATTTTGCAAAAACTGCAGGGCTTTTTTTATACCTGCTGGCATAGCTGCCACAATGACTTCACAAATTTCCTCTGCTTCTTTTACATATAATGGATTTGTTTATCTGAAATGGCTGGCAGCTGCAGCTGCAGCCCTCAATCTACTGTACATATCAAGCAATTCAACATTTTCTTGTAGCATCATGACTTTTTCACTGCTTCTTGGAAACACGTCCAGCATCACTAGTGGTACTTCTCATGAGTCCCATGGTGTTAAAGTTTATGGTATTGCACTAAACACTATGAAAACTATGTGATAACTATGAGAGATAACTTTTTACTGAGATATACAATTATTGGAAAGATGAAATGCTCACACAGAGATGTTAAGCATTACACAGCATTTAAACTATGTGATAACTATGAGAGATAACTTTTTACTGAGATATACAATTATTGGAAAGATGAAATGCTCACACAGAGATGTTAAGCATTACACAGCATTTAAACTATGTGATAACTATGAGAGATAACTTTTTACTGAGATATACAATTATTGGAAAGATGAAATGCTCACACAGAGATGTTAAGCATTACACAGCATTTGAAGTGGATACTCACAATACCTGAGCTCACTGCAGCAGCAGTAGGAGTATTTATGAAATTATGACAATAATACAGTATGTTTGTTGTTATTGTCAAGTGTCGTTGAGCTGGTTCTGACTCATAGTGACCCTGCATACAGTGGCCAAGGAGTAGCTGGTGGGTTTAAACTTCAGACCAGGAAGTTTGCAGTCCAGTCCTTATCCTACAGCACCACACCAGTAGTCCAATACAGGAAAAGTAAAGCTGCAGTATTAAATCATAACTGCTACATACTACGGTATGTATTACTATTAATTTCATGTAGTTATAGTTTAATATGTAAGTTTTATTTTAATTTACATTTTTCTTGACTGCAAATGGAGCCCTAGATGGTCTGTAATTGTTTATGCGCTTAAGTTTTGATCAATTACAAGTCAACTTTTTATGTGTAACAACAGTGTGAGGATGGTGCAGGACTGGGCAGTGTTTCATTTTGTTGTGCACACGGTTGCTATGTGTTGGAACTGACTTGATCCCTAACAACAACTTTTTATAATAGACATATGTATATTTTATCATATTTACTATGATAAAATAGACAAATATGTACACATATTTTATGCATTCATGACATATATAACATTTTCTTAAATTAAAAAAAGTATTTCTAGGTTATTCAGTTTTTCAAATTGCTATAAATCTCTAAAAATGTTTCCAAAATACTTATTGAAAAAAATCTGCATATAATTGGACCCAGGCAGTTTAAACCTATTACTCAGGGGTTAAATGTATATAGTATATTATGTACTGAACCTGTAACAGCATATTTAATAACTGATGTGCATCTGTACCACTTCTATTTGCTTTCACACATCTTTCTTTCCAATTCAACTGTTACGCATTTCAAAGAAAAAGTTTCTATTTTCGTTACTCTGTTCTACAGAGATAACAGCAGACACTAATAATTTGAATTATAGTTTAAGTACTATAATACAGTGTTTAACTCTTGCATGAAGTCTGGTACATGCTCTAAGTTCCATATATTTTTATTTTTGCTTAGAATAAGTATACTTTGTGCTAATCTGCCTCCACACTAATTTGCTTTGTGCCCTAACTGAACAAGAAGTTATGGATGAACTTAACCCAGATAATTTAAAAGTACAACTAACAGAATGTTTTAATGTTAGAATGAAATATATACTGAAGTTTTTCAAACTCAGTTCTATTACTTTGCTAAAAGTAAATAGTACCTCTAGGACACCATCTGGTAAAAATCTCTGTGTGGATTAACCCAGAAATGGAAGAAAATGAGTTTTTATTATTGAATAGTTGTGGTGGCAAAGCTGTGGTAAAAATATGTTTTCAATACACTGGTGTAAGTGAGACTTCAAAAATTCAGCTACCTCATTTGATTTAATCTAAAAGACTTAGAATATTTAAGTCCGTATCTCATCAAAAGAAAAAAAAGAAGGGTGTTTTATTTTCTAGCATTCATTCTTATGCTTTGAAAGAAAATATAAATCTAGGAAATTGAGTCCCTGACTAGAAAATCTGAATTTGGTCCTTTAGTAAGTATGCATAAAAACGTAACATGCACTTCCTTAATGACAGGACATAACATGTCACAGAAGGCTGTGACCACTTGGACAATACCCTGACATGTTATTGTGTACATCCCAGTCAATGCAAAATGGACAAATTGGCTTTTCTTTTAATAATGTGCTTTCCCAGTCTTCCTCTAGTTCCAATGACTACAGCAATGGAACTTCCCCCACCTCTCTAGGGACTCAATTCCAAATACTAATAGATTTCATTGTCAGGAAACATTTCCCGGATTCAGTCTTAAATTTCCGTTACTTAATTTCATCCCATTACTTGACTCTAAACTCTCTTATTCCACCTCTAAAAAATGAGTTGATTCCCATGATGTTTGCATCTTTCAAATAATTGTGAACTGTTATCATAACTTGACTCAGTCAGAGATAGGTATATGTTATACGTTTTACTGTTTTAATCTTTTCTTAAAAGTCAAAATCTGAAACCTATTATACATTTATGTTCCAGTTTGAACACTATTCAATTTACTTATTTGAAACATTTACATGCCCCAAACTGGTATTCTTGTTGTGATCTCAGCGGTACCATTAAAATAACTTTTATCTTTCAGCCACATGATGTGAAGCTTTTGCATATACAGACTAAAATCTCATTGACTTATTTTACTGCCATATTACATTACAAGATCATATATAATTTGCTACCCACTATCATCTCAAAGTCTCTTGGTATTACTGCTTTCCAAGTACTATATATCCTGCCAATTGTATGGCTGTGTTTCTGATTATTTTTTCCCAGATGTATTAGCTACATTTTTTCAGGTTGAATCACATTTCATTTCCTGCCCATATTTCTAACCACTTTAGGTTCCTTTTATCTGCCCTCACTGGTTGTGCCAACACCACCCAATTTAGTATCATCTGTAAATTTAATTGATGTGATGTGTATCCCCCTTCTAAATCATTAATGAAGTTTGTCTACAATGATTTGTTTACTTTTTAAACTCCAATGCTGCTTAATGTTTATAATCTTGTTATATTCATAAGAATGAAGCTTTTTTTTTTTGCCACTATTTGTTTTATTATTTTAGGAGTGGGTGAAGGGGAACTAAGAACAGGATCAGGCTCACCGTTTACCTTTTTTAATATAACAGTGTTTTAATATAATAGTGTTAAATGACTATTATGATGGATTCTCTGCATAATAAGAATGTTTTTACTAACATTATTCCACCCTTCTGCAACTACTACATTTTCTGTAAACAGGAATATGTTCTAACACCATGGAAGCCACACTATAATGTTCTCACATCCATAATAAGAGATTGCTGAAGATATCTCATTCCAAAGTCTGCTGTGTAGTGAGTTTAATGTTCGGTTCAGATTTACCATGACAATATTCTGTTATGTTATCAATTTTGGTTCAACTTAACAATACCACAGTACTGAAAATAGAACATTTTGCATTAACCTTTACTCATAGCATAACAGAATATTGTTATGGATTAAAAAACAAAAACAAAACAAAACAAAACAGGACCCAGCAATATACTGTCTTTAAGAGGCACACCTTAGACATAAAGACAAAAGGAGACTAAAAATTAAAGAATGGAAAATAAAAATCATCAAGCAAATACCAACAAAAAAAGAGTATGAGTACATGGCTACAGTGGTCAAAATAGCCTGGTACTGGTACAATGAAAGATACACTAATCTATGGAACAGAATCGAGAATCCAAAATTTAACCCATCCACATACAGTCAACTGATTTTCGACAAAGTGCCTAGGTATATTGTATGGGGAGGAGGGAGTCTCTTTAACATATGGTACTGGCAGAACTGGAAAGTAATATGCAAAAGATTGAAACAAGACATTTACCTCAAGCCCTATACAAAACCCAACTCAACATGGATTAAAGACCTAAATGTGAATCCCAAAATTATGAAGGTCATCAATGAAAAACTAGGGACAAATGTCAGGGCTCTAATTCAGGGCATACACAAACTATCAAACATTTTAAAAACTACACAAACAAAAGTAGACAAAATAGATGATTGGGACATACTAAAAATTGAAAACTTATGTGCATCAAAAGACTTTACCAAAAGAGTAAAAAGGGAACCCACAGAATGAGAAAAAATCTTTTGCAATGACACATCAGACAAGGGGCTCGTCTCTAAAATATATAGGAAACTACAACACTTCTACAAGAAAAAGACAAATAACCCAAATGAAAAATGGACACATGACATGAACAGACACTTCGCCAAGGAGGAGATCCGGGCAGCCAACAAACATTAGATGAAATGTTCATGATCACTAGCTATTAGAGAAATGCAAATCAAAACAACAATGAGATATCATCTCACACCAGCAATAACAGTAAAGATAAAAAAAAGTAGAGGACAATAAATGCTGGCGAGGATGCTGAGAGACTGGGACCCTCCTACATTGTTGGTGGGAATGCAAAATGGTCCAACCACTCTGGAAAACAATATGGCGCTTCCTCAGAAGGTTGGAAATAGAAATACCTTATGATCCAGCAATTCTTCTACTTGGTATTGACCCACAAGAAATATGGGGGGTGGGGGTGGGGAATATATATATACACACACATACATACATACACACACACATATATATATATATTTGCTGATCACCAGGATGTATGAGATGAGGGAGGGGAAGATGGAACAGGGTGAGGGGAGGGCAATACACAGGAAGGGGGAGGGGAATGGAAGAAGAAGGAGATGGGAGAACAATTTTGCATGGGCTAAGTGGGACAGAGGTAAATGATGGTGTATGCACAACCTTGGAACAACAGAGCTCTGGGATACAGGGATTGAGGTATGGTTTGAATGGGTTTCCCTTGCCTACCATTATAAAATAGACACTTGAGGGAGAGAGAAAGGAATAGCCAGAAACATCACACTAGAAAGCTTGTAAGTCCATCTTCAGCTACACTGATTGGAATACCTTAAAGGGGGCTAGAAGTTGCCCAGTGAAAGAAGCTTCCTGTGGAGCCTTTGCACCGCATAAGACCATAGGTGGAATCCAGAACCCCATCCAGAATCTTCTGAGGTGGGAAATTTCTACTTGAAAGAACAAGTAGACCATCCTGGAGTGGCTAGAAGAAGATACTTGATGAAAGACAGACTGACAGGAAAAATAAAAAACAACAATGACAGTCTGATGACTACTACAAGAACAAGCAAGCTGTTTGCCTGGGAGCCATCAAGGCAAGCGGTCAGATCCCGTCAGAGCAAATCCCCTTCCAAGACTAAGACTCAAGGGGAATACACGAGCAGGTATGTGGTCTGGCAAGTGACCACGTTGGTCACTGATAAGGGTAAGTGAGAGAAAAACAGCAATGAAGTTGTGAGCTAAGTTCGACCACATTCAATAGACTCCTGTGAACCCAGGTGGAGACCTGGTTGGCCAGCAGTATGGCAAGACCAGGGGACTCCTGGGCCCAGAGGCAGTGAAATGGCCACAGAGGACTAGAGCAGAGAGTGAAGCATCCAGCTGATATGAACTGAGGGGAGATGCACAAGAACACCCATACTTGGCAGATAGTACCCACTTGACCTGGCTTCAATGGCTAGATGATCAGAACTCGACTAGAAGAAGAAAGAAGGGGGTGGTGGGGTGGTGGAAAAGAGTAACCCACTACATCTTGATGAACTTTACCTATACTTATGGATGTAGTAGCTCAAAAAAGTGAACAAATCTTTACAGCGAGGATCATTCCCACCCCCTTGGTACACAGGGTTGACAGGGATGGGTAACGTAGACACTGGCTACCAAAATGGGAGGGAGGGGCGCTACAAAGGCAAGAAGTGACTGGCTTATAAGCTTTCAAGAGGGAGTCTAGTTCCAGACAGGGTGGGGGAAGGTAGAATCTCCACTGAATGGTTTCCAATCTCTTGGGACGGGGCTAATGAAAGGAGATGGGGATAAGACTCTTGTGGTACAACAGTGAATAATTGCTATCAGAACTGACTATGAGGGTCAGAAATATAAAGGTAGATAGTTTTTAACAAAAGGAGGGGAGTGATTGATTTTGCAGTCCAGGAGTGGAGATCTCTGGGACCATCAAGTGTAATCATTGCAATGAAATGAAATACAATAGGATGAATGTAAAATTGATGCTCTCCCATGTAAACTATCACTCAACTAACAACAAAAACTTGAGAGAGAAAAAAAAGGAGATGCAAATAATACACATAAGATACGAAACGGGTGACATTACAACAAAACCATGGACAGACAAAAGGACCTTGTGAAAATGTCAGTATTACCCAAAGCAATCTACGGATGTAATGCAATCCTGTTTGATTCCATAATCATTCTTAAAGAAATGGAAGACTTAATCTTCACTTTTATATGCAAGAGAAAGAGATCTTAGGTAAACAAAGCTACTAAAGAAGAAAAAAACAGGTTGCCTCTTAATTTATCAGTCTCTAAACCACAATAGGCAAAACAGCCTGATACTGGTACAACGAAAGACATAGATTATTGGAGCAGAAATGAGAAATGAGAAACAAATCTATCCACCTATATAAAACTGGTCCTTGACAAAGGACCAAAACACATTAAATGGGAAAGGTAGTCTGCTGAACAAATGATATTGGCAAAACTGGATACTCAATTGCAGAAAAATGAAGTGAGACCCACCCATATCTTGCATTGTACACAAAATTGAACTCAGATGGGTCAAAGTACTAAATGTAAAGCCCAAAGTATAAAGACTATCAATAAAAAATTAGAGAGAACCTTAGGGGCCTCATGTATGGCAAAACATACATTATCAAACATTACTAAAAGTACACAAACAGCAGAAGACAAAACAGATGACTGGAACCTCATACGAATAAGACATTTATGAACATCAAAGGATTTCATCAAGAGAGTAATAAGAGAATCTCCAACAGACTGGAGGAAAATTTTTGGCAATGCCGTATCAGACAAGTGACTAATCTTTATAGACAACGAAACCTCAACAACAAAAAGACGAATAATGGAACTGCAAAACGGGCAGAAGACACAAACACATACTTCATCAAGGAAAACATTCAAGGACTCAACAACCACATAAAGAAATGCTTGTGATCATTAACCATTGTTGTTGTTATGTTATTGTTATGTGCCATTGAGTTAGCTGAGACCCACAACTCTCTCTAAGATGGTGGGTTTGAACTGTCAATCTTCTAGTTAGCAATCCAGTGCTTATCTTACCACATCATACGAAGAGTCCATCAAGTTAGCTTTGACTCATAGTGACCCTGTACAGGGTTTCCAAGGCACGACTGGTAGATTTCAACCACTAACCTTGCACTTCAAACTGGCCTTGAGGTTCAAACCGAACTTGCAGTCCAGTGCATATCCTACAGAATCACAAGATACAAATCAAAACAACAATGAGACATCATCTTACCTTAGCATTAACAAAGTTAAAAACCAAAACAAAACCAGTCAATAATACATGCTGGTGAGGGTGTAAAGAGACTGGGATACTTAAAACTATACACTGGGGTCCTCGTGTGGTGCTGAAGGATAAGCACTGAACCACGAGGTCAGTTTGAACTGCAAGGTTGCAGTTCAAACCCACCAGCTGCTCCTGGAAAACCCTATACAGACTTGCTAGAAGCCAGAACTGACTCACTGGCACTTAACAAAAACAACAAATCATTGCTAGTGTGACTATAAAATGGTGAAACTACTGTGAAAACTGGTATGGTATTTCCTTAACAAGTTGGGAAAGGGAATACCATGTTGTTGTTAAGTGCCATTGAGTCAGTTCCAACTCATAGCGACTCTATATAACAGGTGTGGGGAACCAGTTTTCTGCCAACATTTATAACATCATTCACGGGCCATACAAAATGATAGACTTAAAAATTAGCCTGCTGTATTTGGTCAAGCATTTAATTAACTGATCCCTAATGTGATGGCTGGAACTGTGGTGGGCTTCACAGGGCTAGACCAAATGATTTTATATAAGGCCTGAGGCTCACAGCTGGATGTTCCATACCGCAGATGTCCCCACCCCCTCTGTATAGGGTTTCCGAGGTACAGTTGGTAAGTTTGAACTGATCCAGTAATCTCCCTACTTGGTAGATGTT
The DNA here is from genome assembly GCF_000296735.1 of Chrysochloris asiatica. Classification (NCBI taxonomy): domain Eukaryota; kingdom Metazoa; phylum Chordata; class Mammalia; order Afrosoricida; family Chrysochloridae; genus Chrysochloris; species Chrysochloris asiatica. The sequence continues at coordinate 18,523,204 of NW_006408555.1, forward strand.
GTTGTTGTTGTTAAGTGCCATCAAGTCAGTTCCGACTCATAGCGACCCTGTATAGGGTTTCCAAGGAGCAGCTGGTGAGGTTGAACAGCCGACTTTGCCATTCAAATGGCTTTGCAGTCTGGCACATTTACCCAAAGCACCACACCAGGACTCCACTTGGTATATAGCGTACAGAAATAAGAGTTGTGACACAAACAGATATGCACACCAATAGCGTAGTGGTTACAAATCGGACTGTGAACCTCAGGGTCAGCAGCTTGAAATTACCAGCTGTTCCACGGGCGAAAGATGAGGCATTCTGCTCCCATAAAGATTTACAGCCTCAGAAACCCTGTATAGGGTTCCTATGAGTGGGAACCGACTCCATGGCACATAACAACAACAAATTCATCACAGCACTATAATAGCAAAAAGATAGAACTAGCCTAAATGGCTATCAGTGGAAGAATAGATAAACAAATCATGGTACATAAACAAAATGGAAAACTTATATTTAATGTTAAAGAATAATGATGAATTTGCAAAATATGTCATAATATGGATGAACCTAGAGGACATTATGCTGCGTAAATAAGTCAATCACAAAAGAATAGTGTATGAGACCACTATTATAAAAAGTAAAGAAAGGTTCTCATACAAAAAGAAACTTTCTTTGATGGTTACCAGGGATAGGAAGGTGAAAGGAGAAGGTAATATACAATAAAGTAAAGGTCACCAAAAAATGATGAAGGAAAAGAAAGACATTGAGAGGAATACAAAAGTTAAAAGCAGCAGAGGCAAATACTATCACATACATAAATCCTGCAATATAGCAATAACAATAATCTGAATGGAATCATAGACTAAACACAAGCTAAACAGGTGTGGAAAGGAGACTAGGAAACAATTACATACGGGTTTGAAAAAGGATATTGCCACATACTTATCTACACTGCAAATATATCCATGAATTAAGTAGAGCATACAGGGGTAAAGTTATGAAACCTTCTTAACCTTGACAGAATGAGTTGCTGGAGCTGGGGGATTCAGGATTATAGTTTAGTAAGAAACCAAGGTTAACTAGCATAACATAGTCCACAAAGACAATGTTCTATATCCTACTTTGGTGTTTAGCAACTAAGGCCTTAAAAACTTGGGAACAGCCATCTCTGGTGCAAGTAATCATCTCTCCCCTTTTGGAGCAAAGAAGAGTGAAGAAAATTGAAGGCGTATGGAAAAAATGAGTTCAAAAGACAAAATGACTACATCACCTTCAGCCTCCATAACTCTGAGACCAGAAAAACTAGATTGTGCCCAGTTACCACTACCAACTGCTTCTATAATGGATCACATTAGAAGGTCCTGAATAGAGTAGGAGAAAACATGGAACAAAACTCAAAATCATGAAAAAGACCAGGCTTACTAATTAGACACTGGTGGAACCACTCAGACTGTGGCTATTAGTTACCCTGCAGACCTGTAACTAAACTCACCCCTGTGCCTCAATTTTTAGGCAAACACTAGACAGGTCTGTAAGAGAAACAATAACACTAGTGAGGTATGCACTCCTTAGAATAATCAACCATTTGAGATTGAAAGAAGAAGAAGAAAAGGCAGCATTTGCCCAAGAATAAAGTTCAGAAAGCATGAAGGCTTAGGAAAGAAGAAATGGAACCAGAATACATAGGGAGGAAGTGGGATAAATGATGTAACATTGTGGGAATGCAAGCAATGACATGAAACAAAATACATTTAAATTGTTGAATGGAAAACTGAGTTTGTTCTGTCAACTTTCATCCAGTCACACACACAAAAATAAATGAATAAAAGAAACAAACAAAAAAGTGGTATTAGAAACAAAGTGCATAAACTTATTACCACAAGTTAACAAAAACAAATAAATAACACAATCTGTGCCTTCACAGTTAGCATATACATTTCTTGATATATCCTTTAGGAGCAAAAATTTCTGTGAATTTTACTAAAACAGTTCACTTTTTTTTTTCTTTCTATTCACTTATCTTCATAGCTAAAACATATTCTTCTCAAAAACTGAGTATATCGGGAATTTTAGTTATCAACTTCCATCTTACACTAATGCATTTTTTCTAAGTATTTATCTTTTCCTACATGGCAATCTTGTCATACGTCCTCAATAATCATGACAGAAACATAACTTTTTTTTACTTAAATTCCTACTGTTAGAATCCCATACCTTTTTCTTTCCTTTAATTCATATTCCTTAAATTACATAATTTTTAAAATTTCTTGTGCTGTCTCTCACTTAATGTATATATGACCATTTATTAAATATCTATGTTTTTAAATGCTCTATTACAGCAGAATTCTGACATATAGGTCTGATTTCAGTACTTAATAAGAGGATCCCTCAATCTACTTTTTACTGCTATCTCAGTCAAGTCTTAAATTTCAATTGGTTAAAATGATATATCCTATATTAAACATATATGTAATTATATATCTTATATGTGCTAAAGCATTAGAAAGTTCATGTAAGCACCTAAATATAGGAACTACAGTTATTGTCTGGTAAGTTTCAAACTTCTACTCTTTTTATTGGTTATCAAATTTTTCCTGATATAGATTTTTGCTCCAGTTTCATTTCCATTTCCTATCTCTGTATATATGCAGGAACTTTAACTTATTACCAATTTCTAGTCCATAGCTTAACTTGATTTTCATACTTAAATTGAATGTATATGACACATAAGAAGCTGAGTAGCTTAAGACTTTTTAATATTTTGCCCATTATCATGTGTTTTTACTCAGTTATTAGAGTAAGATGTTCATATCTATACGGTTTACAATACGATAAAGTTGTAAACAAAACAAAATGCCCAATTAGGGATATAGCTTAATAAAATACAATAAAATCCTATGATAGGACAGCATAGTGGTTACAAGGTGGGCTGCTAACCTCAAGGTCAGCAGTTCGAGACTACCAGCTGTTCTGTGGGAGAAAGATGAGGCTTTCTGCTCCTGTAAAGATTTACAGCCTCAAAAACCCTATGCAGGGTCGCTATGAGTCAGAATCAACTCATGGCACACCACCACTACCAATTAAAACTGGGGGAGCACAGTGGCTTTGTAGATAAACAATGAACTTCTAACCACAAATCAAAAGGTAGGCTGTCTGAGTCCACCTCTGCAGGAGAAAGATGTGGCTTTCTGCTCCTACAAAGATTTACTTAGAGTCCTGGTATGGCTCTGTAGGATAAGCACTGCACTGTTTAAATACAAGGTTGGTGGTTCAAACTCAACTGCTGCTCTTCAGAAACGTATACAAGAGTAAGGGTCTCAAAGAATCGGAAATGATCCTACAGCACTTAACAACAACACAATTAAAACAAATAGGAATTAGAAAAGTCAAGTCATAGTTCCTCAGGAAGGTTAACGCTATGGTACCATTCACTTCCCAGAGCTCCCCTTGAGATGTGGCTAAAAGCAGACTTCTGCAATGACATCTTTACATAATTTCCTCCCTTGCCTTTTCCTGCTTCTCTTGTGTCTTGAGAGCACTCCCTCCATGTATCACTTGCACAAGAATCTTTTTCTTGAGCCTTGTTTCTAGGGGACCTAACCTAAGAGAACTGGTACCAAAAGTCTCTTAGAAAGTAGACACTAGGGATGAGATTCTTGGATGTGACTACGTGCTGGCAGGCTGGGTATCAATGAGGCCCCAAATCAATGGTGGATGGTCCCTGCCACACGGTAGCAATACATCTGCAAGGATTTTCACCTGTGGTGAACTGGGATGAGACCCATGTAGAAGACAGTTAATTGGCTGGCATAATATCTGTAGATTTAAGAAGAGTAAGGAAAATAGTAATTATAAGCTTTGAAGAATTAGATGGTTGTAACTGAGCACCACTGATGCAAGGAAGAAAATAAATTATAGGCTCAGAATGATTAATCACCAATTCAAAAACAGCAAGTGAAATGAAGAGACCTTTATTTACTATAGCCCAGGACCAGGTATACTGAGAGCCAGGCTAAGGACTTAGTTAATTATAAAAATAGCATAATTTCAGAGAATGGTGAATTCTAAGCCTCAAAATCTCCTCCAACACAGGAACCTCAGAGGGAGGGAGCAGGACCCTGAGACTTAGGATACAGATATCTGGATAGATGTATGTACCTGAGAACCCTAGAACTCAAGATTTTCCCTAAATTCACCACTGGGCCTGTAGAAGTGGTATGCTCTAGCTAGTAAGAGGCAACACAAGAAACTACACAAAGTGTGACATTTAAAGTATACTATTCTCTTGATTTGATATGATACATATGTACCGGCAAGTTTTCTTTTTTTTTTTCTTTTTTTAAAGAATTTAACAATTGTATGTGTGACACAACGTCATTGAGAAGACAAGAAAAAAGGAAAAGGTCAAAATGAATGTCAAAAGAGACACTGAAATTTGCTCTCCAGCATAGAGATGCTAAAGCAAATGAAAGAAATGAGGAGTTCCAAGAACTGAACAGAAAATTTCAAAGATCAGCTCGAGAAGATAAAGCCAAATATTACAACAAAATGTGCAAAGATCTGGAATCAGTGAAACCAAAAAGGAAGAACACGCTCAGAATTTATCAAGCTGGGGGAACTGAATAAAAAATTTAAGCCTTGACTTTCGTTATTGAAAGATTCACTGGGCAAATTATTGAATGATGCAGAAAGCATCAAGAGAAGATGGACGGAATATACAGAGTCACTATACCAAAAGGAAATGGTTGATGTTAAGTCATTTCAAGAGGTAGCATATGATCAAGAGCCAATGATACTTAAGGAGGAAGTCCAAGGTGCATTGAAGGAACTGGCAAAGAACAAGACACCAGGAATTGATGGTATAAAAACTGAAATCTTTCAAGAAAGTGAGGCAGCACAGGAGGCACTCACTCATCTCTGCCGAGAAATTTGGATGACAACTATCTGGCCAACTGATTGGAAGAGGTCCATATTTGTGCCCAATCCAAAGAGAGGTGACCCAACAGAATGCAGAAATCATCGGACAATCTCTTTGATATCCCATGCGAGTAAAGTTTTGATAAAGGTAATACAGAAACAGCTACAATCATACATTGACAACTTCCAGAGGTTCAAGCCGGATGCAGAAGAGGCCATGGAACGAGGGATATCATTGCTGATGTCCGATGGTTCTTGGCTGAAAGCAGAGAATATAAGAAAGATGTTTACCTGTGCTTTATCGACTACGCAAAGGCTTTCGGTTGTGTGGATCATGACAAGCTATGGACAACATTGCGAAGTATGAGTATTCTGGAACACTTAATTGTGCTCATGAGGAATCTGTACCTGGATGAAGAAGCAGTTGATCAAACAGAACATGGGAACACTGAATGGTTTAAAATTAAAAAAGGTGTGTGACAAGGTTGTATTCTTTCACCATACTTATTCAACCTGTATGCTGAGCAAATAATCCAAGAATCTGGGTTCTATGAAGAAAACTGTGGCATCAGGATTGGCGGAAGACTCATTAACAACCTGAGATATGCAGATGATACAACCTTGCTTGCTGAAAGTGAGGAGGACTTAAAATATTTACTGATGAAGATCAAAGAGCACAGCCTTCGGTATGGATTACATTTCAATGTAAAGAAAACAAAAATTCTCACCACTGGACCAATAAACAACATTTTTATCAACAGAGAAAACACTGAAGTTGTCAAGGACTTTATTCTCCTTGGATCAACTATCAACACTCACAGAAGGAGCAATCAAGAAATCAAAGGATGTATTGCATTAGGCAAATCTGTTGCACGAGACCTTTTTAAAGCGTTGAAGAGCAAAGACGTCAGCTTGAGGACTAAAGATATGCCTGATTCAAGCCATGATATTTTCAGTAACCTCATATGCATGTGAAAGCTGTACAGTGAATAAGGAAGACCTTAGAAGAATTGATGCTTTTGAGTTATGGTGTTGGAGGAGAATATCGAAAGTGCCATGAGCTGTCAAAAGAACCAACAGATCCGTTTTGGAAGAAGTGAAGCCAGAGTGCTCCTTGGAAGCCAAGATGGCCAAACTTCTTCTCTCATACTTCGAACATATTGTCAGGAGGGACCAGTCGCTGGAGAAGGATATCATGTTTGGTAAGGTGGAGGGTCAGAGAAAAAGAGGAAGACCCCCAAAGAGATGGATTGGCAAGTAGCAACATCGATGGTCTCAAGCATGGCAACAGTGGTGAGGTATGCTGTGCATAAGGTCGCTATGGGTCGGTACTGACTCGATGGCACCTAACAACAACAACATGTGTGACACTTAAAATACTTTTTTGGGGAAGAACTTAATACAGCTGGCTGTGACACAGTTTGGTGGCTTAGAACATTAATCCCAAAAAGAAGTCAAAAAGGTTAATTATTTCCCAGGACCCTCATTACTTTGTAGTGGCATTCTGAAGATAGAGGAAATATGTGCTTTGACTTTTAGTTAAGAAAAAAACCGAAAAATTTAGATTTCATTTTGTGGGTTATCAAGACTAGTTTGTATTCTATAGTTTGCTGTTTTATTAGCACTTCCATTAAAAGGTGGCAATGACTTAATGGAGCAGATAGAAAACAGATTAACCAGTTTCCCTACATCTTGGTTTAAAGAAACAAATCGAGATTATTGCTAGAAATGTCGTCTGGGTCTCTTTATTTGGAATATCTCTCTTTAGTATATAAAACCATTATACATTACTATACATAGGTTGGAGTACAGTGGCATTGTAGAATAAGTGGCTCTGCCATAAGGTTGGCAGTTCAAGCTCATCAGCTGCTTTAATAGGAGAAAAACGAGGCTTTCCGCACCTGCAAAGATTTACAGCTTCAGAAGCCCTATACAGGGTCACTATGAGTCAGAACCGACTCAGTGAAATTTAACAACATATACAGATTATATACACAAAACAATTAAGCCTCTAAAGAGAAGCTAGTCACAGTACCATTTAGAGCAAATAATTTCTTCTTAATATCACGGTCTTCTTTACGAACCACACAGAACCAATAAAAGTGTTCTGGGCTTTCTTCATCTGGTCAGTGGAAATAGGGCAAAACTAAGAACACTCCTTCACTGTATTAATTTTTAAAGTCCAATTAAAGAGAACATCTATAATCTTTCTTCTGTTGTGTTGGCCAAATATTTTTAGACATTAAATACAAAGTGCTGATTGCAAGAGAAGAAAGTTCTAGCTACTATTCTGCCAGTGACAAAAGTTTTGTCCCTTGGGACTTGGCTAACATTCAAGAGGAACATGATAGAATGTATACTACATAAAACTTTGTTCTATTCCAGGGGCCTCCTTTACTCTAACTGACCAGATATAGCCTGGTATTATTACTTCTGTTTCTGTTACTTCCTATAAATGCATAGGTATCAGATTCTGAAATAAGAATACTAAACAAAAGAGGAAAAAATCTGGAATATTCTAAGCTTAAAGAAAATGACTTATAATAATAAATTATTACACATTCCTAACTGCACAATTTTCCTACAGAATTTTCATGATTTCATTTGAAGACTAAAAGGTTTATATATTTGGGCAGACTTTTAAGGTGTGACAGCTTAGGGTGAGGATGTGAATTCTAAATGCACATGTACTTCCTAATACTAACCCTATCTATAATTGTGTTAGTGTAGTCTTCGAGTTATAAGTGACCAAAACTATCTTGAACTGGCTTTATAAAAAGAGAAGAATTTACTAAAATGATATGGGGGTATTCCACTGAATGCAAGAGAGGATTGTAAAAAGAAGACAAAGGCAATGACACAGTTGGGACTTAGACTTCTTGCTCCTTTGTTCCCATGGAGAGACTTCATGCTATATCACGACATACTGGCGTTTCTTATAGAAAGAAAATCTGGCTGTATAGAATTAGAGAGTTTTACACTTCCCAGTTTCAATCCTACTCTTTTAGTCCCAATGCTAAAAATTTCAGGGAAGGTTCCCATTGATAGAACTAATCAGATGTCTAATTCTTTGATTAACTATGGTCAAGTGGGTGTGGAAGTACGATGAGTCTAGCTTGAGCCAGATAGTTAGCAATCCCTGAACTATATACCTAGAACCAAGAAGTTAGATAATATGTAAGTGGGGAGGGAAAATTCTGGAAAAGGTGTGCTGGATAAACTATATGTTCACTAACTCCAAAACTCTAATTTTCTCTTCCTAAAATTCATATATAAAAAATCTTATTAATGCAGTTTCCTCTACTGAAGAAAAATCAGTGACTTTATGGAAGGCAGAAGTGATCTGATTTTGTTTGGCAGCTCTACCAACTGTTCAGCTTCTGTAGGTAATGCTATAACTTTAGGGTTTATTTATTTATGCCCTACTTTATTCCAGAAAGAATTTAAGACAGCTTGAAAAATATATATTCAATAACAAGGGTAGATACATGTTAACTTGGGTGATGGGAAGGCAATATAAAACAAGAGGATGACACAGGAAAGATGAAGGTAGTGGAAGACACAGAGGGGAACAGAAAGAAAAAATACATATTTGATAACAATAAAACATAAATTAAATGTGAAATAAAAGACAGAAAACCATGGATGAAAGCAGAATGAAGTAATAAATAATGTATTTTACAGTGCATACATATACATTCAGTATTTGTAGGTTACAAATTTGTCTCAATTTTCTAGTAACTTTGTGAATTTCATAATTCATAATGTGCATTAGTAAGTAAACCAATTGCTTAAGAAATAAAATATGCACATGCAAATCATGTACACATGCAATCAAACCATGATCTGAAATGAACTTCTGCAGGACAGCGTCACTTTGCCACAGAAATTCCCTTGATATCCTCACCATTTATTTCAGCTTTCTTTGATGTTTCTCAGTAAAAGTTGAGGAGATACCCTAGAAATACGTCAATGTAAGTAGCTCCATGCTACAATTCTTCCATACACACACATAGGCAGAAACAAACAGAACCAACTTAGAGACTTAGAAATCAAAGGAGTACAGCAACTAAGTGAATAATGAATCAAGCAAAAGGTAGCTTCTACACTAGAGGAAAGCTTTAGTTTTCTATAAGTCACATTGTACCTCTCTGGTGACATGGATCCCAAGTAAAGTTACACTGACCCACACTTCCAGAGAGGAATGTGATTACTGGCTCTAGAGATAATTTTTTTGAAAGCAAAACACCAAACCAATTGCTGTCAAGTTGAATTCTAACTCATAGCAAACCTCAAAGCAGAGTAGAACTGCTCTGTAGATTTTCCAAAGTGGTAAAGTTTTACAGAAACAGATTGCCACATCTGTGTCATCTACTACAGAGAGGCTGATAGGTTTAAATCAATGACCTTCCCATTAGCAGCTGAGTGTTTAACCACTGCATCATCAGGGTTCCTTTCTAAACAGATTAAACCAGATCAGGTTTTAGTTGAAAATTATTGTGCGCTTCATTGTATGTGCTTAGAATTTGTACAGCCATATTCTTTAGTGAAGAGTCTCAGGTGACTCAAAAGGTTAAATATTCAACTACTAAAGGAGTCCTGCTATGACACTGTAGGGTACGTACTGGCCTGTTAGCCACAAGGTCAGCGGTTAAACACACCAGTCAAACCTTGGAAATCCTACACAGGGTCACTGTAAGTTGGAACTGACTTGACAGCACACCACAACAACAATACTAATTGAAAGGTTAGCAGTTTGAGCTCACCCACAGGCACCTCAAAAGAAAGATCTGGCCATCTGCTTCACAAAGATCACAGCCTTGAAAACCTTATAGAGCAGTTCTGCTTTGTAACACAGGGCTGCTTGTGTTGGAAGTAACGGTTTTGGTTTGGTCTTTTTCATGAATGATATTGGCCTGTAGCTTTCGATTCTTCAAGTGTCCTAACTAGATTTTTATATCAAGATTAAGAAAATGAGATGAAGTGTACACCCTCTTCAGATAATCTTTAAAAGGTCATGCATACCCAAAATGGGAGGCTATAAAGGTAAGAAATGACTGGCTTACAAGTTTTCAAGAGGGAGCCTAGATCCAGAGGGCGTGTAGGAAGGTAGAATCTCCACTGTGTAGTATCCAATCTCTCTGGGTGGAACTGATGAAAGGAGATGGGGATAGCTCTCATGTGGTACAATAGTGAATAATTAATATCAGGACTGACTGTGAGGGTTGGAAATGTAAAGATAGACATTTTGTAGTAAAAGGAAGGAAGTAGTTGACTTTGCAGGCCAGGAGCGGAGACCCCTGGGACCATCAAGGGAGTAGAGCAGAGTGTGGGACCATACCCATAGAACCAGTGATGCCAGAGACGGAGGCAGAGATGATAATGTGGAGAGATGGAGTGGTTGGGAACTCTAGACCCAGAGAGGGAGAGGGGCTGTGTGCAGACGACCAGGGGGTAGGCTTGTGGGGCGTACCTTTGTTTGGTTGATGGTGCGTGGAGGGGATTGTAACCATGGCAAAGTAATGATCGATAATAGGATGACTGTAAAGCTAATGTTCTCCCATGTAAATTGTCACATAATTCATTAAACACAGTAGAAAAAAAAACACCAAAGGCATGTAAAAGATTAGAGCATTTCTTGCTGAATGTTTACAAAAACTTGGTACTAACACCATCTGTGCCAGCATATTTCTTTGTAGGAAGATATTTTAGCACAGATTTCATTTTTTCAGTAATCACAAGAATATAAAGATTTTTCTATTCCATATCTAATCAGCTATGTTAAACTATAATTTTATACTAATATGTTCTTCTCTACTACATTTACAAACTTATTAGCATAAATATTTTCATCTGAACACTTTATCGTCTCTTTAATATCTATAGCTTTTTACTATTGACCTTTTTATTTCTTATTCAGGCCTTCTATAGCTAGATCGATTTTCTTGACATAATAGAGACCATAGAAGTAGATCGATCTCTCTCTCTCTCTCTATATATATATATATATATATATATATATTTAAGGAGCTCTGGTAGCGTAGTGGTTACGAATCGGGCTGC
>NW_006408555.1:18534263-18544585 GCF_000296735.1 Chrysochloris asiatica
GGCTTTCTACTCCCGTAAGGATTTACACCCTCGGAAACCCTGTACAGGGTCGCTATGGGTCGGCTCCGACTCGAAGGCACTTAACAACAACAACAACAATATATATATATATATTTATATAACAAATTTATCTTTTAAAAAGTGCCAAAGAATTTAAATGTATTATAAAGAGGCAAAACTGTAAAACTTCTAGAAGAAAACAGAGTAGAAAATTTCTTGACCTTGGATTATAAATAAACTTCTTATATAAAAAGGAAAGAGAAAGAACACTTAAAATGTTAATAACCTGGCCCTGACCAAAATTTAAAACTTCTGGTCTTCAAAAGCTAAAATATAAAAAATGAAAATACAAGTCATAGACCAAGAGGAATCATTTGCAAATGGACTTGTATATGAAATCGATTTTAAAAATAAAATACATTTTAAGATTCTAAGAACCCCATTAAGACAAATGACCAAATTAAAAAGTGAGCAAAAATCTAAGAGTACCTACTTTATAAAACAAGATATGGAGAAACTAGAGTTCTTGTCCACTTTGGTGGAAATGTAAAATCGTACCGATACTTTGAAGTGCAGTTTGTAATTTACATATAAGCTTAAACATACACTTAACATAAAGCAACAATAATAAAAACAACTAAGTCCGCTGTCATTGAGTTTATTCCAAATCATTGTGAGTAGCTTCCAAGGCTGTAATAGTTACAGAAGTAGATTTCCACATCTTTCTTCCATGAAGTGTCAGGGATATGATTTTTGCTTAGTAGTAGAGTGTCTACTACAACACCAGGGATATGACCCTGCAATTCCACTTCCAGATACTTACAAAAAAACAAGTGAAACATCTGTTACAAAAAAATATGTGAACAAATGTTCACTGAAAATTTATTCATAACAGCTAAATATTGGAAACAACACCTAGTCTATCAACTGACGAATGGATAAACAAACTGTGTTATAGACATACTAAATGGAATGCTAAACCAAACACCAATATTGTTCCATCAAGTTGATTCTCTCTCATAGTGACAGAATAGACTGCCACATCTTTCTCCCATGAAGAAACTTGCAGGTTTGAATTGCCAACCTTTTGGTTAGCAACTAAGTGCTTAACCACTATGCCACCATGATCCTTAATTGAATCAGCACTATAAAGAAATGCAACTCTCCTCCTGTTCCGATCCTTCCACCAGTCCTTCCTTCCTGTTTGTCTGCTAGTCGGCCTGCCTCGCCTGCACTTTTTACTTTATGAGTCTGAGCCTCCGGTCCGCCAGCACCACCTGAGGGGACCGGCACTTACTGTCGAGATGGAAGAGGACCAAGAGCTGGAGAGAAAAATACATGGATGGAAGACCTCCATGGCGGAAGACGAGAGGAAGACTGTCATGGGAATGGTCCAGGCAGCGGGCACAAATCGACACTGTGTGACCTTCGCCTTGCACAAAGAGGATCATACCCTAAGAAATGCTCTGCGTTACATGATCAAGAAGAATCCCAACATGGAATTTTGTGGGTACACGACCACCCATCCTTTGGAGAACAAAATTAATTTGAGTATTCAAACACAAGGTGGTCTTGCAGTTGTTGAACCATTTCAGAGGGGCTTGAAGGAGATCATGAATGTCTGCCAGCATGCGCTTGACAAGTTGTGGCCAGCATAAAGAACTATAAGGACCAAAACGCCAGAAGTGAATCTGCATTCTAGCCCCTTATACAGTATAGAAGGAGGAGATTCTAGAATCTCTTCTTCAAGATCATACAGAACTCAGAAGTACAGCTGTGTGATTACAAAGTATTCCAGTCTGTAGGAAAAAGCATGCGATTGACCCAGGGCAGCTATGGGATTCCCTGCAACTAACTAATCCTTTTAATTCTTTGGATAAATGCCCTCTTAATTTAAAGAAAAAAGAAAAGAAATGCAATGCTGAATACGTACAAAAACATGAGTTAACCTCAAAAACATTATGGTAAATAAAAATAAACCAGATATTGTCTATAAAGAGGCACAAAGGAAATTTCTGGGGTAATAAAAATAGTCTGTATTTTTGCAATAGTGGTTATACATCTATATAAAGTTGTTGTTACACACGAAACTGTATACTTAAAGAATGAATTTTATGTAAATAAGTAAGCCACAATAAAGTTTAGCCCAACCATTTCTCCATACACCAAAGACATATGAAAAGAAGCAGAATAATTCAGAATCAGAAAATTCTTATATTGCCAAAAACCATGAGAGTAAAATATTTAAAGGCATAGACAAACAAAAATGGAGGTAATTTGCTGTCACAAGACCTGTACTACAAGAAACATTAAAGGAAATGTTTTAGGATGAAGGAAAAGATGTGTTAAGTGTTGTCAAGTTGGTATGAACCACTGACCTTGCAGTTAGCTGTCTAGTGCTTATCTTACAGTGCCACATCAGGACTCTTGGAGTGGAAGAGACAAGGAAGGAAAAGATATCAGATGTAAATTCAGATTTATACAAAGGAATGAAGAGCACTAGAAATGGAAAATGTGTTGGCAAATATACATTTTTCTTTAATACCCTAATTTTCTTAAAACATTGTACACTAGGTTTTATAGCATGCTATAAATTGAACTCTGTCTCTACCAAAATACATGTTAAAATTATAAATCCTGTTATCTGTGAATATGACCGTGCTTGAAAATAGGCAGTTTCTTTTGTAATTTTGTAGACATAGAGAAACACAGAGGAAGACATCATATGAAGATAGACACACATGGCAGATGCAACTACAAGCCCAGCAATGCCAAGAATTACCAAGACAGTGCAATAGACCAAGAAGGACTAACTCCTAGATTCAAGCCCTGAATTTAGACTTCTATCTTTCTGACCTATGAGAAAATAAACGTCTGTTCTTTCAAGCCATGTAAACCAAAATCAGACTCATTGCCAATGAGTTGAGTCTAAGTCACAGCAACGCCGTACCTCAGACTAGACATGCCCCATGCGTTGGACTGCAAGGTTAGTTTGAACAGCAAAGTTAGTGGTTCAAATCCACCAGCCACTCCTCAGAAACCCTATACAGGGTCACTATAAGTTGGAACTGACTCGACGGCACTTACCAACAACAACAAATCCTTACGGAAATAGACTGTCACATCTTTTGCCTATGGAATGGCTGATGGGTCCAAACCAACAAACTTTCAATTAACAGCTAAGCACTTTAACTACTGTGCCACTAAGACTCCTTTAAAGGGACCTACACATGGTATAAGGAAGACCAGAGAAGAATTGATGCATCTGAATTATGGTGTTGATAAAGAATATTGAATATACCAAGAACTGCCAGAAGAACAAACAAACGTATCTTAAAGAAGTACAGCAGAATGTTACTTAGAAGTGACGATGGCAAGACTTCACCTCATCATGTACTTGACATTTTATAAGGAAGGACAATTCCCTGGTAAAGGACACCATGCTTGGTAAAGTAGAAGGTTATGAAAAAGAAGAAAACCCTGAATGAGATAGACTGATAACAGTGGTTGAGGCAATGGGCTCAAACACAGTAACAACTGTGAGGACAGTGCAGAAACGGGGAGTGCTGTGCACAGGATCACTTAGTCAGAACCCACTGTACAGCACCTAATAACAACAACTTACAGTACTTTTCTTACAACAGCCCCAACAGTATACATAAAGTAAAATGTAAGATAACCAAATCTTTTATTTGTTGTTAAATGATTTCAAGTCCGTTTTCAGTCATAGCGACCCTGTATAGGGTTTTAGACCCTGTATTTTCTGTGATACAGCAACCCTGATTATTGGGACCAGCTGGTACATTTGAACTGTCAATGATGTGGTTTACAGTCCATGTAGCACCACATTGGGGCATGTATATATAAATATATTGTTCTTGTTGTTAAAAAGCCTTCACATCAGTTCTGACTGATAGTGACCATATATATATATATATGGACTCCTGGTGTGGCACTGTAGGACAGTACTGGACTACACACCACAAGGTGGCATAGCTTCCAACATTACAGCAACACACCAGCGACCACAGTATAACAATCTGACAGACAAATGGTCATGTATGTGATGTAGTTCCATATTATTTAAAGACAGTCTGTAACAAATTGAAGATGAATATAACAAACCCTAGAGTGACTACTATAATAATAATACAAATGATGTCTTGCCAGCAGAGGAAAAAAATGTACTGAAAAATGTTAACCGAAAAGGTAGGAAAGGAAGCAAAATAAACAAAGGTTAAAAAAAAAACTTTAACTTGAAATTATACAGTGCTTACATTTTGATCACAGCAGAATGAAATTAGAAACCAATAATAAAAAGGTAAATGTTTGGAATAAAAATAACATACTTCTAAATAATGCAGCTATTTGTTATTATTTATGAAGTTGTCAAAGACTTCATTTTGCTAGGCTCAACCATCAACACTCATGGAAGCAACAGTCAAGGAATCAAACAATGTAATGCATTAGGCAAATCTGCTGCACAAGACCTTTCTAAAGTGTTGAAGAGCAAAAGATGTTAGTTTGAGGACTAAGGTACACCTGACCCAAGCCATGGTATTTTCAGTAACCTCATATGCATGTGTAAGTTGGACAATGAATAGGGGAGACCATAGAAGAATTGATGCATTTAAGTTATGGGGTTGGAAGAGAATATTAAAAGTACCATGGACTGCAAAAAGAACAAATAAATCTGTGTTGGAAGAAGTACAGCCAGAGTGCTCCTTAGAAGCCAGGTTGGCCAGACTTTGGAGATATTACCAGGAGGGACCAGTCATTGGAGAAGGAGATCATGTTTGGTAAGCTGAAGGGTTGGAGAAAAGAAGAGGACCCCACCAAGATGGAGTAGCAGCAGCATCGGCCTCAGGTGTAGCAACACTAGTGAGGTTGGACAGGACCAGGCAGTGTTTCATTCTGTTGTGCAAAGGGTCACTATGAGTCGATACTGACTTGATATCACCTAGCAACAACAAAAATAAAGCATGGATCCTAGTATGGCGCTGCAGGATAAGCACCAGATTTCTATTCACAAGGTCAATGGTTCAAACCCATCAGCTACTGTTTGAAAACTGTATACAGGAGAAAGATGAGACTTTCTGCTCCCAGAAAGATTTAAAGACTCAGAAACACTATATAGGGTCTGACTCAGCAGCAATTAACAACAAATTACACATAAGCTAAATAAGAAACCATTAGAAAAAAACATAAAATATTTTAAATGAATAATAAAAACATATCACAAAATTGGGATGAAGCTAAAGCAATGTTTGAAGGGATATCTATAACTCTTAATGATTATATTAGAAAAAGCTAAAATAAATTATTTACACTTCTACTTTAAAAAGCCAAAGAACAACTATAATTCAAAGAAAGCAGAAGGAAATCAATAAATATTTGAGTGGGAATCACTGAAATTGAAAAACATAGACATAACAGAGAAAATTCAATGAACTTAACCTAGTAAGTCTATATACGCTACTATGTGTATGAAATCACTAACATAAAGTATTGTCAATTTGCAACAGAATGTATAACAAAAAGTCAAAAACAATATCAATCTCAGAAGATAAGGAAATATGTCAATAAGATTGCTGTATAAGAAAATACTATACTGTCACTAAAAAAGTGTGTCATCTTTATGATATAAATCTAAGACTTTTTGTTAACTTAAAAAACAAGATGCAGTGGACCCAGATGGGGACCTGGTTGGCCAGCAGTGTGGGGAGACCTGGGGACTCCTGGGCCCAGAGTCAGCGGTGTGGCCACAGAGGACTAGAGTGGACAGTGAAGCTACCAGCTGATAGGAAGAGAGGGCATATGCACAAGAACACCCATACTTGCAGATGGTACCCATATGACCTGGTACTGATGAATGGATGATCAGAACTCAACCAGGAGAAGAAAGAAGAGGGAAAACAAAACAAGATGCAGAACAAAATATAAAGTATGCCATCATAGATTTATGTAAAAGTGTGTCCTTTTAAAAAGAGTGTATATTAAGCAAGTGTACATGTGTACATTTTATTCACATATACCGTTTTTAAGTCTCTGGAAATATATACTACAGATTGGTAAGAGTGGTTGTTTCATAAATGAGGTCTGTGTGACTTGGATATGGGAGTGGGATAAAATTTCACTGAATGATGTTTTGCCCTTTAGAATTTAGTATTGTGTACACATTCCCTGGTATGGCGCTATGGGTTAATGCGCTGGACTACAAGGTCAGTTTGAACTGCAAGGTCAATGGTTCAACCTCACCAGCTGCTCCTCAGAAACCCTATACAGGGTCACTGTAAGTCAGAATCAACTCAACAGCACGTTACAAGAAACAATCCTACAATCAAAAAAACATTTTAAGGAAGGAAAATAATAAAGGCAATATCATAATATAAAAAGGGGGAAGAATTGGGAAGAATAAAAGCAAGAAGTCCTATTTAGACAGTTTGGCTTTCTCTAAAAGCAACCTCCTTTGGACAGCAGACTATTGTTTATCTAGATAGGATAACCAAGAAACAAAGAGCTTCTGTGTGTGGCCTTAACTCATTTCATCCTGACAGTTTTGCTAAAGCAATAATAGCAAGAGTTCTTTGCTGTATACCTAAGCAGAGAAAACAGGTACAGATGGACAAACTCATAGGGTTTCCCATTTAGTGCTGTTGCAATCCAAACTCAAGAATATTTCTTTGAGCTTATAGATACACCCAAGCTACCAAGTACACTTTTTCTCTATATATATGATGGAGAAAAAAAGGAATAGTGTAACAATTGCTTCATGGCCATTTACACAGGACTGTCACAAAAGCTAGCAGTCAGAGCTTGCTATTGTGGTGTTTTTAACTATGCCAAAATCTAGATAAAAGCAATTTTCAGGAAGTAAAATGAAAATATTTATCTTGTCTTCAGATAAAATACCTGAATTCTCCAGATTTTAAAAAATCAAAGTTACCTACCCCCGGTGTTTAGAACCACTGACTGGACAATGATGACTCTATAGTTCTCCACAAAGCTAGGTTCTAGTTTATCTTCTGTATTACTTTTTCCTCTTAGATAAACCAGCTTCTGAAAACAAAACAAAAAAACAACAATGCAATTTTTTTTTGGTATTTTACACATCCTTTCTATTCTAATAACTGGAAATTAAAATTGTCAAGCTTGGGGCAGCGCATTTTATAAGTCTTCATGGAAGTTATTTACTATTTAGATTTATCCTTGTATAAAGTATCTAAAACGTGTCTGATTAAAATCACCCACAAAGTGGTTGATCTTACAGCCCAGGAGCAGAGGACCCTGGGATCATCAAAGGAGAAGAGCAGAACGCGGACCCTATTCAGAGAAGTATCCAGAGACTATTCGGGGGAGAGACAGAGCAGCTGGGGATTCTAGACTCAAGACGGGAGAGGGGCTGTGTGCTGGTGGCTAGGTGGCAGGCTTGCAGGGTATACCCTTTGGTTGTTTAACGGTTATATATTCATGAGTATACATCTAAAAACAAACAAACAAAAAAACAGGGACTGGAAGCAAATGCTGTTGTTGAATATGAATAGAGGAGATTTAAATCATTGCAATGAAACGAAATGCGATAGAAAGAATGTAAAGCTGATGCTCTCTCATGTAAACTATCACTCAATTCACAATAATAGCTTTTAAAAAAAATCACCCACAAAATAAATAACTCTGGTCAGATTAATCTGTTTAATAATATCAGTGATACAGAAAACATGATATGATACTGAAGTCTTGATATTTGAAATTTATGAATTTTTAACTTTTCCATGAAATCTTTCATTTAATTCACCATTGATGTCTTTAACCCATGAGGAAACTATTTTCAGGTAACGCAAGTAAATAGTAACTTTGTTGTTTTCAGTGCCATAGAGTAGGTTCCGATTTCTGTTGTTGTTAGGTGCCATCAAGTCTTATCAACTCACAGCAATCCTGTGCACAACAGAACGAAACACTGCCCGGTCCTGCACCAACCTCACAAGTACTGAGGCCCTCGCTGCAGCCGCTGTGCCACTGCATCTCATGGGGGGGGGGGTCCTTCCTCTTTTTCTCATACCCTCTATTTTACCATACATGATATCCTTCTCCAGGGACTGGTCCCTCCTGATAATATGTCTGAAGTATGAGATATGGCTATCCTGGATTCCAGGGAGCATTCTGATTGTACTTCTTCCAACACAGACTCATGGTGACCTTGCTTAAGGCTTCTAAGGAGCAGCTAGTGAGTTTGAACCACTGATCTTGTGATTCAAACAGACATTGCAGTCTAGTGCTCCACAGCACCAAAAAAAGAACTCCTTATATTCATTGTTGTTGTTAAGTGACATCGAGTCATTACAACTCATAGTGACCATGTAGAGGGTTATCAATAAGCAGCTAGAGAGTTTGAACTGCTGACTTTCTGGTTTGCAGTTCAATGTGGATCCTACAGTGCCACACAGGTAGTAGAAGGTAATCAGAACAAAAGAACACATGGAAGGAACAAAAAAAAAAAACCTACTCATTAGGGTTGGAGTCCTGGTATGTCCTATTAGAAAATGACTGGATCGCATTGTCAGTTTGAACCATCATATCAGTGGTTCAAACTCACCAGCTGCTCCTTGGAAACCCTACCTAGGGTCGCTGTGACTCAGAGCCAACTGGTTGGCACTTAAAAACATCAATTAGAGTTAGGGTTATTAATCAATAATAATTAACTAATAACAAAAACTGTGTGCAGTTTTACTGCATGCATTATCATAGTGGGTTTTCCTGTGTGGGCTCTTTTTAAGTGTGCATTTTTTCCTAGAGACATATGTTGTTGTTGTTAAGTGCCGTCAAGTAGGTTCCAACCTATAGCAACTCTGTATAGGGTTTCCAAAGAACAGCTGGTGAACCTGTACCATTGACGTTGAAATTCAAACCTACTTTTCAGTCCAGCTCGTTAATCCACAGAGTCAAATATAAAAATGTGTTTTAAAATGAAAAAGACTGGGTTGGCTAAACACCAGAGAAAGAGGAATGAGTAAGGAGGTCAGCAGTTCCAAATTACCAGCGGTTCCACAGTAGAAAGATGAGGCTTTCTGCTCCTGTAAAGATTTACAGCCTTGGAATCCAGACACAAGGTTGCTATAAGTTGGAACCGACTCCATGGCATATAACCGCCACCACCATCATAAATGGTATTGAAAATTTTTTATTGTGAAGTATTTTTTTAACATAGCATGATAATATAGAATAATATCATGGACATCTATGGATATATTCCAAGGTGCTCTTGTATAATAGTGAGTTACATGTTGGACTGCTAAACCCAGGGTCAGCAGTTAGAATCTACCAGCTACACTGCATGGGAGAACAATGAGGCTTCCTGCTTCCATGAAGACTTATAGCCTCAGAACCCCTATATAAGGTCACAGTCAGTCAGAACCGACTTCACATCACAAAACTACTACCACCACTATGGGTATATTTCCAGCTTTATAAAATATTAGCACTATGCCTTATTTAATGTTACTGCTTCTCATGCACTGATTAAGTATTATAAACACAATTTGTTTCCTCCATTTGTAACAGGAACAAAAATGCATAACCGATAAATATGTTGTTAAGTGCCATCGAGTCAGTTCCGACCCATAGTGACCCTGTACAGGGTTTCCGAGGGTGTAAATCTTTACGGGAGTAGAAAGCCTCATCTTTCTCCCGCAGAGTGGCTGGTAGTTTCGAACTGCTGACCTTAAGGTTCACAGCCCGATTCGTAACCACTACACTACCAGAGCAAACAATAAATAGAAGTTTTACTAAAAAATATAAGACTTTATTAAAAAGGAAGATATAAATAAATGAAGAAATATAAATACATGTTTAAGGATGGAAAGGCTCTATACCTTAAGGACAATATTTCTCCAACTTAATGTCTAAATTTTTAAAATTCTAATAGCTTTTTTCTAAACTTGACAAGTGATCCTAAAACATGCATAGAAAAAACAAAGAGTAAATATCCAAGAAAGTCATGAAATAGAACAATTTGGAGGGAATTACACTGCCAAATATTTTCTACCAAATATCAACACTTAAAGAAAGCAAAGGTAAAGACAAGATAAAGTGGTAACAGCACAAGGGTCAAAAAACAAACCAACAAAACAGAGAACACAGAAATAGAATTTCACCATTCTTGTTCAATATGTATGCTGAACAAATAATACGAGAAGCTGGGTTCTATGAAGGAAAACGTGGCGTCAGGGTTGGAGGAAGACCTGAGATATGCAGATGATACAACCTTGCTTGCTGAAAGTGAAGAGGACTTAGAATATTTACTGATGAAGATCAAAGAGCACAGC
>NW_006408555.1:18545150-18570865 GCF_000296735.1 Chrysochloris asiatica
GGATCGGACATTGTTTCGTTCTGCTGTGCATGGGGTCGCTATGAGTCGGTTCCGACTTGATGGCACCTGACAACAACAATATAAAAAACTCATTTACAAGATAATTGGCATTAATGACCAATTAGGAAAGCATAGACTAATCAGTCCCATATTGGGATAGTTGGTTTTCCATATGGAACCCCCGCCCCCCCATGAAATTGGTTCCCTACTTCCACTATATACAGAAATGAATTCTAGGAAGATTACAGTTCTAAATGTGAAAGACAAAACTATTAAAGTCTCAGAAGACAATTTATGACAGTTTTATGATTCCCGCTGTTGTTAGGTACATCAAGTAGGTTCATTGCAACCCTATGTACAGGAAATGAAACACTGCCATCCTCTCAACTGTTACTATGTTTGAACCCAATGTTGCAGCCACAATAAAAACCCATCTCACTGATCGTCTTCCTCTTTTTCATTGACCCTATAACTTTATCAAGCATGATGTCCTTCTCCAGGAACTGGTCCCTCCTAATAAACATGTTAAAATTATGTGAGATAAAATCTACCCATCTTTGTTTTTAAGGAGCATTATTGCTACTGACTTCTTTTAAGACAAATTTGTTCATTATCAGGCAGTTCATAGTATATACAATATTCTTCACAAATACCATAATTAAAAGGCATCAATTTTTCTTCAGTCCTCCTTGTTCACTGTCTAGCTTTCACATGCATATGTTGTTGTTGTTGTTAAGTACTGTGGAGTTAGCTCCAACTCATAGTGACCCTACACAGTGTTTCCAAGGCTGTAAATCTTTACGGGAGGAGAATGGCTCATCTTTGTCCCACGGAACCTCTAGTAGTTTCGAACTGCTGACCTTGAGTCACATGCATATAGGCAATTAAAAATACCATGGCTTGGGTCAGGGACACCTTATTTCAATGTGACATCTTTGCTTTTTAATACTTTAAAGAGGTCTTTGGCAACTGATTTGTCAGTGTCGTATGATTTCTTGACTGCTGCTTCCAAGGGTGTTGACTGGGGATCCAAGTAAAATGAAATTCTTGATAACTTTAATTTTATCTCATTTATCATAATGTTGCTTATTGACCCAGTTCTGATTTTTGTATTTTTTTTGTTGTTAAAGCATGACTCAAATTGAGTCTACAATATTTATCAGTAAGTGCTTCAAGTCCCCTTCACTTTTAGCAATCAAGGTTGTGTCATTAACATATTGCAGGTTGTTAATGAGTCTAGCCCTACCCCTGATGTTGCATGCTTTTTCATATAATACAGCTTTCCTGATGATGATTCAAAAATAGTTGCAGCAGTACACAGAAAATTTAAAGAATTCTCACTCTTAGTTACATCTGTCTACTTAGATGTTAGCTCAGTAATTGGTAAAAAGGAGTCCTGGTGTGGGGCTGTGTGCTAATGTGTCAGACTGCAAAGTCGTTTGAACTGCAAAGTCAGTGGTTCAAGCGCCTCAGCTGCTGCTTGGAAACCCTATATGGGGTCGCTATAGGTTGTAATTGACTCGACAACACTTAACAACAACAACAATTGGTAAAAACACTGTTAACATTGTAATTTGGTAATAAAACCATAGAAAACAGTGTTTGAAGTTCTAAAACTTGAAATCAACTCAAAGGAATATTTTAAGATGATACTAAAGAATTAAGCTGGACTCCAGTGCACATGGAACATTCTCCAGAATACACTGTATGTTAGGCTACATAGCAAACCTCAAAAATTTTAAAATCATCAAAATACTACAAAGCATCTTCTCAGATCACAACACAATGAAATTAGAAATTAACAACAGGAAGATAAAGGGAGAAAAGTCAAATATATGGAAAATGAGTTGTTGTTGTTAAGTACCGTGGAGTCGGTTCCGACTCATAGTGACCCTGCACAGGGTTTCCGAGGCTGTATATCTTTACAGGAGCAGAATGCCTCATCTTTCTCCTGCAGAACCGCTGGTAGTTTCGAACTGCTGACCTTGCGGTTTGCAGCCCAATTCGTAACCACTATGCTACCAGAGCTCCTTTAACACCTGCTTAAAACCTACAGGGTAAAAGAAGAAATAAAAAATGAAATTTAAAAAAATTTCATGAATCAAACAAGAATGTAAACACTACATAGAAAAACTTAGAAACAGTAAAAGCAGTGCTCAGAGGGCAATTTATAGTAATAAAAGTATACATCTGAAAATAAGAAAGAACTAAAATCAACACCTTAATCCAACAGCTCCAATGTTTAGAACAAGAGCCACAGAGTAAACCTACAGACACCAGAAAAAATAAATTTAAAAAGTTAGAGGAAAAATGAATGAAACAGAAAATAGAAAAACAACAGAAAGAGTCAACCAGACAATTAGTTGGTTCTTTAAAAGGATTCATATATTCATTAAACCATTGGCAAATCTAACAAAAGAAAAGAAGATGCAAAAAACATGAATATGAATGATAGTGGTTATATCACAACAAAACCAATGGAAATAAAAGGATAATAACAGAATGCTACAAAGAATTGTACTCTAACAAATTAAAAAATTTAAAAGAAATGGACAAATTTCTAGAAACACATGACGTACCTAAATTAACACAAACTGAAGTAGAAAACTTGAACAGACCTATAACAAAAGAAGGAATTTATCAAATCATTTAAAAAACTCTCAACAAAAATAATTCTGGGCCCAGATGGATTTACTAGTGAATTCTACCAAACATTCCGAGAAGACCTGGCACCAATAATATTCAAATTATTCCAAAATATAGAGTAGGCTGGACAGTTCCCAAATTCATTTTAGAAAGCAAGCATGACTGACACCAAAATCAGGCAGACATAACTAAAACAGAAAACGATATAACAATATCTGTCACGGCCACCACTTGTCTGTCAGTTTGTTGTACTGTGGTAGCTTGTGTGTGGTGTGATGCTGGAAGTTATGGCACCAGTATTTTAAATACCAGCAGGGTCACCTATGGTGGACAGGTTTCAGCAGAGCTTCCAGATTAAGACAAACTAGAAAGAAGGAGAGGCAGACAACTTCTGAATGTATAACCACCGAAAACTATGAATAGCAGTAAAATGTTGTCAGATATAGTACTAGAAGATAAAAACATTATGAATAGTAACAGAATTTTGTCAGATACAGTACTGAAAAATTAGTCTCTCAGTTTCGAACGCACTAAAAATATGACTGGAGAAGAGTTGCCTCCTCAAAGTAGAGTTGGCTATGATGATGAGAATGGAGTGAAGTTTTGGGGACCTTCATTTGCTGACTGGGTGCAACTCAAAGAGAAATAACTGCTAGAGTTCATATGATAGAATTTTGCAAGGATAATGACTTATTCATACAAGTATGTATTTTAAACAAAAGGTGAGACTATACACATGGACCTCACCAGATGGAACACATAGGAATCAAACTGACTACATTTGTAGAAGGAGTCCTGGTGTGGTGCTGTATGATAAGCACTGGACTGCTAATCACAAGGCTGATAGTTCAAACCTACCAGCTGCTCCTAGGAAAACCCTATTCAGGGTGGCTGAGTCCAAACAAACTCAAAGATACTTAACAAACAAACAAAACAAAAACAACTGTGGGAAAAGAGAGTGGAAAAGCTCAATATCACCAGCCAAAACAAGACCAGGGGCAGATTGTGGAACAGACTATCAATTGCTCATATGCAAGTTCAGGGTGAAGTTGAAGAAAATTTTGAAAAGTCCAAGAGAGTCAAGATATAATCTTAAACATAACAAATTTAAATTTAGAGACATCTCAAGAACAGATATGATGCACAAGACTAAAAACCACAGACCAGGAGAGTTGTAGAATAACAGTAAGAATACCATACAGGAAGAAAGCAAAAGGTCATCAGAAAGTCAGAAAAGAGAGAAAAGACTTAAATGGATGTCAGAAATGACTGTGAAACCTGCTCTCCAGCACAGAGATCTAAAGCAAATAGAAGAAATGAAGAAGTCAAAGAGATGAACAGAAAATTTCAAAGGGCAGCTCAAGAAGACAAAGTAAAACACTATAATGAAATGTGCAAAGACCTGGAGTTAGAAAAGCAAAAGGGTAGAACATGCTCAGCTCAGCACTTCTCAAGCTAAAAGAACTGAAGAAAAAATGCAAGCCCTGACTTGAAAAACTGAAGGATTCAACAGGCAAAATATTTAATCATACAGAAGCCATCAAAAGAAGTTGGAAGGTATACAGTGAGTCACTGTATCTGCACCCCCCCCCAAATGTCAATGTTCAATCATTTCAAATGGTAGCATATGATGAAGAATCAACAGTACTGAAGGAAGAATTCCAAGCTGCATTGAAGACATTGGTGACAAACAAGGGTCAGGAATGGATTGAATATAAATTGAAATCTTTCAACAAACTGATGAAATACTAGAGGTGTTCAGTCATCTGTGCCAAGAGAGATGACTCAGTGGAATGCAGAAATCATCGAACAATATCATTATCTTAAAATTTGGCTTAAGCTAATTAAAACGTGGCTACAACAGTATATTGACAGGGAATTGCCAGAAATTCAAGTCAGATTAATAAGAGGGCGTGGAATTAGGGATACAATGCTGATATCAGATAAATCTTGACTGAAAGCAGAGAATACCAGAAATATGTTTACTTGTGCTTTATTGACTATGCAAAGGTGTTTGACTATGTGGATCATAACAAACTATGTATAGCATTACGAAGAATGGATATTCCAGAACACTTAGTTCTGATCATAAGCAACCTGTATATAAATCAAGAGGCAAACACTTGAACAAAACAAGAGGATAGATACTGAAAGGTTTGAAATCAGGAAAGGTATGAAAGAAAGGTTATATTCTTTCACCATGCTTATTCAATCTGTATGCTGACCAAATAATCTGAGAAACTGGACTATAAGAAGAAGAACATGGCATCAGGATTGGAAGAGTACTCCTTAACAATCTGTGATATGCAGATGATACAACCTTGCTTGCTGGAAGCAAAGAGAACTTGGAATACTTACTGATGAAGATCAAACTACAGCTTCCAGTATAGACTGCACCTCAACATTAAGAAAACAAAAATCCTCACAAATGGACAAACAACATCATGATAAATGGACAAAGATTGAAGTTGTCAAAACTTCATTTTGCTAGGATTCACAACTATTATGGAAACAGCAGTCAAGAAATCAAACAATGTACTGCATTAAGCAAATTTGCTGCATAAAACTTCTTTAAAGTGTTTTAAGAGTAAAGGTATTAGTTTGAGGACAAAGATACTACTGACCCAGGCCAAGGTATTTTCTTTAGCCTCATATGCATGTGAAAGTTAGGAAATGAATAAGAAAGACCAAAGAATACTTGATACATTTAAGTTATGGTGTTGAAGAAGAACACAGAAAGTTCCATGGACTGCCAGAAGAACAAGTAAATCTGACTTGGAAGAACAATAAGAATGCTGCTTAAAAGCCAGGATGGTAAGATTTTATCTCTCTTACTTTGAACATGTTATCAGGAGGGACCAGTCCCTGAAGAAGGACATCATACTTGGTAAAGTAGAGGGTCAGTGAAATAGAGGGAGACCCCAATGAGATGGATGGGCACAGTGGCAGCAGCAATGGGCTCAGACTTAACAATGATTATGAGGATGGCGCAGGACTGCGCAGTGTTTCCTTCTGTTTTGAATAAGGACACTGTGAGTTAGAATTGACTGAATGGCACCTAACAACAAAAACAATAATATCCCTTATGAACATAGATGCAAAGTGTCTGAACAAATTCCAACAACATATCAGAAAAATAATACATCATGACCAAATGGGATTCATACCATGATTCCCATTTGGTCATGATGTATTATTTTTTAGGTCTCAGTCATCTATTTTATCTTCTGCTGTTTGTGTGATTTCAGTTGTGTTTGACAGTGTATTGATGCAATGCATCAGAGCACCTAAGTTTATCCTGAGTTTTTCACTGATGATTTTTCTAGCTCTTGCCTTAGGCCAGGTTTTCTATAGAAGTAAAACCAGTGAAATATATATATATATATAGAAAGAAAAGTTTATTATCAAGGAAATGGCTTACAATTACAGAGTCCCAAGTTTCTAATGTGTGTGTGAGAGACAGAGAGCCTTTCCCACATGTCCATTAAATTTGGAGCAGGCCATACTCCCATGGAAGCATCCTGTTAATTGATTAACTGCTCATAGCCACTCATCATAGAAGTAACTATGACTGTATTAGGTTTCATCACCATAGGAATAAGCACATCTTAACAGGGAAACCATGAGAACCATGGCATAGACAAGCTGACACAGAAACACAACTATTACAACTCTAGTTTTTAATTCAGGTCATTAACCCATGTTGAGTTCATTTTTGTATAAGGTGTGAGAAGTGGGTCTGGTTTTATTCATCTACAAATAGACTTCTAGTTTTGCCAGCACCATTTGTTGAAGAGACTCTTTCCCCAGTAAACGTGTTTTGGTCATTTGTCAAAGATCAACTAAACATAAGTGGATGGATTAACCTCTGGGTTTTCAATTCTGTGCCATTATTCTGTGTGTCTATCATTATACCAGTACCAGGCTGCTTTGATTGCTGTATAGTAGGTTTTGAGATTAGGAAGTGAGAGGCTTCCTATGTTGTTCTTCTTTTTTAGTATTACTTTACTTATTTGGGGTCTATTTACTTTCCACGTAAAGTTAATGATTAGTTTTTCCATTCTGGATGGAAAACATTTTCCAAGAATGATGTGGATACCAGGATTGGGATTGCAATATATCTATAGATTGCTTTGAGTAGTGTTGATATTTTCACAATGTTAAGTCTTCCTATTCATGAGCATGGTATATTCTTCCATTTTTGTAGGTCTCTTTTGGTTTCTTGTAGTAATTTTGCATAGTTTTATTTGTTATGTATTTTGTTTCTCTGCTTAAATTTATTCCTAAATATTTCAATTTTGGGGGGACTGTTGAAAATGATAATGTTTTCCTGATTTCCTTTTCAGAGTACTCTTTATTGTTACAAAAGGAATCTAAGAAATTTTTATATGTTAATCTGGTATCGTGCCACTGAATTTTTCTATGAGTTCTATTACTTTTTCTTGCTGAATCTTTGGGATTTTCTAAGTATGGGAGCTTATCATCTTGCAAATAGAATTTTACTTCTTCTTTGATAATTTGGATGCCTTTTAATATCCCTTTCATGCCTTACAACTCAGGCTAAGATTGCAAGTACAATATTGAAGAGGAGTGGTGGTAAAAGGGCACCCTTGTCTGATTCATGTTCCTAAGGAGAATGGTTTCAGGTTTTCTCTGTTAAAAATGAATTTGGATGTTGATTTTATATATCTGTCCTTAATTATGTTGAGAAATTCCCCTCATACTCCTATTTTGTTGAGGGTTTAATGAAGAATGGGTGTTGGATTTTGTGAACTGCCTTTTCTGCATCAATTGTTATAATCATGTAATTTTTTCCCCCTTTGTTTAATTTATGTGTAGGATTACATTGGTTATTTTTCTAATACTGAACAATGAGGAAACTTAAGAAAAAATTCAAGCCTCGACTTGAAATATTGAAGGATTCTATGGGCAACATATTGAATGATAAAGAAAGCATCAAAAGAAGTTGAAGGAATCACAGAGTCACTCTACCAAAAAGACATGGCTGATGTTCAACCATTTGAAGAAGTAGCATATGATCAAAAGCCAATGATACTGAAGGAAGAAGTCCAAGGTGCATTGAAAGCATTGGCAACAAACAAGGCTCTAAGAATTGATGAAATACAAATTGAAGTCTTTCAACAAACTGATGCGACACTAGAGGCATTTACTCATCTATGCCAGGAATTCTGGAAGACAATTGCCTGGCCAACTGACTGAAAGAGATCTGTACTCAACACCCATTTGAAAGAGAGGTGACCCAATGGAATGTGTAAATCATCGGACATTATCATTGATATCTCACGTGAGTGAAGTTTTACTAAATATAATATGGAAAGGGCTGTACCCACACATTGACAGAGAACTTCCAGAGGTTCAAGCCGGATTCAGATGAGGATGTGGAACGAGGGATATCATTGCTGACAGCAGACAGATCTTCGCTGAGAGCGGAGAGTAACAGAAAGATGTTTACCTACTGACTATGCAAAGGCTTTTGATTGTGTGGATCATGACTAGCTATGGACAACATAATGGGAAATGAGTATTCCAGAACACTTAATTTTCTCAAGAAGAACCAGTACATAGACCAAAAGGCAGTTGTTAGAACAGAACAAGGGGATACTGAATGGCTTAAAATCAGAAAAGGTGTGTGCCAGGGCTGTATTCTTTGACCATCCTTACTCAGTCTGTATGCTGAGCAAATGATTTGAGTGGTTGGATTATATGAAGAAAAACATGGCATCACGACTGGAGGAAGACACATTAACATTTGTGATATGTAGATGATATACCCTTGCTTGCTGAAAGCAAAGACAACTTGAAATACTTACTGAAAAAGATCAAAGACCAGAGCCTTCTCTATGGGTTGCATCTCAATGAAAAGAAAACAAAAATCCTCAGCAATGGACCAATAAATAACAATATGATCAATGGAGGAAAAATTGAAGTTGTCAAAGACTTCATTTTTCTAGAATCAACCATCAACATTCATGGAAGGAGCAGTCAAGAATCAAACAACATATTCCACTGGGTGTTGGGAGCGACTGAACCGAAGGTCTCAGACTTGGGGGTATTTTAACCAAAAGATTGCAACTGAACAGTTGTGGTCTAGAAATTCGGGCTGCTTCCAGGTCAGGCTGCCCCCTGAGGAACTTGCAAAGCCTGCCTCCAGGAATAAGGAATTTGCAAAGTCTTTTCTTGTATGCAACCATGACCTTCAGTTCAAGTCTGCACAAACACCTAGCTGCTCTATCTCTGTTTCCCTAGCAACTACAAGTTACACTCTTCTGATAAGGTCCAGCTTACTGTGTGCATCAACACCATATGGTTTTGAACTCTTTTCCCTGCCCCCAGAACTTTTTTTGGATATGTGTATAAAATAAACTTTTGGCACTTGGTCTGAGTCACAGTATCTCCATCAGAGTGCTGTGTTCCATCTGGTCTCAACTTTTATTTAATTATTTTGTGTCTTGTGTCTTCCTTTTTTCTAATCTTCCATCGCCCCTACTCAGGTTTAATCTTTCCATGTGGGTCACAGAGAATATCTGATGTCGGATGTGGCAATCGGGCAAATCTGCTGCACAAGATCTCTTTAAATTATTGAATAGCAAAGCTGACCCAGGCCATCTCATATACATGTGAAAGTTAGGCAGTGAATAAGGATGACTGTAGAAGAATTGATGTATTTCAGTTATGGTGTTAGAGGAAAATAGTGAAAGTACCATGGACTTCTAAAACAACAAATGGATTTGTATTGGGAGAAGTACAGCCAGAATGCTCCTTGGAGGCCAGGATGGCCAAACTTTGTCTCTCATGCTATAGACATATTATCAGGAGGCACCAATCACTGGAGAAGGATATCATGTTTGGTAAAGTGGAGGGTCAGAGAAAAAGAGGAAGGCCCTCAATGAGATGGATAGGGACAGTGGTGACAGTGATTGGTTCAGGCACAGCAACAATTGTGAGGTTGGTGCAGTACCAAGCAGTGTTTCGTTCTGTTGTTCATAAGGTTGCTATGAGTCAGTACTGACTCAATGGAACCTAACCACAAAAGAAAAAAAATTCAGCTGGGTTTCTCTACACTAACAAAGAGAATTCTGAAAAGGAAATCAAGAATCAACACCACTTACAATAACCCACCAAAGCATAAAATATCTAAGAATAAACCTCACTACGGACATAAAAATCTTATAAAGGGAAAAGTATAAAACATTACTGTAAGAAACCAAAAGAGACCTACATAAATGGAAAACTATTCCATGCTCATAGATTCGAAAACTTAACATTGTGAAAGTCTCAATATTATCTCAAGCTGACCAACAGATAGAGTGTAATCCCAATCCAAATTCCAACAACATTCTCTAAAGAAATGGAAAAACAAATCTTCAACTCCATATGGACACAGGTCCCAAATAGCTAAATCAATATTGAAAAAGAACAAAGCAGGAGGCCTTACATTCTTGATCTCAAATCTTACTATACAGCCACAGCAATCAAAACACCCTGTTACTGACTTAATGACACAGAGACCAAGGGAATAGAACTGCGATCCTAGAAATTAATCTAACCATTTTCTGGCAGCTGATCTTTGACAAAAAGGTCAAATCCACTCAATGAAGGAAGAACCAATCTCTTTTACAAGTGGTGATGTTGACAAAACTGGATATGCATTTGCAGAAAAATGAAACAAGATCCAAACCTCATACCATGCAAAAATCTAACTCAAAATGGAGCAAAGAGCTAAATTTTAAAGGTAAAACTATAAAGTACCAGGAAGATAACATAGGGACTAAATTGTTGTGATTACATGCCATTGAATTGCTTCCAACTTAAGTGATCCTATGTACAGAATGGAACTCTGCCCAGTTTTTCATCATCCTTGAAATTGTTATGTTTGAACCCATTGTTGCTGCCACTATATTAATCCATCTATTTGAAATACCAGTAGCATAGACTCTAGTATCATAGCAACATGCAAGCGACCACAGTACAGCAAACTGTGGTTAAAAAAAGAAAAAAAAAACTGAGTGGAGGAACAAAACAAGGGGATCTAATTTTCGGCATAAACAGGCTATCAAACAAAACTAAAAACACACAAACAAGAGAGAAATTAGATAATGAGTACCTCCTAAAAATTAAATAATTATACTCATAAAAAGACTTTAACAGAAGAGGATAAAATTCTAACCACCCTTTCCCTTTTCACAAAAGTCCATAACCACATTTGTCTTTGATGCAAAAACACATATGAATGTGATGGAGCATTGTTGTTGGTATTAAGTGCTGTCTAGTCGGTTCCAAATCATAGCAACCCTGTATAGTTTCTGAGAGGCAGTTATTGGGTTTCAACTGCTAAATTTGAGGTTCACTATAGGACTCCTGGTGTGGCACTGTAGGATAAGCACTCACCAGCTGCTCCTCAGAAACCCTATAAAGGGACATTATGAGTCTGAACTGACTCGACAGCACTTAACAACAACATCCAGTGGTGAGCCTACAGTGCCACACCATGAGTACAACAGGGTGATGGAGCATACCCAACATCTAGCAACGAGTTGCTCGTCCAGGGGGCTCAGGACCGTAGTTTCAGGTGGTACCATGGTCAATTGGCATAAACATAATCCACAAAGGTAATGTTCTATATCTAATTTTGGTGAGTAGCGACTAGGATCTGTAACACATAACATCTGTCTCCAAAACTGTGAGATCAGACGAACTAGATGGTACCTAGCTACCACTACACACTGCTCTGAAAGGGATCCCATCAGAAGGTCCCATGCAGAGTGGGAGGAAATTTTGGGGAAGAGTAAAAACTACTAAAAACATCAGGCTTACTAAACAGAAGCAGACTGAAGGAATTTAAGATTATAACTCTTGGCAATTCTTCAGGTGTAGAATGGAACTCACCCTGGTGGCCCAACTTTCAGCCAAGGCATAAATAGGTACGTATGGAGGAAAGTAAAGCTACTTATTAAAGTATACTCAGCAGGGAATGGTCAACCATTCAAGATCAAAACAACAACATTTACCTAAGGACACATTTCAGAAAGTTTGGGAAGGAGGGTGAAAGGGAAATAAGAACCACAGGGAGGAAGTAGGATAACTGTTGTTACATGGAGAGGACTGCAATCATTGAGATGAAACAGAGTGTATGATTTGTGGAATGTAAAACTGATGATCTTCTTTGTAAACCTGTACTCAATTCACAATATTAAAAAAATAAATAAAAAATTATCCACCCATAACCTCTGAAGCAGCAATACAAAAAATCAAATTTACTATCAAACCTAACTTCTATACCACACCTTTTGTTTTTCCAAAGTTCAAACTCAAACAAGTGTCAATATTCTCAACATTTGTGCTCCAATTTCAATTAGCTCCAAAGCAATAGTCACAGAGCTGCCACATAATTCTTTGGTTGTGTTGTTAGGTGCGGTTGAGTTGGTTCTGACTCAAAGTGAATCCTATTTACAACAGCATGAAACACTGCTCAGTCCTGCACCATCTTCACAATTGTTACTATGTTTAAGTCCACTGCTACTGCCACTGTGAATATCCATCATGTCTTCCTCTTTCACACTGACCCTCTACTTTTTCGAGCATGATGTCCAGCTCCAGGGACTGGTCCTTCCTGACAATATGTTCAAAGTTTCTGAGGAGCATTCTAGATGTACTTCTTCCAAGACAGATTTATTGGTTCTTTTGGCAGTCCACGGTACTCTCAATATTCTTCACCAACACAGTAATTCAAAGGCAACACTTCTCCAGTATACCTTATTCATTGGCCAGCTTTCACATACACATGAAGCTATGGAAATACAATGGCTTGGCTCAGGTGCACCTTAGTTCTCAAACTGGCTTCTTTGTTCTTTAACACTTTAAAGAGGTCTTAAGCAGTAAATACGCCTAATGCAATACATTGTTTGATTTCTTAACTGCAATTCTATGAGTATCGATTGTGGATACAAGCAAAATGAAGTCTTTGCCAACTTCAATCTTTTCTCCATTTATCATGATACTATGTATTGGTCTTGTTGTGAGGAATTTTTACTTCTTTTCATTGAGATGCAATCCATACTGAAGGCTGTAGTCTTTGATCTTCATCAGAAAGTATTTAAGTCCTCTTCACTTCCAGTAAACAGGGTTATGCCATTTGTATATCACAGGTTATTAATGAGTCCTCCTCCAATCCTGATGCCATGTTCTTCTTCATTTAATCTGGCTTCTCATATCATTTGCTCAGTATAAAGACTGAATAAGTATGGTGAAAGGGTACAACTCTGATACATACCATTCTTGATTTTAAACCATTCAGTATCCTCTTGTCCTGTCCAAACAACTGCCTCTTGGTCTTTGTAGAGGTTAATTGTGAGCACAACCAAGTGCTCTGGAATACCCATTCTTCACAATGTTATACATACTTTGCTATGATACACATGGTCAACAGCCTTTGCATAGTAAATAAAGCTCAAGTAAATATCTTTCTGGTGTTCTTGGCTTTCAGCCAAGATCCACTTGATATCAGCAATGATATCCCTTGTTCCACATCCTCTTCTGAATCCAGCTTGAATTTCTGGCAGCTCTCTGTTAATGCACTGCTGCAGTCATTTTTTAATTATCTTCAGCAAAACTTTACTTACATGTGATATTAATGATATTGTTTGATAATTTACAAATCCAACTAAATTTGGTCACCTTTCTTTGGAATGGGCACAAATATGATTCTCTTCCAATTGGTTGGCAAGATAAGTGTCTTCCAAATTTCTTAATATATACAAGTGAGTGCCCCCAGTGCTGTATCAGTCTGTTGAATCATTTCATTTGTATTCCATCAATTCTTGGAGCCTTCTTTTTTTTTGGCCAATGTCTTCAGTGCTGCTTTCTTTAACTTTTTCATTCAATACAATTGATTCTTGATCATATGGTACCTCTTGAAATGACTGGACATTAATCAATTCTTTTTGGTACAGTGACTGTGTATTCCTTCCAGCTTATGTTCTTTACAGCATCACTGAAAAATTCGCCAATAACATCCTTCAGTATTGGAAGTCAATGCTTGAATTTTTTCTTCAGTTCTTTCAGCTTGAGAAATGCTGAGCATGTTTTTCCCTTTTGATTTTCTAACTCCAGGTCTTTGCACTTTTCATTATAATACTTGACTTTGTCTTCTAGAGCTGATCTTTGAAAGTTTCTATTCAGCTCTTTTACTTTATCACGTCTTTCAGGGATTTTAGTATGTCTATGTTCAAGACCAACCTTCAGAGTCTTTTCTGACATTCACTTTGGTCTTTTTTTTTTCTTCTTTTTTCTGTACTTTTAATGGCTTTTTGCTTTTATTCATATATGGTGCTCTTGATGTCATCCCACAACTCTTCTGGTCAAGGTCATTAGTGTCTATTGCATCAGTCTGTTCTTCAGATAGCCTCCAAATTCAGGTGGGATATGCTCCAGGTCACATTTTGACTCCCATGGACTTGTTTTTATTTTCTTCAGCATCACCCTGAACTTACATAGGAGTAATTGATGATTTGTTCCACAGTCGGTCTCCAGCCCTATTTTGGCTAATGATATGGAGCTTTTCCACAAGCTCATTCCACAGATGTTGTCAATTTGATTTCTGTGTATCCCATCTGGTGAAGTCCATGTGTATAATTTTATGTTGTTAAAATACAAAGTATTTGCAATGAATAAGTTATTGCTCTTGCAAAATTCTATCATGTGATCTTCAGCATCATTTCTATTATTGATGCCCTAGTTTCTAACTCTGGATCCTTCCTCTTTGTTTAGAAATTTCCAATCACAATAATCAAGAATTATAAATGCACCTTCATTGCACTCTTGATCAATTTCAGATTGAAGAAATTGGTAAAATTCTTCAAATTCACCTTAACTGGCTTTAGTGGGTGGTGCATATTTTTTAAAATAATATTGGTATTAGCTGATTTTCCTTTTAGGTATATGAATACTATCATATTACAGACAGCACTGTACTACAAGATCAATCTTGAAGTGTTCTTTATGATGATGAATGGTACACCTTTCCTCTTTAAAGAGCCAGTCCTGGCAAAGTAGACATATGATTGTATGATTAAAAACGGCCAATACCAGTTCATTTCAGCTTACTAATGTCTGGAACATCAACCTTTATGTGTTCCATATCATTTTTTTATAACTTCCAATTTTCCTAGATTCATACTTCATACATTCTACGTTCCAATTATTAATGAATATTTCTCCTTTTGAGTTGTGCACCATCAGCAAATCAAAGTGTGGAGAGCTTACTCCATCTAAATCTTGAAGGTCAATTCCACTTTGAGGAGGCAGTTGTTCTCCAGGCATATACTTATTCAACTTGTATCCTGAGCAAATAATCCGAGAAGCTGGGCTATATGAAGAAAAACATGGCATCAGGATTGGACGAAGACTCATTAACAACTGCGATATGCAGATGATACAACCTTGCTTGCTGAAAGTCAAGGACTTAAAATATTTACTGATGAAGATCAAAGAGCACAGCCTTAGGTATGGATTACATCTCAATGTAAAGAAAACAAAAGTCCTCACCACTGGACAAATAAACAACATTCTTATCAAACGGAAAAGAATGAAGTTGTCAAGGACTTCATTCTTCTTGGATCAACTATCAACATTCATGGAAGCAGCAGTCAAGAGATCAGACGACGTATTGCATTAGGCAAATCTGCTGCACAAGACCTTTTAAAGTGTTGAAGAGCAAAGATGTCAGTTTGAGGACTAAGGTGCACCTGACTGAAGCCATGGTATTTTCAATAACCTCATATGCATGCGAAAGCTGGACAGTGAATAAGGAAGACCGTAGAAGAATTGATGCCTTTGAGTTATGGTGTTGGAAGAGAATATTTAAAGTGCCATGGGCTGCCAAAAGAACCAACAGATCCATTTTGGAAGAAGTGCAGCCAGAGTGCTCCTTGGAGCCAAGATGGTCAAATTTCATCTCTCATACTTCAGACATGTTGTCAGTAGGGACCAGTCGCTGGAGAAGGACATCATGTTTGGAAAGGTGGAAGGTCAGAGAAAAAGAGGAAGACATCCAACGAGAAGGAATGGCCAAGTGGCAACATCGATGGACTCAAGTGAGGCCAACAGTAGTGAGGATGGCCCAGGATCGGGCAGTGTTTTGTTCTGCTGTGCATAAGGTCACTGTGGGTAGGTACTGACTCGATGGCACCTAACAACAACAACGTATATATATTTATAAATGTTTTATTGTGAATTATGTGATAGTTTACGTGGGAGAACATTAGCTTTACATTCATCCTATCATATATCATTACACTGCCATGGTTACAAAGCCCTCCATGCATCATCAACCAACCAAATGGTACACCCCACAAACCTGCCCCCTGGTCGTCAGCACACAGCCCCTCTCGCTCTCTGGGTCTAGAGTTCCAAGCCAATCCATCTCTTCACATCATCATCTCTGCCTCCATCTCTGGTGGCACTGTTTCTGTGGGTAGGTTCCCGCACTCCGCTCTTCTCCCTTGATGGATCCAGGGCCTTCCGTTCCTGGACTGCAAAGTCAACCACTCCCCTCCTTTTGCTACAAAATGTCTACCTTTACATTTCCAACCTTCACAGTCAGTCCTGATAGTAATTATTCACTATTGTACAACATGAGTGCTATCCACATCTCCTTTCATCAATCCCATCCAGAAAGAGGGTATTCCACCTCCTCTGTGCCCTCTGGATCTAGGCTCCCTCTTGAAAGCTAGTAAGCAAGTCACTTCTTGCCTTTGTAGTGCCTCCCTCCCTTTGGGTAGCCAATGTCCAAGTTGCTCAACCCTGTCTACCCTGTGTATTGAAAGGGTGGGAATGAGCCTCGCTGTAAAAATTTGCTCCATGTTTTGAGCTACTGCATCTATTGGTGTAGGTCAAGTTCATCAAATTGTATCAGATTACTCTTTTTTTCCTCTTCATTCTTCTTCTAGTTGAGCTCTGATCATCCAGTCATTGAAGCCAGGTCAAATAGGTATTTTCTCTAAGTGTGGGTGTTCTTGTGCATATGCCCTCTCTTATCAGCTGGGACATTTCATTCTCCACTCTAGTCCTCTGTGGCCATGTCACTGACTCTGGCCCCAGGAGTCCCCAGGTCTTCCCAAACGGCTGGCCAACCAAGTCTCAACCCAGGTTCACATGAGTATGTATTGAACGTGGTTGGACTTAGCTCGCAGCTTCAATGCTGTTTTTCCCTCACTTCCCCATATCGGTGACCAACGTGGTCACCAGTCCGAGTGTATATATATATATATATATATATATATATACACACCTCATGTATTCCCATTGAGTCATAGTCTTGGAAGGGGTTTTGCCCTGAGAGGACTCGACCACTTGCCTTGATGTCTCCTGGGCCAGCAACTTGCTTGTTTTTGTAGTAGTCAGTCAGACTGCCATTATTGTTTTGTACTTTTCCTGTTGGTCTTTCTTTCAAGAAGTATCTTCTGTTCTCCTAGTCACTCCAGGCTGGTCTGCTTGTCCTTTCCCCTACCCCCTACTTCCCGATAACCAGCAAAGAATCTCTCTTCCCCACTCCCCCACCCCCACCCTTTAGTATGGGTTCTTTTTCTTAGTCTTTTACAGTAGTGGTCCTATGCAATATTTCTCCTTTTGTCACTGACTAATTTCACTCAACATAATTTCCTCAAGGGTCATCCATGTTATGTGATAGCTTATAGCCTCCTTGTTGTTCTTCAAGGTAGCATAATATTCCATTGTGTATATCTACCACAGTTTGTTTATTCATTCTTCCGTTGATGAGCACTTAGGCTGTCTCCATTTTTTGCTATTGTTAATAACTTGATAATGTAATCTTCTTATATGTTTGTTTGTTAACTGCGACCATTTATTTAAACTGATTGTGACACTGACTGTTTTTAAAAACTGAAGCGGGTATATTTATATATATTTAAGACAGAGTATAATCGAGGAGAAATGGAGTAAGTAAATATTTCAAAAGCATTGAACTGCATGTACAGATGTGATTAGGAGGCACAGGCTATGAGATCAAATATTCATCTTAAAATTTCAGTGCTTTGGTGGTTAAAACAGTAAGAGAAAAATAATATTGTTTTGCACTTAGAAACCTGTTTCTAATCAACTGAGCTACTCCTATGGGGTCAAATAAAAATGATTAGCTTATTAAAAGCATAGCTTTGCTATTTAATAAGCAAAAATGATTGAAAATTCTGCTCCAGATCCTGATAATTTTAGTGTTTCTAGTTAAGCCTGCAAAATTGCATTCATTATTAGTGTCTAGATTCATTAACAATTCAATTTATAGATATTAATGCTTATAATGCATGCTTCGCTTGCCAAAACTTGAAGAGAAATTGTTTCAATTAGCTTTCATGGATCATGAATCCTACCGGCTGGGTATTTTTAGACAAAAGATACAAACACATCCCCAAGCAATGCTAATGCACAGCTGGGACTCGTGTGTAAGGTCACTTGAGCTAACAGCTTAAAAGGAAAAACAGTAAATGAGTTTTACCCAGATGAGCCAGACAGGAATAGTCTTCAGCTCCCAACCAAATATTTAAAATGCATTTAAACAAGAAAAACGGCAACAAAATTATTTGCTTTTAAGATTTGTAGAAGATGAAAATATTAGCTAGAAAATGGCACTCTGACAAGACATATGTCAACAGGAAGGACAACGTACAAGTCTCTGTTTGCTTCTTCAGAGATAGACCTTAAATTATCACTTTGTAAGGGGATTTCATATAAATGCATTGGTTGTTGCTGTTAGATACTGTCGAGCTGCTTCCAACTCATGGTGATTCCATGTGCAACAAAATGAAACACTGCCTGGTCCTGTACCATCTTCAAAATTGTTGCTACATTTGAGCTCACTATTCAGCCACTGTTGTTCAGCTTTCTGTGCATATAAGGAAAACAAAGTATTGAACATATCATGGCTTGAGTTGGGTGCACTTTAATCCACAAAGCGACATCTTTGCTTTTCTAATCTTTAGCTATCTTTTGCAGCAGATTTGCCCAATGCAATACATCATTAAAATTTTTGACTGCTAAGTCCATGGGCATTGATTGTGGATACAAATAAAATTAAATCCTTGACAATCTCAATCTTTTCACCATTGATCATGATGTTGTTTATTGGTTCAGTTGTGATTAAGTTTTGTTTATGCTGAGGTGTTGTTTACACGGAAGGCCATAGTATTTGATCTCCATTAGTATGCCCTTCAAGTCTTCATCATTTTCAGCAAGCAAGACTGTGTCATTTGTGTATCACAATTTGTTACTGAGTCTTCCTCCAATCCTTATGTTGCTCTGTCTTCATATGGTCCAGCACTTCAGAAGATTTGCTCAGCATACTGTTTGAATAAACATAGTGAAATGACACAACCCTGCTGCACACCGTTCTGATTTTAAGCCACATGGCAACCCCTTGTTGTGTCATTTGGTCTATGAACTGCCTCTTGGTCTATGAACAGGTTCCACATGAACACAGTTAAGTGTTCTGGAATTTCCATTCTTCATAATGTTATCCATAATTTGTTATGACCAATGCAGCTGAATATCTTTACATAGCCAATAAAACACAGGTGAACATCTTTCTAAGAAGCAGCTCTGGTGGCACAGTGATTAAATGCTAGGCTGCTAACCAAACATTGACAGATTCAAGCACAATCAGCAGCTCTGAGGCAGAAAGATTCAGCAATCTACTTCCACAAATATTTAAAACCTTGAAAGCCCTGTGGGACAGTTCCACTGTAACTTATAGAGTGATTCAAGTCGACAGCAATGTTTTTTTAAAAAACATCTTTCTGGTATTCTCTGTTTTCAGTCAAGAACCATCTGATCTCACCAGTGGTATCCCTCATTCCACATCCTATGGATTCTGGCAATTCCCTTTCAATGTACTGCTGCAACCATTTCTGAATTATCTTGAAGAAAATTTTACTTACGTGTGATTTTATAGTGTTCAATAATTTTCATGTTCTATTAGATCTTTGGAACAAGGACAAATTGGGTTTTCTTCCAGTTGGCCAAGTAGCTATCTTCCACATTTCTTGATACAAGCAAGCGAGCATTGCCAGCACTGCATCTTTTGCTCAAACATCTCAATTGGTATTCCATCAATTCCTGAAGTACTGATTTTTGGCCAATGCATTCAATGCAGCTTGTAGTTCTTCATTCAGTAACACTTGTTCTTGATCATCTCCAACCTTCTGAAACAGTTGAACACTGACCAATTCTTTTTGGTACATTGACTCTGTGCATTCTTTCCATCTTTTTTTGATGCTTCTTGCATCATTCTATAGTTTGCCCATAGAATTCTTCAGTTGCAATACAGGCCTAAATTTTTTCTTCAGTATTTTCAGCTTAAGAGATGCCAAATATGTTCTTTCCTTTCTACATTCATATCATTAAGGCTGACTCTACTTTGGGAAGGCAGCACTTCCAATGTGAGGGCCTAATCTTTAGGCTCTATATCCACTTCCACTCTAAGGTTTTCACCGGCCTTTTATTTTTTCAGAAGTAGATTGCCAGGTCCTCCTTCCTGGTTTGTCTTACTTCTGCTGAAAGCTGTCCACCTTGGGTGATACTGCTGGTATTTGAAATACTGGTGGAATAACTTCCAGAATTATAGTAACAAACAAGATACCACAGTACAACTTAACAGACAGGTAGAGATTTCGACCAATTGCAAAATGACTATGTCCCAGTCATAGAAGAGTTAAAAATAGACTAGTGTCTCAAATGATCTAGACAGCAATCTAGATTTACAGAAAATTATTAATACTCCATTTAATTTGGGGCTGGGTAGACCTAGCTCACAATTGCTACACTGGCAAAGGCTACTCTCATATAGAAGAGACCATCTTTGAAAGATATCAGTATCCTCCAGATATATTTCTCTCACATACATTTTCAGGTAAATTGAGGTCAGTATCCCATTCTTGAGCTTTTGAGTCATTCTCCATATATATATATATATATACCCTTATGTTGCCTATGGTTATTTGTATTACTTGACTATCAAGAGAATGAAGTAATTTTTAACTTAAAAATCAAGTGATATTTTATTAATATTTGATGAAATGCTGACCTGCATCATATATTTAAGGATAGACTGAAGGTGGGGTTTTCACTTGCTGTAAGAACTACAATGCCTCTTTCAAAGATCTCATGAAATAATCTTAGAGCACTTATAAACTGCAGTATAAAATCCAGGTAAGCTTCAAAAAGACCTGGAGATTCTGACTCACTAGTGAAATACTCACCTCTAAGGACATTAATTATCATAAAAGTACAATTGGAAGACAAAAAAGTATGAAAAGCACACAAACTCTGTAGGAATATTTTAGGTGAGGAAATATGAAAATATATAAATGTGTCTTCTATAGCTAAACTGACTATTCAATTGAAGTTTAGATGCTAGTTTGGAGAGGCAACAAATACATGCCTATAAAAATATTCATTTTGATTTTTAGCCTTAATAGTGGTATACATTTCCCATTGACAATTGGGAATATATTATTGTAATGTAGTGAATTACTTATGGCCCTTCTAACCACAGTCCTTCATTTTGTGACATATTGCAAATCCTAAGCCTCTATGAGTTGTCCATTATGTTAAGGAAGGAGGAATAGGGTGGAATGTATCTTGAATCACTGCCTTACTAGAAGGTGTGACTCAAATAACCAACCTTAGTCTCCTGAGAGTGTGCTGTGCATCCAATATATGAATACTCTGGGAAAATGCTCTGTCTTGCTGTGGATCCTGCTTCCAATTATTTGAACTTGAGCCAGCAGTCTGTCACATTATCTAACCTGCCAGCTTCTGCAACCTTGTGAGTCAGCAGCTTGTTGACTGACCTGTCAATTTGGGTTTGTCAGCCCCTGTAACAATACGAGTGAGAAGAATCCTGCAGACAGATGCCTGATCCAAGGTTTTAGGACTTGCCAGCCTCCACAGACACATGAACCATTGCTTTCATGGTTCATGAGGTCTGTGGAAAATTTCAGTCAATTAGGGAACCCTGTGTGGTGCTGTGGGTTAATGCACCAGACTGCAAAGCCGTTTGAACTGCAAGGTTGGCAGTTGAAGTTCACCAGCTGCTCCTTGGAAACCCTATACAGGACAGGGTCACTATGAGTAGGAATGGACTCGACGGCACTTAACAACAACAGAAGGAATACTTTGGGCAAGAAGAATAGCTGATACTACAGATGATGGAAAAGTTAGACACATGGGACATCTTTAATCTCTGCTTTATAGGGACAAGTCTTTTAGTGATCCTTTTAAAAGAAATCATTTGTGCAATCTAGATATCTGAAAAATGCTTAGGAAGAAAAACGAAAAATTTGTTTTATTATAGTAATTTTAAGTAAGGTCTAAGAGACATTGGCACAAAAAAGACTGTAAGAGCAAAAGCAGATAGGACAAAAGCTAAACACAAAATTCATGATGTAACCTGTGTGTTTATTCAGTCAGCATAATTAAAGAAATGTACGTTGAGTGCATTATTGCACTGCCAAGTTCATGATAAGTAAATTACTTCTTGAAAAACTACAATTCATTTTTAAGTCAGGTAAGTTTTTTAATAATCTCCCCAAACACACATACATGCGCATGCACATATACATCTAAAGAGAAATGACAAGAGCCATGGTGACCACTGAAATCATTAGCAATACTGTACTACCACATTACTATTCAGGTCTATAATTCATCTTTGAGTATTAAAGTCCATAGGGGCCTGGCTTGCTTTGCCACACTGAAAATAAGGAACAGCAGGAACCCTAGTTACAAGAAATTCACTTCTCCATTCTTTCATAAGCTGCCTCTAGCTTCTAAGAGGTCTGATTATTCTTTTGTCTCTCTGTAGCTAACCTAATACTTAAGGTACTTCTCCTTCCTTGCTCCTCCCATGCCTCTGTAATGGATGTAAAGGTCAGTGACCCCCTCAGGAATAGTAGCATTTTCAGCAAGGGATGTGGTGAGGTAGTCATAGGACTCCTATTATTGCTAACAGGAGATACAGGCTATATTCTGTGACTGAAAATCTTACCCAGGATTCTTCTGATGCTGAGAACTACATTTTCAAACATCCCTAATTACCTACAGTGCCAATACAGTATCGGACACAGAGCAACAAAGAAGTTTAGAAGATTACAAAATGTAGCAATGACTATAATAGGGTATACACATGATCAGAAATCCTGGCATATATGAATATTACAGAACATTTGCAAAGGAGACGAAGTGTAGAGATTTGCAGCTAACTAGAAGTCATCCTAAGGAGGAAACACCTTGAGGGCAGTGAAGGGGAACACTCAATATTACTTTGCCCATAAGATAAACATTTTACCTCTTTTCCTATAATGACTTCCTAAAGGAACAAAGTGGAAATGATGCAGTATTACACACAACAAATCATAGAAATAATACAGCTCCATGAAGGTGTGGCACTATAGGATAAGCACTGGACTGTGAACTACAAGATCAATAGTTCAAACCCACCAGCTGCTCCTTGGAAACCCTATGCAGGGTTGCTAAGAGTCAGAACTGATTCGATGGCTCTTAACACCACCCCCACCATGAAGGTAAGCAAGAAGCACTGGTGACACT
Source organism: Chrysochloris asiatica (assembly GCF_000296735.1). Lineage (NCBI taxonomy): Eukaryota > Metazoa > Chordata > Mammalia > Afrosoricida > Chrysochloridae > Chrysochloris > Chrysochloris asiatica. The sequence continues at coordinate 18,568,434 of NW_006408555.1, forward strand.
ATAGGGTAAGTGCTGGACTGCTATCCATAAGGTTGCTCCGTAACAGAAAGGTGTTTTCTGCTGCTATAGTTGTTATGAGTCACAATGGATTCTATGGTACCTAACATCAATGAAGGTAAGCACACATGTTGCTCACTGATATATCCCCATGACCTCTCTAAAATAAAGGAGCCCTGGTAGTGTATGGGTTACAAGTTGGGCTGCTACGTGCAAGGTCAGCAGTTCTCCACAGGAGAAAGATGAGGCTTTATGCTCCGGTAAAGATTTGCAGCCTTGGAAACTGTACTTAGGGTCACTATGAGTCAGAACCAACCTCACAACATACAACCACCACCACCACCACCCTAAAATAATGCCTACACATAGCGGTAGTGGTTATGCGTCGCGGAGTCGATTCTGACTCTTAGCAACACTGCTCAGGGTTTCTGAGACTGTAAATCTTTACAGGCGCAGAAAGCCTCATCTTTCTCCTATGGAGCAACTGGTAGATTCAAACTGCTGATCTTGTGATTAGCTGCGCAACTTGTAACCCACTATGTTATCAGGGTTCTGTCTGCTGATAGTAGGCTATCAAATATTTGTTTAATTAATAAATAAGTTATTTTTTTATAATGTGAAATAACGTTCTTCTCATGTTAAAATACTAGTAGCCCCTTCCAAGGATTGTTTCTGATGTTTAAAAGTAATCTAATAGCATGCAGGGAAATTAAAACTGGGTAGTGAATGCGTAAAAATTCTCTGTACTATCTTTAAACTTTACTGTAAATATAATTTTTCAAAATTGTATTTTATTAAACAACCCAATAGGATTAAGTGACCTTATTGGAGTTGGTCAATTATTATGCAAATTAAGTTATTGTGGTCTACAATGAGTTTTGCCATGCTGCTAGGCTTACAAGGGACAATCAGACAAAGGTTAGGAGAAACCTCACAATCATTAAGAGTCTGGAGTGAAGCAGTGTATCCTTTGGATTTGGGGTTCCTGATCGGAGAACCCTGTAGATGCAGTAGATAGAGAGCTGAAACAATGGAAATAAGTGAGATGGCAAGAAACAGCAGAACTCAGTGGCAGGGAAATGGTGGAAGGAGCATGAGTGGCGGGAACCAGAAGACTTACACAGGGTGGATGCAGTGGGCTTGCTAATCCATGGAGCAGGAAAAAGTGAGGCTTCTGGAAGAGTGGGGTATCTCCAGGCATTTGTTGGTGAAGCTGTAACACTTGATTTGTTGGTGAAGCTGTAACACTTGCCCAAGTAGGGCAGAGGCAAAGAGAAGAGTCACCTGCCTGTGGGCACAACCAAGAATCTGACAGCTATCCTGGTTGGAAGCTGTCCTGAAGAACTGTATCTTGTCTCTTTAGTTGTAAACTGTTACTTCCACGTTGATCCTGATTCCAAGTAGTAGACTACCTAGTCCCCAAATGAACCACATAATTGTGAGTATGTGTAAATTGTGTGTGGTTACTATAGTGAATTATTGAACATAGTACAGAAATAGAGTGTCATGGGGAGAATGGATAGTGTCAGAAATGATGAAAAAGTTGGAGAGTGGAGGTATGTCTGTCTGACATCCACCTTATAGGAATTGGATTTGGACTGGTCCTGATTTTCAAACATCCTTGTGCAATCAAAAAACTTCCTCAGAAAGTTGGAAATAAAACTACCATATGACTCAGCAATCCCTCTACTTGGTATATATTCACGAGAAAGAAGAGCCAGGACATGAGTAGATATATGCACACCGATGTTCATTGTAGCACTATTCACAATAGCAAAAAGATGGAGACAGCCTAAAGGTTATCAACGGAAGAGTGGATAAACAAACTCTGGTACCTACAAACAATGGAATACTATACAACGATGAAAAACGACGGGTGAATTTGCAAAACACCTCACAACATGGATGAAGGACATTATGCTGAGTGAAATTAGTCAGTAACAAAAGGACAAATACTGTATGAGACTACTATTGTAAAAGCTCAAGAAAAGGTTTTCATACTAAAAGAAACATTCTTTGGAGTTACCAGGGGTAGGAAGGAAAGGAGAGTAAATCACAGTGTAGAGGGTTGTTGTTAAGTGACGCTGAGACTGTTCCATCTCATAGCAACCCTTTATAGGGTTTCCAAAAAGTGGCTGGTAAGTTAGAACCACCAACTTTGTGGTTCAAACCAATCTTGCAGCCAAGTGCTTATCCTACAGCATCAAAGGCAGACAGTTGTTAGCTCAGGTGATGGGGAGGGCAATATACAAGAAGAAGAAGGTTGGCAGGAGAATGATGAAGATAGGTGATGACATAGAGATGTATGCAATGGATAAAGAGGGTAGAGGTAAATAGTGATACATACACAACCTTGAAACAACAGTGTTCTGTGTATAGATACACTGACAGAGAAGTAGGCAGAATGGGCCTAGGATGCTGACTGTAATATATAT
>NW_006408555.1:18571415-18581053 GCF_000296735.1 Chrysochloris asiatica
AGAAAGCCTCATCTTTCTCCCACGGAGCGGCTGGTAGTTTCGAACCACTGACCTTAAGGTTCGCAGCCCGATTCGTAACCACTACGCTAGAAAGATGTTTACTTGTGCTTTATTGACTATGCAAAGGCTTTCAATTGTGTGGATCATGACAAGCTATGGACAATATTGTAAAGTATGAGTATTACGGAACATTTAATTGTGCTCATGAGGAATCTGTACCTGGACCAAGAAGCAGTTGTTTGAACAGAACATGGGAACACTGAACATTTCAAAATTAAGAAAGGTGTGCGACAAGGTTGTATTCTTTCACCATATTTATTTAACCTGTATGCTGAGCAAATAATCTGAGAAGTTGGGTTATATAAAGAAAAACATGGCATAAGGATTGGAGGAAGACTCATTAACAACCTGCAATATACAGATGATACAACTTGTTTGCTGAAAGTGAAGAGGACTTAAACACTTACTGATGAAGATCAAAGAGCACAGCCTTCAGTATGGGTTACATCTCAACGTAAAGAAAACAAAAATCCACACCACTGGACCAGTAAACAACATTCTTATCAACTGAGAAAAGATTAAAGTTCTCAAGGACTTCATTCTCCTTGGATCAACTATCAACACTCATAGAAGCAGTAGTCAAGAAGTCAAAGGACGTATTGCATTAGGCAAATCTGTTGTACAAGAATTTAAAGTGTTGAAGAGCAAATATGTCAGCTTGAGGACTAAGGTGAGCCTGTACCAAGACATGGTATTTTCAATAACCTCATATGCATGCAAAAGCTGGGTAGTGAATAAGGTAGTCAACAGAAGAATTGATGCCTTTGAGTTATGGTGTTGGAGAAGAATATTGAAAGTGCCGTGGGCTGCCAAAAGAACCAATAGATCCGTTTTGGAAGAAGTGCAGCTGGAGTGCTCCTTGGAGGTCAAGATGGTCAAACTTTGTCTCTCAAATTTTGGACATATTTTCAAGAGGGACCAGTCGCTGGAGAAGGGCATCATGTTTGGTAAGGTGGAGGGTCAGAGAAGAACAGGAAGACCCCCAACAAGATGGATTGGCCAAGTGGCAGCATCAATGGACTCAAGCATGGTAACAGTAGTGAGGTTGGCCCAGGATCGGGCAGTGTTTCGTTCTGCTGTGCATAACGTCGCTATGGGTTGGTACCGACTCGATGGCACCTAACAACAACAACAACAACAACAACAACAACAACATGGATGTATAATAATTTGAAAGAATATATTTGTACATGGGTAACTACAGGGAGGAAGTGGGACCAACTGTTGTTGCATGGAGGGGGTTGTAGTCATGGAGATAAAACAGAGTGTATAATTTGTTAAATGCAAAACTGATGATGTTGTCTATAAACCGTCACTCAAGTCACAATAAAAATAAAAATTAAAAAGATCAATACTCTAAAGAAGTTCTTTAGGTTTGTTATAACAATTAAATTTAACCATAATGAAAAGTAAAACTGAGATTATTTAAAAACTTATACTAAATCAATTAAAACAAGCAATAGATCATTACAAATAACATTTTTTTTAATGAAAAAACATATTCCCTACTCAAAAATAAAGCTACATTTGTTTGCATATGAAAATAAACTTTCACATTATAAGCATCAAGGGAAAGTGATGCTTCAGGAAGAAATACCATGTTTTTCCCCAACTCAGGACACTATGATGTGGCCAGAGTATACCTAGACAGCAATTTGAGAAGCACAAGGTCTAGGACGTACTTTTCTCACATTTGAATACTATGTTTTAAATTTTTATTTTTTGGTTAATTTTAAACACAAGGAAATTATCTAGTTGTGATTAGAATATGCAGAGCAGAGAAAATTTTCTCCATGTCATTGGTCCTTACCTACAAGAACTCCAATAAAGTTACCAGTGACCTTATAATTAAAACATAGGTTGCCTCTGCTCAGAATCATTGAACCAACTATGTTTACCCCTTGGTTAGATATATTTAGAGTGGTATTTGTTCATTAAAAATTGGACTGAGGTTTGTTTAGAATTGGCCAAATTGGAAGCTCATCCATAGTACTTCTTGGAGACTGGAGAAAAAGTATGTCCTATAGACTAACCATAAATCGCTGTGGGATCAGCACTGGACTACAAACGACAAGTTCAGACTTCAAACCCACAAACTGCTCCTCAGAAACCCTATAAAGAACTGACTCGACAATAGCAATAAACCAAAGAGAGTCTTAAAAGTCTTTCATCATCATAACCTCAGACCAGGATTTAATCTATGGTATCTGTGGTTTTATTCAATACTTAATATTTCGATGAAAAATGTACTATTCCCAAGCAAAAATGAAGTCTAAACTTAAAATATAAATCAGAGTATTTTTCTAAAAATATTTTATTGTGAATGATGTGATAGTTTACATGGCAGAACATTAGCTTTGCATTCATTCTATCGTGCATCGCTTCATTGCCATGGTTATACTCCCCTCCATGCATCATCAACCAACCAAAGGGTATACCCTGCAAGCCTGCCCCCTGGTCGTCAGCACACAGCCCCTCTCCCTCTCTGGGTCTAAAGTCCCCAGCTGCTCCATCTCTCCACGTCATCGTCTCTGCCTCCATCTCTGGCGTCACTGCTTCTCTGGGTAGGGTCCCACTCTCCACTCTTCTCCCTTGATGGTCCCAGGGACCTCTGACCCTAGACTGCAAATTCAATCACTCCCCTTCTTTTGCTACAAAACATCACCTTTACATTTACAACCCTCACAATCAGTCCTGATAACAATTATTCACTATTGTATCACAAGAGACCTATCCCCATCTCCTTTCATCAGCCCCGCTCAGACAGATTGGATATTACTCAGTGGAGATTCTACCTTTCTGTACACTCTCTGGATCTAGGCTCCCTCTTGAAAGCTTGTAAACCAGTCACTTCTTGCCTTTGTAGCCCGTCCATTTTGGGTAGCCAATGTCCAAGTCGCCCATCCCTATCTACTCTCTGTATGGAGGGGGCGGAAATGATACTCGCTGTAAAAATTTGTTCCCTCTCTGGAGCTACTGCATCCATAGGTGTAGGTCAAGTTCATCAAATTGTATCAGATTACTCTGTTTTTCCTCTTCTTTCTTCTAGTTGAGCTGTGATCATCTACTCATTGAAGCCTGGTCAAGTGGGTATTATCTGCAAGTGTGGGTGTTCTTAGGCATATGCCCTCTCTTATCAGCTGGACGCTTCACTCTCCACTCTAGTCCTCTGTGGCTATTTCATTGACTCTCGGCCCAAGAGTACCCAGGTCTTGCCACACTGCTAGCCAACCAGGTTTCCACCTGGTTCACAAGTGTCTATTGAACGTTGTAGGGCTTAGCTCGCAGGTACATTGCTATTTTTCTCTTACTTCCCCTTATCGGTGCCGAATGTGGTCACCAATCAGAGCCTGTATTCCCACTGAGTCTTAGTCTGGGAAGGGGGTTTGCCCTGAGGAGATATGACCACTTGCCTTGATGTCTCCTGGGTGAGCAACCTTGTTCTTGTAATAATCAGTCAGACTGCCTATATTGTTTTCTATTTTTCCTGTCGGTCTTTCTTTCAAGAAGTATCTTCTGTTCTTCTAGCCATTCCAGGATGGTCTGCTTGTCCTTTCAAGTGGAAATTTCCCTCCTCTGAAGAATCTGGATGCTGTTCAGGATTCCATTTAGGGTCTTATGTAATGTAGAGGATCTGCAGGAAGCCTCCTTCACTAGGCACGTTGTAGCCCCCTTTAAGGTATCCCCCTTTAAGGTATTCCAATCAGTTATAGGCAGAAGATGGACTTACAAGCTTTCTATGGTGATAATTCTGGCTGTTCTTTTCTCTCCCCCTGAAGTGTCTATTTTATAATGGTATGCAAGGGAAACCAAGATTCAAAAGACAGCCAAGAATCTTAACATTAATTCCCCCCTTTTCTCCATTCCAACCATGTCTCAATCCCTGTATCCCAGAGCCCTGTTGTTCCAAGGTTGTGCACACAGCACTATTTACCTCTGTCCCACTTAGCCCATGCAAACCTACTAATTGTTTTCCTGTCCACTTTGTTCTTCCATTCCCTTCCCCCTTCTCGTATGTTGTCCCCTTCCCTAGCACCCAAACCATCCTGTTTCTATTTCCTGCCCAGTGCTCCATCTTCCCCTCCCTCCTCTTACCCCACCCTCCACATTCTGGTAACCAACAAAGAACTCTCCCCGCCCCCCCCTTTAGTATGAGTTGTTTTTCTTAGTCTTTTACAGTAGTGGTCCTATGCAGTATTTCTCCTTTTGTGACTAACGAATTTCACTCAACATAATGTCCTCAAGGTTCATCCATGTTATGAGGTGGCTTGCAGCATTCTTCAAGGTAGCATAACATTCCATTGTATGTATGTACCAGTTTGTTTATCCATTCTTCAGTTGATGGGCACTTAGGCTGTCTCCATCTTTTTGCTATTGTAAATAGTGCTACTATGAACATTGGTGTGCATATATCTACTGGTGTTATGGCTTGTATTTCTTGTGCGTAAATACCAAGTAGAGGAATTGCTGGATCATAAGGTATTTCTATTTCCAACCTTCTGAGGAAGTGCCATATTGCTTTCCAGAGAGGTTGGACCATTTTGCAATCCCACCAACAATGTAGGAGTGTTCCAGTCTCCCACAACCTCACCAGCATTTATTGTCCTCTACTTTTTTGATCTTTGCTGTTATTGCTGGTGTGAGATGATATCTCATTGCTGTTTTTATTTTTCTAGTTTTATTTTTAATTGTCAATACATTGAAAACTGAATTGTAAAAATTTTAAATTACGTTTTACTCTTCTTTGCCAGTACTCTCCTATTTCCCTTCCTGACCAATTTTTCCCCTTAATTTTAAGTAAGCATGATATGAGACTGGGTTACCTAAGGTCGATAATGTTCACTTTCAGTCACTTTCAGAGGATAAGGAGGAAAATAGAATTGAGAAACAGCTTGTCCCAAGGAACAACTTAAATTATAAAGAACCAGATCAACAAAAATAGGCATCCTGCACTGTTTCTTCCTACCATCAGAGTCTACAATGCAGCAGCCTGAAGAAGACTAAGTACCTAAAATTCCTGTGTTAAAAAATTATTTTGCTTAGAAAAAGTTAAAAACCTTTCTTTCATGCAGAGGCAAGTTTTTTGGTGGAAGTTAGTGAGAGGAAGTCACTCCCTTATGAAGACATATCATGTGGAGCTCCAAAAGTAGTAACAATCTTATTATTACCACAGTGTGGAAATAAATTTTGTTCTCTTGCTCTGTTACTCAATCTGGTTAATTATTCACATAAAGTTATTCCTGGCAAATCCAAAGCCAAAACTCTAAAAATGCTGGGGTTACAAGGAAGTGATTTCTGTAAAAGGAAAGAGCCATGCTTAATTCTAATACATATGTTATACTTTAATGGCTCAAAGGAATGTGGACCAACAATGAACACTGAACTCTGGTTTCAATATTAATTACATAGCTTACTTTTCTGCTAGTCACACAAACCACATGATATGAGTAAGCTACACTGTCTTCAGTCTATAACAATGGGAGCATTCCAAATTATGAATAGGGGCAGGAAGAAAAATAATGCAACAAGTACTCATTAATGGTGAATATCCATGAGCATCAGTGTATTTAGGAGGTTGACTTAAACAATGAAGCACAACCCAGCAATTTACATCATAACTAGCATTATAACCATGACATGGAACATTTTCAGACACTGAAATAATGTAATTGTCCATAGAAAGAAGTGAAATCTCTGCATTTACTTAATATTATTAGAATGGGCAGGGAGTATAATTGCTAATCTGAAAAACTGAAAAGCAGTCACATTCATTCAAATACAAAAAAAAAGAAGTCATATGACAATGTACCTGTGATTGTGGTAGACAATGAGGATGTTTTGTTTAATAAGACAAACATGATCCCTACCCTCAGGAAGCTTATACCATATGGGTGAAAGTACATATAAGATATTTAATGTCTTAAAGTATGAATAAGCTTAACTTCATGAAACAATTTTCATGTCATTATGAATCAATGTTATTCATTCATTATACAAATAATACCTGTGCTCTTACTATGTACTAAATACCAGAGATACTGAAATGAAAGACTGCTCTTAATGTATTCAATTTAAGGAGAAACGGGGAAGGAAAAGTAAACTACAATGCAAAGTGACAAGTGCTCTAACAGATGTCTAAGTGAAATATTCTGAAAACATAAGGACAGCTTGAAAGGAAAAAGAAAGGTACACGAAAGAATAAGCAAATGAGAGACACTCTAAAAAAGCACAACACATTTTGGTGGCCACAACTTAAATGAATCAGAGAAAACTACATCAAAGGGGGAATTTCAAAAGGGCTAAAAAGTATTGACTGGATTTGGCAAAAGTTACTAGTATACCTCAAAGAAAAATACACACCTAATACTCCTCTGCTGAAAAATTACTTGGCATAGAACAAGTTTAAAAGTTAGAAAAGGAACAGTATCCATGGAGAAAGAGGAACAACAGCCAACCTACATGTGAGGAAGAGTGAATGTGATGAAGAAGTAGAAAGAGAAAAAGAGAAGCATCTATACAGTTGACCATGAGGTGAAGAGAAAGATCGTACACTAACAAGAGGATTTTTTTTTTTCCCCAATTGGTAAGTTTCAAATCATGAGATATACTGAGAAGAATAAATCATTATAAAGGTTAATAGGGAAAAGGGGGCTAGGATCAACAGATAAAGTCAACTGCTCAGAAGACAGAAAAGGATAACCACATAGCTTTAAATAGGCAAGGAAATGGGGTAAACTTATAAGGAATGTTAATAAGCTTAACAGAGTCCTGGTGTGGCACTATCAGAGGCACCAGACTGCTAACCACAAGATTGGCAATTCAAACCCACAAACCGCTCCTTGGAACCCTTACATAGGGTCACTACGAGTCAGAACTGACTCAACACACTTAACACCACCACCACCAACAATAAGCTTAATAAGGAAAAACTAAGAAAGAAGTGTTAAATATAGTGACAAAAGTTTGAATTAATAGTTTAGAGAATGTAAGATGAACCTGAATCAAGAACACAGAGAACTGTCACATAATATTAGTCATACAAATGCAGCTGAAATCCAGAAATATCAATTAACTAGTAATCTTCACTGTGTTCTTTTTTTCATCTTTCATTCAGATTTGACCATATTTTTTAAAACCACCATAAGACCAAAATGTGTTAGGCAAATAAGGAACTATCTGACTTTCTGCTGGCCTCGTTCCTCTCTCTTAGAAAAACCTACATGCATTCATTCTTCCTTGTTCCTCTCCTGGTTTTCTCAAAGGCTTCTATCTTCTCAGCAATTGACTTTATCAGTTTATCCCCCTTTTCCCTTTTAGCCTTATATGTTGTTGTTGTTGTTGTTAAGTGCCATGGAGTCGGGTCTGACCCATAACGACCCTGTATAGGGTTTCTGAGGAGCAACTGGTGAGCCTGAACCACCAACAGTGCAGTTCCAATGGCTTTGCAGTCTGGCATATTAGCCTTATATTGTTGTTGTTGTTGTTAAGTGCCGTCGAGTTGGTTCCGACCCATAGCGACCCTGTACAGGGTTTCTGAGGGTGTAAATCTTTACGGGAGTAGAAAGCCTCATCTTTCTCCTGAGGAGCAGCTGGTAGTTTCGAGCCACTGACCTTAAGGTTCGCAGCCCGATTCGTAACCACTACGCTACCAGAGCTCCTTATATATCACTCCTAAAAAGAGCTCTGGTAGTGTAGTGGTTATGAAATTAGGCTGCTAATCTGAAGGTCAGCATTACGAAACTACCAGCTGTTCCGCAGGAGAAAAATGAAGCTTTCTGCTCCCATGAAGATTTGCAGCCTTGAAACTCTGTACCAGGTCACTACGAGTCGGACACGACTCCACAGCACACCACCATCATCACCTCTAAAGGATACAAGAGTAGAACTTACAGAAAAGGATTATTGTTAAGTGGCATGGAGTTGATTTTGACTTATAGGGACCTTGTATAGGGTTTCTGAGGTGCAGCTGATGGATGTGAACCACCAACTTGTGGTACAAACCAACATTGTAGTTGAGTGCTTATCCTATAGCACCACACCAGAATTCCACAGAAAACTACAGTGGATAAAAAAAGAACTAAGTTATATGGAGGATGGGAAGGACTTTGAAATTTTGGTGGAAAAAATGCCATGATCTTTTAATTCCATTTTTTATGAACTTTTTAAAGCTCCCTCATACACATAAAAACCCACTGAGCTATACAATTCAGTCTTGTCTATTTGTGTCTAGGAGTCCTGGGGTGGCACTGTAGGATAAGCACTGGACCACAGGACTGTTTGAACCGTAGGTCAGTGGCTCAAACACCAGCTGCTCCTCAGAAACCCTGTACAAGGCCGCAATGAGTCAAAACTGACTTGGCGGCACTTAACAACAACTTGTGTATAAGCTTTACCCTAGTGCTGTAGGATAAGTACTGGTCTACAAACTGCAAGGTCAATGATTCAAACTCACCAGCCATTCTTAGAAACCCTACAAAGGGTTACTATGAGCAGGAAACAAATACACAGCACTTAACAACACCACCATAAAAGTTAAATTTTTAAAAAGAATTATATATCTCATTTCAATTACTCCACTTCCAATTCCAAATCATGAAGCAAAAAAAAAAAAAAAAAAGTGTTTAAAAAAAGAATCACAAAAACCTGGGAAAACTCTTTCCCCCTTGAAATGCATTTTTAGTATGGAGTAAATTACAGACCACCAAGTGTAGTCTAACTTGGATATTAAGTATTAGTTCCCACACAAAAATTATTATTGTTGGCTTTAGGATTTTAATTCAAAGAGGACACAAATTCTGCTCATGTTTGAATAACCCTTGCCAACAAATTGATCTAACAGCAGCAGGGCTGCCGGGAGTACTTTCAAAGATTGAAGGGAAATATAAAAGGGGGAATTCAGTAGACATATTTTCTCCTACATAGAATCCAAGATAGATCTCTTTAAAAAACAAAAGACTTTTTATACTTCCTTTTTTTCCAAAAGGGCATTTGCCATTTACATAGAAGGGAGCAATGCCAAAAAAATACAGATTCCACAGCTCTTAACCCAGGGGACCACTCAAAACAGGCAAATCTCTAAATAAGGTCAGAAAGGCAGATGCTCTGCTAGCATACCACCGTTTGCCGTCAAGTCGATTTGGAATCATAGCAACGCTACAGGATGGATTAGAACTGTCCATAGGGTTTCAAAGATTAAATCTTTACAGAAACAAATCTTTCTCCTGTGGAGCAGTTGGGTTCAAGGTACTTACTTCTTAATTAAGAACCAAGCACTTAAGCACTGCACCACTAGGGCTCCCAGATGCTCTGCTTATTGTTGTTAAGTCCTGTGAAGTCAGTTCCAACCCTATATAGGGTTTCTGAGGAACAGTTGGTGCGTTTGAACCACCAACCTTGTGCTATGTTGTTGTTAGGTGCCATCAAGTCGATACCGACTAATAGCGACCTTATGCACAGCAGAATGAAACACTGCCTGATCCTGGACCAACCTCACCATTGTTGCCACGCTTGAGCCCACTGATGCTTCCACATTGCCAATCCATCTTGTTGGGGGTCTTCCTCTTTTTCTCTGACCCTCC
>NW_006408555.1:18581818-18586836 GCF_000296735.1 Chrysochloris asiatica
GAACAACTGCCTCTTGGTCCAGGTACAGATTCCTCATGAGCACAATTAAGTGTTCTGGAATACTCATACTTCACAATGTTGTCCATAGCTTGTCATGATTCACACAATTGAAAGGCTCTGCATAGTCAAGAAAGCACAGGTAAATGTTTTTACAATATTCTCTGCTTTCAGCCAAGATCCATCAGACATCAGCAATGATATGCCTCATTTTATGTCTTCTTCTGAAGCCGGTTTGAACCTCTGGAAGTTCTCTGTGAATGTATGCTTGCAGCCGTTCTGTATTACCTTTAGTAAAACTTTACTCGCATAGGATATCAAAGATACTGTCCGATGATTTCTGCATTCTGCTGGTTCACCTTTCTTTGGAACGGGCACAAATACGGATCTCTTCCTATCTCTTCCTTGGAAGACAAGATAGTTGTCTTCCAAATTTCTTGGCAGAGATGAGTGAGTACCTCCTGTGCCACCTCACTTGTGGTTAGCAGTCCAATATTCATCCTACAGCACCACACCAGAACTCCTGATGCTCTGCCAGAGAGCAGCTAGTTTCCAAAACCAGGAGCATGGAGTGGGCACTTGGAATGCTAACATCTGCCTTCTTGTAAGCAATCTTTTGCTTTTATAAAGGCAAACTAGAATAATTAACAATTCCATTTACAGTTGATATTAACAAAGAACAGTAGAACTTTTGCCTGGCCACTACTTACCATATGAACAAAGAAAATATTTCTGTCATTTAAAAATTTATCATCTTCATCTATCAAATATTGTTGTTGTTAAGTGCCAATGAGTTGGTTCCAACTCATAGCTGCAGGTGTACGGTTTTCGAAGAGCAAATGGTGGGTTTGAACTGCAGACTCTATGGCTAAAAATGACCTAGCAGTCCAGCGCATTAAACTACAGTACACCACCAGGACTAACATTACATGGTGCTTAATACCATAAGAGCAAAAATTAGAAAATTGTCCTACACAGAATGTTAACAAACTCTGAGTTTGTCTAATAGGTTACAGAGTCAGATTTCTTGAGTTCAAGTGTTGATTCTCTTATTTCCTGTCTTAGCTTAGGGAATTTACTTTATATTTTAAGGCCTCAGTTTCCTCATCTAGAAAATGAAGATAATATGGGTTAACAGACTTTTCAGATTCTTCTTTTTGTGATAAAAAAATATATAATAAAATACTTTGCTGTTTCAACATATTTTATAAGTACAACTCAGTGGTATCAATTAAAGTCATTATGGTGTACAATCATCACCACTACTAAGTTCCATATTTTTCCATCACTCACAATAGAAACTCAGTGACACTTAATGACTGATATCCCATTCTTCTCCCACTTCCACCCCTGATTACCATTAATAAACTTTAGTCAGTATTCATTTGTCAATTCTAGATATTTCCTGTAAGTGGGATCATGCAATATATGTGCATTTTTTTTTTTTTACACAGTATATAATGTTTTTAAGGTTCAGCCATGATGTAACATGTATCAACACTTCATTTCTCTTAATGGCTAAGTCATATTCTATTGTGTGGTTATTCCACATTTTGCTTATCCATTCTTCTGTAGATGGACATTTACATTGTTTTCAACTCAGGAATAGTCAAATGATACATAAAGACAAAAATATTTCAAACACATTGTAAGTGTTCCATAAGTCTTGGCTACTACCTTTCCTATTATTAAATCCCCATCTTATACATTTGCTTCAATCCCATCTCTTTGAATTCTAAAATCCACATGGATATCAGTGCCATCAATTTGGTTCCAACTCATAGTAACCCTGCATAGGGTTTCTGAGGAGCAGCCGGTAAGTTTGAATTTTCAACCTTGCAGTTCGAACCAACCTTGCAGTTCAGCGCTTATTCTACAGAAGCACACCAGGATTATCGGTGATAATGTGGCTTACATCTTGGGAAAGTTTATAAAGGTAGTTAGAAAAGGGTGTCAAGCTGTGGTAAGATGAATTTGTTGGCCTCTTTACCAGTAAATAGCTAGCAAATGTTAATGACGCCATTGTAAAAACAGATACAATCAGACTTAAGGATGTGAAGGTTAAAGGCTTAATACACCCATTCCATTTCCCTACATTAGTAGTCCTCGTCCACATAATATATGTGTTTATTGAAATGACTGACTTTTGTGGAAAATGTCAATATTCTTCATACACAGCATCTTGAAGTATTAAGCAGGACACTAGGGAATCAAAAGATAAAATTAAGTGAAAATTAAGAAGAAAATAGAAAGATATGTAGTGAACCCCTAGAAGAGTTTTAGTAAGCTTCTATATATCTTTCCTTCTTCTCTTGTTAGACCGGTATTAAACAGAGTTCTGTCCCTTTAAATGTCAAACGGTTTTCCATCTTACAAGTAATGTTTCTCCACAGAGGACTCTTTTTAAAAGTTATAAATAAAATACCCTAAATATTTTCTTTTTCCCACAGATGAGAACATTAGAACACTGACATTTTAATCTCTTCTGTACAAGAGTGAGTTGTGTCAACACAATGCTCCCAGCTACTACACTGAAACAGCAAGTTTAATTAAAGACACAGAAGAAAGTGTACGTGGAATCTAAGTCACTGAGATACACGATGAGCTGTCATCTTCAGAGTCCATTCTCCATGAACAAGTCTCTTTGTTAGTGTCAGAGAAAAAAAAGACAAAGTAAGGCAAAAATGTGATGCCATAAATGAAAAACATGGCGGTGGTCAAATGTTAATGTTCAGACTAAGAAATGAAAACCAGTATTTATGTAGTCCTACTTCCAGATTCCAAACACTACCCTAACATCATAAAACATCCATGGATATAAATCGATGCTATTAGCCACATAGATGTTGTAGAAGATACAGTTAAAGCACAAAAAAGGAAAGAAGCCTAGCCAAGATCACAAAGTAATGGTTTAGCAACAAATATTGCTTTTATTGGATTTATTCCAGTATATTTGCTGTACTCCTTGTTTGAACTCTAATATGAAGGGCAAAAGAGTATTATTATAATATTTTATTACAAAATTAAGTTCATATCTAACTACATTCTAACAGTATCTTTCTTGCCTTACTGGTAATCTGTGCCCTGCCCTTCTGCAAGGGCATCCAATCATTAGAGAAACAGCACAGCTCAGTGAAAAGAAAACAGGGCAAACAGGCCCTGGTTCCAACTTCAGCTCTGCCATTTCCTACCTTAGCAACTCTTGGGCAAATCACTTAAAACATATGAGGTTCTTTTTCTTCACCTATAAAATAGGGATGACAATAATTATTTAGTAATATTATCGCAAAGCTTCAGTGAGTAGTGAGTTCTTTTTTTTGGCACACATAGATAAATGCTCAAAAATCAGTATTTATTCTTTTGAATTAATGAGAAACTATTTAGAATCCTATTTAATGAATTGTTGTTGTTGTTAAGTGCCATCAAGTCAGTTCGAATCATAGTGATCCTGTATAGGGTTTCTGAGGAGTGGGAGAGGCTGGTGGGTTTAAAACACCTACTTTGCAGTTTAAAGTGACCTTAAGGTTCAGGGTTTAATACTACAGTGTCAAACCAGAACTTGAATGAGACAAAAATGATCCACACTCCAGTTATATTAAAAGGCTTGTCTACGTCCACAGATAATGACAACATTGAATGTGCACATAAAGTGATTCTGTTGAACAGAGAATTGATAAAGGATTATGTAGCAAATAATTTGAAAATCAGCCATGGCTTTGCCTATGAAATAATCCATGACATACTTGGATTTTGAAAGTTTGTGCAAGATGAGTCCTGAACCAACTCATGCAAGAGAATAAACAGAAGAATGTGGACATCTGCAAACAAAATTTGGACCAATACTCGAAGTAAGGTAAAAGTTGCTTTTTAAATTTTTTTAAAAAAGTTTTTATTGTGAATTCAGTGATAATTTACATGGGAAAACATTGGTTTTACACTTATCCTATCGTATTTTATTTCACTGCAATGATTACAATTCCCTCCATGCATCATCATTCAGTAGCATTTGCTTAAATTCCCTGTTGTTTTTTTTTGGATGCACACAAAACCCACTCAGGAATACTTAAGAATTTAAACAACCAAAGACACATTCTGCAAGCCTGCCTCCTAGCTGCCAGCATGCAGTCTATCTCTTTCCATGAGTCCTCAGCTGCTCTATCGCTCCATGTCATCATCTCTGTCTTTATCTCTAGTGTTGCTGCTTCTCTGGATAGGGTCCCAGGTTCCACTTGTGCTCTTCTCCCTTGATGGTCCTAGGGTCTTCTGTTCCTAGACCGTAACATTAACTACTCTCCCCTTTTTGTTACAAAACTTCTACCTTTACAGTTGTGACAATCACAATTAGTCATGATAACAATTACTCACAACAGAATCATAAGAATCGTATCCCCATCTCCTTTCACCATACCCATGTAGACAAGATGAAAACTATTCAGTGGGGATTCTACCTTCCCTTGCACACCCTGAAACTAAATTCCCTCTTGAAAACTTGTAAACCAGTCACTTAATGCCTCTATTGCCCTCCTTCCCCTGACTCTTTTAAGTAGCCAATGTCTAGGTTGCCTGTCCCTATCAACCCTGTGTACAGAGGGGATAGGAATGAACCTTGATTTGAAGATTCCTTCCCTCTCAGTCAGTATTTTGAGCTACTACATCTATAAGTATAGGTCAAGTTCATCAAATTGTAGCTATTTACACTTGTTTCTTTTATCAAAATTTTTTTATCTTCCTCTATTCAAGTCCTGATCATCAAGTCACTGAAGCTAGGACAAATGGATACTATCAGCAAAATTGGCAAAAGAGGGGAAAATAATGTTAAGATGCTTAGCTGTCTTTTGAATCTTGGTTTCCCTTGCATACCATTATAAAATAGACACTTGATGGGGAGAGAAAGGAACAGCCAGAAATATCACCACAGAAGATATATGCATACCAATGTTCATAGCAGCACTATTTACAATAGCAAAAAGATGGAGACAGCCAAAGTGCCCAACAACTGAAGAATGGATAAACAAATTGTG
>NW_006408555.1:18589006-18613199 GCF_000296735.1 Chrysochloris asiatica
GTACATGGTGGGGATTATAATCATTGTAATGAAACAAAGTATATGATTTCTTGAATGTAAAACTGATGATCTGCCGTGTAAACATTCACTCAATTCACAATAAAAACTTAAAAAAACAAAAGCGATAATAATCATAATTTATAGATTCATTTATTAGGATTTCTGTTGTGGTACTGTGGAGTTAACTGGACTGCTAACTGCAATGTCAACAGTTCAAACCCACAGCTGTTCCTTGGAAACCCTATGCAGGGCCGCTATAGTTGGAACCAACGAACGTGACAGCATATAACAACTCATTTATTATGGGCTTACTATAGAAAAACTATAGTGGTAGGGGTAGGTATAGAGGGAGGGATAAAGGTAGGGATTGTGGTTGGGCTTGGTGTTAGGGGTAGGGGTAGGGGTAGAGGTAGGTGTAGGGATGGGATAGGGGTAGTGGGTAGGGTAGGTGTAAGGTAATACCTGCTACTTTTCATATATTATTTCATTTTATCTTCAAAATAACCCTGAAGAGTTGATGTTATTATTATTTCCATTTTGTTGATGGAAAACACAAGCCTTACAATGCAACCTGGCCAAGGTTAGCCAGCTAGTTTAAAGGCAAAGCCAGAATCCAAATCCAGGTCCATCAAACTCCCAGGTCCCTCTTCTTACTAAATTTGCTTTAATTGAGATTTAGGATTCAGAGTATAAGTTTTCAATTGCTGCCATAACAAACTGCACAAATGTAGTGGCTTTAAACAACACAGCTTTATTATGTCTGGCAAGGGTCTTCATGGACTAAAATAAAGCTGCCAGCAGAGCTGCATTCCTTTCTGAAGGATCTGAGGGATAATCCTGGTCCTTTCAGGCTTCTAGAACATGAGTGAGGAACATTTTTTTCTGTCAAAATTTATAACAACATTCACGGGCCATACATAATTATCAAATAAAAAATTAGCCTGCTATATTTGGTCAAAAAACATTTACTTAACTTACTCCTAATGTGATAGCTGGAAATGCGGTTGCCTTGGCAGGGACAGACAAACCATTTTTCAAGCCTTATAAGGGCCATGGGCGGGATGTTCCACATTCATTGGTTCAGGGCTCCTTTCCTCCATTTTTAAAGGGGTTAATTATTCCTCAAGCTGCCTTTGCTATAGAGTTCTTTCATAGTCACTATCCAATGCTCACCATGATAAGATTAGATATTACAAGATAACCTCCCCATCACAAGCTCCTCAACCTAATCACATCTACAAAGCCCCCCTTGCCACATAAGGTTATAAATTCTGAAGATTAGAATGAAGACATTTTAGGGGGGTTGTTATCCTGCCTGTCACAGTCTGACTGAAACAGTATAGTACCACTCAGTGTTTGAAATATATAACTAGCAGCCTTTTTCTGGTTCCACATGTACAAGACAACTTACTGATAATATTTTAGCTTGCCATATAGCTTTCTTATCAAAAGAGATTGTTACCACAACTAGTTGCAACTGTTACAATTGTAAAGGTAGAAGTTTTGTAACAAAAACTGGGGAGTAGTTAATCTTACAGTCCAGAAACAGAGGACCCTTGACCATCAAGGGAGAAGTGCACAAGTGGAATGCAGGACCCTATCCAGAGAAGCAGCGACACCAGAGATGGAGGCAGAGATGGGGACATGGAGATGGGGAGCAGCTGAGGTCTCTAGATTCATAGAAAAAGAGGGACTGAGAGGTGGCAGCCAGGAGGCTGGCTTCCAGAATGTGCCACTGGGTGGAGTAAATTATTATACATGCCTGAGTGTTTTTTTAAAAAAAGCTAAAATGAATAGAGAGAAATACTGTTAACTGATGGTACCTGGAGGGGATTATAATTATTGTAATGAAGCAAAGTATATGATTTGTTGAATGTCAAACTGATGATCTGCCCTGCAAACTTCCACTCAATTCACAATAAAAACTTAAAAAAAAAAATTATTATATATGCCTGACTGTCTTAAAAAAAAAGAAAAAGCTTAAACGAATAGAGAGAAATATTGCTAATTGATGGTACCCGACAGGAGTATAATCATTGTAATGAAACAATGTATATGATTTGTTGAATATAAAACTGATAATCTGCCCTATAAACTTTCACTCAATTCATAATAAAAAAAAAATAAAAAGAGAGAGAGAGAGCTTGCGATGTTCAGAAGATATGAGTGTCCTATCCCCTGGGCAAATGCATTTTACATCATATTGAGTAACTTGTTTTCTGAGTTATACATTAGTGTCTAGTTAGCTCTTAGGAGTGAGTCAGAATCTCCTAGTCCAAATATTCTAGGTCTCAGACAAAATCAATATTCTGAATCTTTAATTTAAGGATCAGAGTCCAAGATAAACAGTGGGGGTATATTTAATAGGCCTATATCTATGACAAAACAACCTTTTGAAAATCATATTTAAGAATCTATATTTATGAATTTTGTATATGAATGTTATTATATGTACTCTCTTTGACTTACTAGCCTTATGTGTTGTTGTTAAGTGCTGTGGAGTCAGTTCCGTCACATAGTAACCCTGTATAGGGTTTCTAAGGAGCAGATGGTGAGCATGAACTGACGACCTTCCGGTTCAAATTTACCTTGCAGTTCAGCATACTAATCCACAGCGCCAGAAAAGGACTCTTTATATAAGCCAAGAGAGTAGAAACATTTTAAACCAAATATATAAACAGTATATAAACCAAGAGATTTGTATAACACAAGAGAATAGTAACACTTTCCTGAGTATACCTGTATGTTGTTGTTGTTAAGGGCTTTCAAGTCATTTCTGACTCATAGCGACACTGTATAGGGATTCCAAAGAGCGGCTGATGAGTTTGAATTGTCCACTTTGCAGTTAGCAGTCCAGTGCTAATCCTATAGTGCCATACCAGGATGCGGTATAATTAATCAAATTATTTGAAAAGCAGAAAAAATTCTAAATAACAACTGTTAAAATTTGAATCGCATGTATTAATGGCTTCCTAAAGTCAGTTTGAACTACAAGGTTGGTGGTTCAAGCTCACCAGCTGCTCCTTGAAAACCCTATACAGGGTCGGTATGGGTGCAAAATGACTCAACGGAACTTAACAACAACAACAAGGCTGAGTGACTTCAGAGAAATGATTGCTAATGAGTTCTAGTATAGTGCTGTAGGATAAGCATGGACTGCTAACTACAAGGTGGTAGTTCAAGCTTACCAGCCACTCCTTGGAAACCCTCCCCATACAGAGTTGCTGATTCAGAACCAACTTCAAGGCACTTAAAAACAACAACAGAGCTGGGGGTTTGTGGGAAATGATTGTTAATGAGCATGAGGTTTCTTTTTGGGGTGATAAAATGTTCTAAAATTGATTATGGTAATAGTTGCACAACTCTGTGAATCGACTAAAAGTCACCGAATTGTACATTATAATGGGTGAATTGTATGGTATGTGAATAAAACTGTTAAAAAACAAAACTGGGTCACGTTTAATAACAAAAAAAAAAACAAAGGCAAAGGACTTAAATAAACATTTCTCCAAAGAAGATCCACAAGTGGCCAACAAGCATATGAAAAGATACTCAACATTATTAGTCATTAGGTAAATACACATTAAAAACACATTACAAATACCACTGTATACCCACCGAGATAGCTACAATCAGGAAAAACAGAAGAGTCAATGTTGGAAAAAATGTCAAGAAACTGGAATCCTCATTCATTGATATGTTTCACTGCTTTTATTTCTCTAGACAACCTATGCTACAACAAACATGTGTCACAAAGAGAAGACAATGAGAGGAGGATCTAGTCCAAATACTAGGATGAAATGTAGGGGGAAGTTGAGGGATCTTAGGGAATTCATGGTCTTAGTGAAAATCTCTTCCTTTACTAAAAAATAGAACAAGTACTAAAGTTTTCCTTGCTATTTCTTCAATCCTTGTCTTTTATAGATTCTGTTCTTGTGAAAGTCATGGCTTTTTATTCTTTTTTTAGTTTGTTTTAGTTCACTAGTCAATTCATATATATTTACAAAATATACAATAAACATATTCCATAAATTATAAATGGCATAGAATATGACTCTCCCAATGCTCCTTACTAAAGAACAAAAGTTCCGTTTTAGATGTTTGAACTTTGTAATCCTTATTTCTCTATTGTGTGTTCATTCTTTCTGTGCCCTAAATCACTGCATGCGCCACACCAGTCTGTTTCAGATTCCTGCCTTATTGCATCAGGACACTCATACTAAATTCAAAATATTTTCAGTTTCTGCCTGCAAATGCAGAAAGTACACAGTTTAGTAGAGAATCTCCACTTAGTCTCTTTTAATAGCTATAACCATTACAATGCTAACAGTGATGCCACTGCAATGCAATGATACTCCCTCCACATGTGATGAATTTGAACAAATGTTCTTGAGGAAAGACAGTCAGCTATTACACTCACAATGCCTTCCCTCGGCATCCTCTTTACAGAAGAGCCACGATGTCCCCCTTTCCAGACATAATAGCATAATAAACTCAGGCTGTCAAAAATCACTAGGTAGTTTTTGTACATATTAGAAGGTCAGGAAATGTTCTGATTCTTGAGGTTGTAAGTTGATAAGAAAATAATCAACTATATGGGCCTCAACATGGTCTCTGAATAAACGATCAGACCATTTCAAAAAAATACTTCCCTTACACTGACACATTAAAACAGTTTTGTTACATTAATAAAATATCATTATCCAAGCCCACAGACAGGAGTTTTTTTTTCACCTTGAGATGGAACACTGCCCTTGTCTGATTTAGACAAAATAGTCTGTTTTTCTACACAAGAACCATAAGAAATCACTCTCCAATATCAGAAAAATAGACATAATTGAGATTACAACCCTAATCCTTGAGTATAACTGTATTGATACATATTGAGTTCTCCACTAAACCACAATTTTATCATACTATGCCGTATGCTCCCATGTACTAAAATGTATTATCATGTAATGGTATACCTCACTACATGAATATACAGAAAAGGAAGTGATAGTCCAAGAAGAGATTAACATACATAATCCATGCTGAAAAGTGAAATTTTTATTATCTTCTTGTTCTTAAATCTGAATCTACAACTGAACTTGTAGAATATTATCAGTTCAGTTTCTGATGCAAAACTACTTTCATTTCAAAAATTTATATCATGCATTTTTCTGAGTATGAACGACTGACTTACTGTAAAACCTGGTTACAAATCAACCCCTAAAGAGCCTATTATATTAAAAATTCAAGGTACACACAAAGTTTCATGATAATAAATGAATGCTACTTTGCCATGCACACCAAAACATTATCATAGAAAAGCAATTATATACATTTGTTGTTGTTAAATGAAGTTGAGTCGGTTCCGACCCATAGCGACCCAGTACAGGATTTCTGAGGCTATAAATCTTAACAGGAGCAGAAAGCCTCATCTATACATTGTTGTTGTTGTTAATTACCATGGAGTTGGTTCCGACTCATAGTGACCCTGTACAGGGTTTCCAAGGCTGTAAATCCTTACGGGAGCAGAAAGTCTCATCTGTTGCCTGTGGAACGGCTGGTAGTTTCGAACTGCTGACCTTGAAGTTAGCGGCCCTATTCGTAACCACTAGGCTACCAGAGCTCCTTACATACACACACACACACACACACACACATACAAACACCCTGTTAAGTGCTGTTTTGTCAGACCCACCTTATAGTGACACTGTATAGGGTTTCCAAAGAGCAGCTGGTGGGTTTGAACTGCCCATTTTGGTTAGCAGTCTAGTACTTATCCTAAAGCACCACACCAGAACTATATACTATACAGCGGTGGTGTTGGTTGTGTGATGCTGAGTCAGTTCCGACTCATAGTGACTCTGTATAGGGTTTCTGAGGCCACATATCTTGGAAAACTTCATCTTTCTCCCAGGGAATGACTGTTAGATTTGAACTACTGACCTTGAGGTTAGCAGTCCACCTCATAATCCAATATTCTACCAGAGTTCCTCATATACTATACACTAGGACAGACTCCTTGTGTGGTGCTGTAGGATCCTCACTGGACTTAGAACCACAAGGTTGGCAGTTAAAACCTACCAGCTGTTCCTCAGAAACCCTATACAGGATAGCTATGAGTTGCAACCGACTCAATGCCACTTAACAACAACATATACAAAGACAAACATTAGAGTCTTGGTGTGGCATTATAGAATAAATACTATACTGCTAACCAGAAGGTTGGAGGTTCAAATTCACTGACAGCTTTTGTTTACAGGGTCGTTAAGAGTTGGAATTGACTCAATGACATTTAACAACAAGACAAACATTTGACATAACTGATGTTACGTATGCACTCTACGTACAAATTTGATTTAAAGATAGATTTAGGAACTGAACTAGCTGGTAATCTGGGAACTGCTTATAGTGGAAAACAGTGAGTTTAAACCTTTCACTGATAGCTTAGAACATGGGTGGAAAATCAACAGAGAAAACTAAAATCAAGCTCTTTACCTTTGGA
Organism: Chrysochloris asiatica; assembly: GCF_000296735.1. Taxonomy (NCBI): domain Eukaryota; kingdom Metazoa; phylum Chordata; class Mammalia; order Afrosoricida; family Chrysochloridae; genus Chrysochloris; species Chrysochloris asiatica. The sequence goes on from NW_006408555.1 coordinate 18,595,500, forward strand.
GATCAGGGCTTCCATCCAGATTTTAAGAGGGAAAAAAAAAAAAAATCAAAACAAAAAGACCTGACAAAGACAATGCACTTGCAGCAGGTAAAATAGCACAATCTGACCTGAGCACTACCTGACATGAGGGACCTGTCAGTCTCAATGGCAAATTCTCTGTTTATGACTGAGATTCTGTAATCCCAGCAGTTCAAAACTGAGAAATTTAAGGGACCAATCACATTAGCATTGAATGTCATTCATTGTCCAAGCAATGTAGTTAATTAAAAAAAAAATTTTTTTTTAATCACATTTTGAAATAGCCTTATTCAATGATCACAGAGACAATTATGGAAACTATAATGTTGTAAAGTGCTGTCATGTCAGTTCCAACTCATAGTGGCCTTGTATAGGCTTTCCTAGGACCAATTGGTGGGTTTGAACTACAGACCTGTGACTCACAGTCTAGCACTGATCATACAACGCCATACTTAGAATTCTGTGGGATGAAATTCAATATTAATGTTATATTTAAGCTATGGAATTCTGGTTTGGCATTGTAAAATAAGAACGTGATTGTTAACAGAAAGGTCAGCAGTTCAAACCCACCAGCTTCTCCTCGGAAACACTGTAAGGGTAGCTCTGAGTCGGAACACAATACCAAAGATAGTCAATTGCTGTTGTTAAGTGCTGTCTATTGGATTCCAACCCACAGTGACCCTGTATAGAGTTTCCGAGGAGTGGCTGGTGCATTTGAATCACCAACCTTGTGGCTCAAAACAACTCTGCATTCCAGCATATTAACCTACAGTGCCACACCAGGACTCAGCTAGTCTCCATAGCCATATGAAAATAATATAAGTATTTGAATAACTTGTGTAAAAATTCAGTAGTCTTGCTCTTCAGATAGTCTTTAAATCTAAATTCCTGCAATTATCAACTACAACTACAACTGAACTGATATGTCCTGGTCTTAATTTGAATGTAAGCACTACGCAGGCTTCCAGGGTGCTAGCTATGCTGTTTCCTGGTGAGGATGCTGCCACATAGGTATCTTTAGGTTATATTAATTCATGGAGCTGTACATTTACAATATGTGAATCTTTGTGATCAAAGAAACATTGTGTCCTCTAGTCTACTGCCCCATAAATTCAATCTGTAAGAAAGACTATAGTATCAAATCCCCTGTTGATCAGGATCATCTCAGCTTCACACTTACTTGTTTTTCAGTTTTCCAAGTAAGCCGCATAAGGACAGATTTAAGTTAGACATTTTAGTGCAAATAAAACATACTTCATTATATTTGTGTATATTATTTCATAATACAGTTTATAACAATGAGAATTATTCCTATTCTAATGATTTATGAAAGTATTTTTAAATATCCTTCATAATCATAATTTTTTATCCCAGAAAAGATCTACCAAAACACAACTCGTGCATGTAACTCTCTAATAGTCACAAATTAGTTTGCGAAAAAGACATGCTTCACTAATGGGGAACACTCAAATATATTTGATACAGATGACAAAGGCAGATCAAGTAATAATAAAGATGTCTGCCAACAGTATATAAGATTATGACAGAAAAAAAGAAAGACTCAGATATGAACTCCAGTTTTGTAACACTGAAATTTGTAACTGTTCAAAGGTACATTGATCTCCCAGGTCATTGCTAAAGTTAAAAACGCAAAAGCCTAAAACCATAGCTTATTTCTAAAACTCTTTTATGACTTCTAATTTTTATAAGGGGAAGTTATTGCTGTAACACAAAATCCTAGATCTCACCATCAGTTTAGTCTACTGAAGTAAGAACCATAAAATGATCCTTTCCTTTTTATGCACCAAGTGTTAACCTATGTGGAATTAAAACGGGAAGAGACGGAAACAAACGAGCAATAGCAATAAGTTTTAATACCAAAAATTCACATGTACAATTTTATATATGTCACAAGAATATTAAAATGATGATAACACATAAGGCTCAGACAAGTAATAAGTGCCTATATACTTCTTTAGAAAAATGTCAGTTATTATCTACACTTGCTCTTTTGCTGTTAAGTTGAGTCAGTTCCAACTCACAGTGATCCTGTCTACGATTTCCAAGGAGCAACTGATGGATTTGAACTGCTGACCTTATGGTTCAAACCGACCTTGTGGTCTAGTGCATTAGCCAGTAGCGCCACACACTTGCTTATCTAAACATGCAAACAAACATAATCCTGTTGGCTAGTATTTCTTTTTTTCCTTAATAATACAATAAGAATTTAAAATCTGGTCCCATAAAAAGAGCAATTTTCATCCAAAATGAACATTTACCAAGCCTATGATGGCACAAAATTAATATAATGGGTCAAACTTCTGAGAAAGAATAAAGATTAAATTTTATCTTAACCTTTGGCTAAAATAAATTTTTAAATGGTTGTATAATATTAATGACTGTGCAATGCTCAGTTTTCCCACATAGGTTATGCCCTTTAAAGTGTATTTTTAGCAAATGGGCAGCAAAGAGTGATCTGATCAAAGTTCATTTCAGTTCCTCAGTAAGATTAACCAGAGTTTCAATGGAATATTCTGCTTAGATTTAAGTGAGTAGCCTAGTAGTCCCAAATACTTACAGTTTCATTAACTGTTAAATTGAACCACATAATATTACAGATCAAAAACAGTCAAGTCATGGCAAATTCATACGGTTTAACCTAAAAAATGTTTTTTTAGACAGGTTCCTACTCTATTCTAAAACAAAGGAAATATGAGGAAAATTGTTTACATGATGTGAAAATACATGTGAAAATTACTTCCAAAGGAAACAACTAAATGCAAGAGGGTAAAGAGAAATGAAAAGAGAAGGCTTTATGAGAAGGGAGAAAAATCAGGTAGTTCAACAGGTTCCTGAAATCCTCGTGGTAATCGATAAATCGACTTCTGCTTCACCTTTTATGAAGAGACTGTACTTAGCAAATCACTGTGTAAGTTGCCTCAATAACAGCACTCCAGCTATCAAGTTTACTTGCAATGATTCCAACAAAGAAATTAATTTCTTAGATGACAAGAAAGGTTATCTGAAATGGGGAAAACACAAGAGACTGAGATTTCTGCTAATAAAACAGACAAATATCAGCCTAGGCATTGAATTCAGAGCTGTTTTACTTTCTGCAAGATATGAATTCCTTGTAGTGCAACCACTACCATCACTTTAAAAACATGTACATGTGTGCATGCATTTACATACACAGATAAGTAACATACATACATATATATACACACACATACTTGCCTTAGTTATACATACTTACGTATATGCAAATATATATGCATATATACATATGCATGAACACATACTTGTCTAGTTTGTCTGAGACTTTCTTGATTTTAGCAGTAAGAAAGTTCCACAATGAATAAATCCACACCTGTGCAACACCTTCCCCCAAGCAAAAACTAATAATACAAGCATGCGCACATACACAAACACAAACACATAGTCATCCATTCCATCTCAAACTTCAAAGGTTTTCCTAAAACTTTTCATGAATTTACTATTTAGAAAATAAGTGGTGTTATAAGGAGCTCTGGTAGCGTAGTGGTTACGAATCGGGCTGCGAACCTTAAGGTCAGCAGTTCGAAACTACCAGCTGCTCCGCGGGAGAAAGATGAGGCTTTCTACTCCTGTAAAGATTTACACCCTCGGAAACCCTATACAGGGTCGCTATGGGTCGGAACCGACTCGATGGCACATAACAACAACAACAACATAAATTATCTAGCTATTATTTGTTTTATTATTGTGTCAATTAAATATGCAACTGGCAGTGATCTTATCAAAGACCTTGGAAACTTGCATTCATCAGTCACCAGACCCAGACTTTCTTTAAAAAGTGTCATGTTTCAATCATACTCTTATCACCAAATCATATTCATATTCTACAGGTAACTTCTCACAATTATTTCGTTTGGTAAATATTAGGAAAATCTCCATAGCAGCCTAGCTTCAATTCTAGCCTCACTATTGAGCAGGTATACATATAGAAAAGAGACTTAAATTTATTAATTTTCTATTTCCTTGTATGTAAGATGGGAGCAATAATAGTATTTACCACATAAGATTTACATGAGTTTTAAATGATGAAATGTAAATAAAACGCTTAGCATAATTCAGTAGCATAAAATTCTCAACAACTATCACTTAATATTACTAAGAATCGTTAAGAAGCTACTTTGAGGGCAGCGTTTCCCCAGAGACAAGACTCAGAAGTCAAGAAGGGACAGGAAAGAATGACAAATGGAAATGGTAAACACAGGTAAGAAGAAAGAATAGTGCTGTTATATTACAGGGATTGCAATCGATGTCATGAATGAAAATGCATATGAGTTATGGAATGGAAAAAATGTGATATGCAAACTTTCATCCAAATCACAATAAAAAGTGAAAAAAAAAAAGAAATTAAGAAAAAAGTGGCACAATTTGAAGAACAAAGAAAAAAAGATTAAAAAAAACAAACAAACCTTACTTTGAAGGTGGCAGTCTTTGAGGCCTGTCTTTGGCAAATATATTTTCTTTTAAATATAATTTATTTCCTTTTGTATTTCCAAACTTAGTCTTTCTGACTGTAAATATATAATAATATGGAGAACTTTAAAAAAATTCAAGTCTTTGTGATACAATAATTACTTCTTTACGTTGCATTTCATTATCAGCTATAATATGCAAGAAAATAATCTAAAAAATCACAACTACTTGCCTCCTAACTTTTATAAAATACAATACTTAATGAGCTATAGTGTAAACATGGTATCAAAATAGAGTCAAATTGTATTTTAGAGCTCAAGGTGACCACATTTTATAAATAAGACATCCTTATTTATAAATAAGACTTACTCAATGTCATGTAGTCAGAATCACAAATTGCACAAGAACCCAAGTTTCCTGACCCTTAGGTTGTTGTTATGTGCCGTGGAGTCAGTTCCGACCCATAGCAACTCATAGCAACCCTGTATAGCGTTTTTTGAAGCTGTAAATCTTCACGGGAGCAGAAAGCCTCATCTTTCTCCCACAGAACAGCTGGTAGTTTTGAACTGCTGACCTTGTGGTTCGCAGCCCAATTCGTAACCACTATGCTACCAGAGCTCCTTCAACCCTTAGGTAGTTCAATTATATTTCCAATATGCTTTTCTCCAAATCGTAAGTGAGTATCATGGGACAAACTTCTATTCCAAATGTCTACTATAATCCTTCTTTGAATATATAAAAATTAAGGAAAAGTAACCATTGTAACAGAGTGGAAATCACACTTGGAAGCCAAACAGAACTTGTCTCACATGACAGCTCTGCCACGTCTCAGCTGTGTTGTCAGTGACTCTGAACTTCACTTTCCTCATGTGTAAAGTGTAAAATGGGAATAATATCACCTAAAACAAATACATGAGACATAAAGAAGGTTACACTAACAGAGTTAAGAGTCAGACTATTCGTGTTCAAACCCCAACTCCACAGCTCACTCTTTGTTAGACCAAATTATTTAACTTCTCTGAGCCACAGGAAGTGCATTAGTATTAGATCATGGCACATAAAAATGACAACAATTTCTACTTATATTATTACTATATTAATATTAATATAATTATTAATTTTAATATATCAATTTATATACTTATATTAATATATAATAAAATCCAAGTTTAATTATTATATTATAAATGTATTGTTGTTGTTTTTGATGTTGAGTGACGTGGAGTTAGTTTCGACTCACAGGGACCCTATATAGGGTTTCTGAGGCTATAAAATTTCTTGGGAAAAGAAAGCCTCATCTTTTTCCTGTAGAGCAGCTGGTAAGAATGAACCACTGACTTTGTGGTTCCCAGTCCAGTGTTTATCATATAGAGTCATCAGGCTCCTTTAAATATATTGTTGTTACTTGCTGTCAAATTGGTTCTGACTCATAGTGACCCTGTATAGGGTTTCTGAGGAGCAGCTGGTAGGTTTGAACTGCTGACCTTGTGGCTCAAAGTAACACTGCAGTTCAGCACCTTATCCTGAAGCATCACACCAGGACAAATATATTGTTGTTAAGTATCATGAAGTTGGTTCTGACTCATAGTGAACCCTGCACAGGGTTTCTGAGGAGCAACTAACTGTTTGAATTGCCATCCTTGTGGTTTGCAGTACAATGCTTATCCTACAGTGTTGCACCATATAACATACATAAGATATATATTATTTAGTACATATTATTTAGTGGTAAGCAAACAATTAGTACTAATATGTAGTTGTTTTTAAGTGCTGTTGAGTCAATAATACTAGTGACTCTATATTGGATTTCCTGGAGTCCTGGTGTAGTGCTGTGGGTTAATGCACTGGACTGCAAAGTTGGTTTGAACCTTAAGTTCAGTGGTTCAAGCTCACCAGCTGCTCTTCAGAAATCGTATACTTGGTCGCCCTAAGTTAGAACCAACTCAGTAGCACTTAACAACAACAAGAACAACAATATAATGTTTCCAAGGAGTGGTGGGTGGATTGGAACCGCCAACCTTGCAGTTGGCAGTGCAGTGCTTATCCTATAGTGCCACACCAGGACTTCATTACTGTTGTTGTTTTTAAGTGCTTTTGAGTCAGTTCTGACTCATATCTACCCTGTATAGGGTTTCCAAGGAGTGGCTGGTAGTTTGAATTGCTGACCTTGCAGTTCAAATCAGCCTCGCATTCCATTGCCTACAGTGCCACACCAGGACCTGGAACTCCATTGATAATAAAACAAAACACACTAGCTTTATGTTGTTGTTGTTGTTATGTGCCGTGGAGTCGGATCCTACTCATAGCGACCCTGTACAGGGTTTCCGAGGCTGTAAATCTTTATGGAAACAGAAAGCCTCATCTTTCTCCAGCGAAACAGCTGGTAGTTTCAAACTGCTGACCTTAAGGTTCGCAGCCTGATTCATAACCACTGCGCTACCATAGCTCCTTCACTAGCTTTATAGGTAAGCCTAAATCAGACAGGCAAAGCTGCCATGCTATATTAAAAAAATCAGTACTATCTATCCTGAAATGCGTGAAAAGTTCACTGGATTCTTAAAATTCAAATTCAAAAAGTGCAAAATTTACAAACTATCTAGTGAAGAATCACTCTGTAGTAACACATGTAGGTAACAATCCTTTTCAGAGTATTGCACTTCAAAATGTTCAGTTTACAAGTCAAATAAAAATGGTATCAAGTCAGATGTTAAGTAGCAGTAGAGGTCTTACAAAGCATGGAATAAAGCTAAAATTATAACGATGTGACATAAAATCTGTGTAAGATTAGCTGTGTATATAAAAACCCTTCAGGTTTGGAAGAGGGTATCTATTATAACATGGTTTTCATAAACTCCCAGTCAGAAGTACAACAAATGAAAAACAAACAAACAAACAGTAAGAAACACTTACAACACGTCATCATTTCAGATGACCAATTCACAAGTGATTAGAAAAGATCTGTTTCTGAAAGGGGTAGGGAGCATAGGGAGTGGGGGGCTGGGGGGTGGGAGGCATGATTCCTAAATCCAAGGGGAAATTAAACCACAAAGTTTAAACAAAACAGCAGGAAGCAATTCATACCTAAGAAACTGAAAAGGAATCATTTAGTTCTCAGTTTTCTCTTTACAAAAATTCTATTTTTAGCTCAGATGCAGTGGTTTAGGATGCTACCATGTCTTCCAGCTCCATTTGGTAGGGAAATATCTGCTTGGCTCTGGTACTTCTAAAGGTAAATAGGAGGTTTTGCACTTAAGTTACAATGTGGAATACTTCAGAGTAATCTCATGCCAAAATGGCACATTTCTGAGGGATGCAAAGGTATTCAATAAAAAGCTTTTAAAGGCATATTTTTAAACTTGCAGCAGGAAAGCTTTTCTGTGTCAAGACAGTAATTCTTTTAACAGCATTGATCAAAATGTCATTCTTTTATGAGTGTACAATACCTTTTAATGGCATACAACAAGCCATTAGGGTTATACACCTCTGTATAGCAGACATCTTACTGGAAAACAGGGAACACTCGCCAAGATACAGTCAGTAGCTTTTATGCATCTAATATGATGCCTTTCCCCCACTAGCTGCTTCATTCTAATGTCCACAATTGAAATTATCCAAAGATTTCATGTAAACTCTCCTCACTTCTGTAATTTAGAAGAGTTTTCAGAGGCCTATGAGTAAAGACTACACCATATCTTTGAAGATACCACAGGGTGGCCTTGAGAACAGGCTCTCACCCAGGGCCAGTAAGAAATTATTCATGAAGATTAGAAAAGAATGATGGTTTTATTTACTTTGCTACTTTTTATGGAAAGAAGAAAGTGATTTAAAAAAAAATGTTATGAGCTGATCATTTAAAAAAAATTTATTTGCAAAGCTTAAACACTAAAAGATCATTAAAGTTATGTATTACTCTAACATGAAGTATTGCTTTTTGTCACCTAATATTGATTAGATAATCTTTCATAAAAGGAAACCATTTAAAAGTCATCCTAAAACAAGTCCTGTCTTAGAGGTACTCATGCTTTAAGAAACAATAAATAAATAAATTATGAAACTATTTATAAAACTTAATAACATGAGTATTCAAACTCATATAAAATATCTATCATTTCCAAATCTCTAAACATTCAGAGACAAGGGGGCTACAGGGTGGAACATAAACAGAGACAAGGGAGCAAATAATCTAAGAAACTGGATTATATGGAGAAGAACGTGGCATCTAGTTTGGAGGAGGACTCATTAATAACCTACGATATGCAGATGATACAACCTTGCTTACTAGAACCAAGGACTTAAAATACTACTGATGAAGATCAAGGACCACAGCCCTTCCTATAGATTACATCTCAATGTAGAGAAAACAAAAATCCTCACCACTGGATCTATAAATAACATCATGATAATGGAAAAAAAGATTGAAGTTGTCAAAGACTTCATTTTGCAAGCATCTACTAACAACACTCAGCATTCATAACACAGCAAAACTCACAAAATTAAACAGCGTATTGCATTAGGCAAATGTGTTGCACAAGACTACTTTAAACTGTTCAAGAGCAAAGACATCAGTTTAAGGAATAAGCCATAGTATTTTTAGTCACCTCATATACATGTGAAAGTTAGAAGACTACAGAAAATTGATGCACTTGAGTTATGGTGTTGGAGGAGAATATTTAAAGTACCATGGACTGCCAGAAGAACAAACAAATCTCTGTTGGATGAAGTACAGCTAGAATGCTCCTTAGAAGCCAGGATGGTGAGACTTTGTCTTCATACTTTGGACACATTATCAGGAGGGACCAGTCCCTAGAGAAGGACATCATGCTTTAAAGTGGAGGTTCAGCAAACAAGAGGAAGCCCTCCAATGAGATGGACTGACATGGTGGCAATGGTAATGGGCTCAAGTGTAACAGTCATTGTGAGTCTGGTACAGGATCTCATTCTGTTCTGTAAAGTCACAACCAACTCAATGGCACCTAACAACCACAATACCAGGGAAACTAGGCCTGCTTTATATGCTAAACTGTATTTTTCACTCTACAGGGAAATAAAACTGAAGAATATATTTTTAATTATACAAATATCCCAGATAAATTTATTAAACTTTAAATCTCTGTCTTCTAAAAACTATTTGAGGTCTTCACAGTTTAAAGTCTGTCACTAATAGTAAATACAATCTTGCACCAACACATAAAAGTCAACTTTAATCAGAAGCATTTTAAAATCTCCTCTATATTGTCGTTTTTAAGTGCCATTGAGTTGGTCTAACTCATAGCAACCCTGTATAGAGTTTCTGAAGAATGACTGGTAAGTTTGAACTGCCAACCTTGTAGTTCAAATCAACCTTCAGGTCAAGTGCTTATCCTACAGTGCCACACCAGGACTCTATTAAAGCAAAGGAAAAAATATAGATGAGCTGCTCTCTTTTTAAAGGAGTGGGGGAGTTCCTTGGTCATGTAACAGTTAAGTGATCAACTACTAACTAGAAGGTTGGCTATTCAAACCCACCCAGAGGCAGCTCAGATGAAAGGCCTACCAACCTGTTTCTGTAAGGTCACAGCCTTGACATTCCACGGAGTGTAGTTTTACTCTGCACACAAGTTGACATGAGTCAGAATAACCTTGACAGCAACTGGTTTGTTTTCTTTTGGTGTGAGCTTCTTTGTGTGTATGTGTGTTTGTAGGTAGGGGTGGGAGTAAGCATAAACCCACTGCCAGACAGTAAATTTGGACACACAACAACCCCATGCTAATCCCCAATGTGAATTCCAAAATATCACCGGGGTTAGGGGAAGTCCTAGTGTGCTGCTGTAGGATAAGTACTGGACCATAAGGTTGGTTGGAACTACAAGGTCAGTGGTTCAAATCCACCAGCTGATCCTCAGAAACTCTATACAGGGGCCCTCTAAGTTGGAAAATGGCTCGATGGCACTTAACAACAACAATGAGGGCATAGGGACAAGGGTAGAATAAAAGAAAGTTACTGTGAATGTCTTTGCAACTTTTATAACCCAACAGAAAGTTCTGTTTTCAGTGATAGACAAATCTAAGTACTCAGACCATAACATCACTAAAAATAATTAAAAAGCTGAGGAAAGTTTTTAACAAATCTTCTCAAGAGTATCTAAGAGCTGAAAAGAATAGGAATAAAAATGTTATCAATCCAAAAAGATAAGCAAAAGTGGAACTCAGAGATAGTAAGTGGAGCGTTGAATCTGCTTTTTTTTAAACCACTGACCAAAACCTTAGCCTTAAATATCTCATTTGGAATGAGGGCTAGAAAACAAGCCAATACCTAAAAGTCTAATGGAGTCCTGGTGTGGTGCTGTAAGATAAGCACTGGACTGCAAGGTCTACTTGACCCTCAAGGCTGGCAGTTCAAACTCACCAGCCTCTCCTTGGAAACCCTATACAGGGTCACTATGAGTCGGAAATGACTCCATAGCATTTAATAACACAAGTCTAAAAAGAGACTCTCTTCCGAGGAACAAGTCCTGGTGTGGTGTTGTAAGATAAGCACTGGACTACAAGACAATTCAAATCCACCAGCTGCTCCTCAGGAACCCTATATAGGGTCACTATGAACCTACTCACAGCACTTAAGGACAACAACTGCCCAGGAAAGTGAAAACACAAAAGGTTATCAAGATTAAGGTGATCTAAGAGTATAGCCATAGAGAGAAACAAGGAAAGTTGCCCTGGTAATAAACAAAGCAGGAAAAACACAAAATCGTAAGAGGGTGTAACTACAACCTGACACTCAGGTAATATAAAAGGGCTTCCAAAAAATTCAGGGAAAAATGGAATTAAAAGATCTTGGCATTTTCACATAAACTAAGTCCTCTTGAACGCAGTCTAAATTCATTAACGCCTGGATGGGTTCCAAACCCAAAAAGGAATAAATACAAAGTGGTCCCCAAATGATACTGTCCCTAAATGCCAGATTACAGCAAATACACATTTATACTAAGACATAAAATTTGTCTTCATATTTGCTTTCAGAAGTTCTTTAAATAATTTCCCCAGACAAATGAGCAGCACACAATTTAAATAAAAGGGGGGCTAAAAACACGAAGAAACAAGGCACCATGAAAAAGAATCAGCAAAAACAAACCTTCAACTATTTAATTTAGTGGCATTATGAAGCATAGATTATACAGTAACTGGACTTAATGTTTAGAAATGCAAACTGTTAAAGGTTTAAGCTAAAAATAAGTGAACTAGAAGGATTAAAAGATATGTGTGGAATTACATCTACTGCTGATATTGTTGCTATCCAGTTTACTCCGATCCACGTGTGCACCGTACTGCACCAGAGGGATTTTCAAAGCTGTGACTTTTCAGAAGCAGATCCCCAGGACTGTTTTACAAAATAACTCTGGGTTTAAACTAAGAGTTGCTGTTGTTGTTGTTGTTAAGTGCCGTTGAGCTGGTTCCCACTCATAGGGACCCTGTCTAGGGCTTCCAAGGAGTGGCTGGTGAACTTGAACCGCCAACCTTATGGTTCAAACTGACCTTGCATTCCAGCACATAAACCCACAACGCCACACCAGGACTCTGAAAACTTTTTTTCTGCCAAAATGTGTAACATGATTTGCAGGCCATGCAAATTTTTTTCAAATTAAAAATTAGCCTGCTATTATTTGGTCAAACATTTTATTAACTTACCCATAATGTGATGGCTGGAACTAAGGTTGCCTTGTCAAGGCAAGACCAAATGATTTTGAGGGCCTCATATGACCCACAAGCCGGACTTTCCCCATCCCAGGTTTAAAACATCAACACTGGTTTAAGTATAGCCCTGTTTTAAACTATCCACCCTGGTTTAATACATTGTTTGTATTAAAGCAATGAACTGTTTGTGCCACCCAGAGACGAAATATACAGAAATTGAAAGCAAAATACAGTGGATCAGCTCAGAACATTCTAACCTTCTCAATAAGAACAATCAGAAAAACTAGCAAATATGTAAAGAAATACATGAAAGCATTAGAGCAGCTAGAATCAAGGTACAAAGATACGGACCATAGAGGAATACATCCAGAGAGGTGAGCCCAACTTTCAGCATGGACTCAGTTGAGAGCCTGAGAAGCTAATCCGTTTCACAGATTTAAAAAAAAGCAAACAACAATAACAAAAAAATCACTATGTCAAGTTGATTCTGACAGATTAAGGAAATGAAACCTATAGTTCAGGCAGTTAATGTTGTTGTTGTTGTTGTTGTTAGGTGCCATCAAATTGGTACCAACTCATAGTGACCCTATGCACAACAGAATAAAACACTGTCCTATCCTGGGCCAACCTAATTGTTGCCACGCTTGAGCCCATTGATGCTGCCACTTTGCCAATCCATCTCACTGGGGGTCTTCCTCTTTTTCTCTAATCCTTCACCTTAACCAAACATGATATCTTTCTCCAATGATTGGTCCCTCCTGATAATATGTCCAAAGTATGAGATGAAGTGTGGCCACCCTGGCCTCAAAGGAGCACTCTGGCTGCACTTCTTCCAACACAGATCTGTTGGTTCTTTTGGAAACCCATGGAACTTTCAATATTCTCCTCCAACACCATAGCTCAAATGCATCAATTCTTCTATGGTCTTCCTTATTCAATGTCCAACTTTCGCATGCATATAAGGTTATTGAAAATACCATAACAACATGATATTTAAAATAACAGAACTACAGAAACACAAGAGAATCACAAAAGTAGAAGAAACACAAAGCCCTGGATGCCTCAAAAAAACACATCATACATCGAAAGAACTGCACTTCATTATAAAAACATACTAGAGCGCTTTTAAATCTAAGAAACCTTGTTAACACTATCATATCTTTCTGTGCAAACTATTATTGCTAGTCAAGAGAAATAAAATATTCAAAACACACAAGAAAAGAGCAGACACCAAAAGTTACTTTGATAAAAATAACAACAAAAAAATGAGGACCCAAATCTTCCGTTGGTAAACACACATTTTTATTCACCCCCTCCAACTCTCAAAACATAATAAAATGCAGAGATAACTATACCAACATCCTGAACTAATTTATATATTCTTGGTTTGAACCATAAGGTTGGTACTTCAAACTCACCAGTCACTCCTTGGAAACCCTGTACAGGGTTGCTATGAATCAGAACTGACTCGACGGCACTTACCAACAACAACAAACAGGGACAGGGCCCTGGTGTGACACTGTAGGAACAGCACTGGACTGGTAACTGTAAGGTCAGCAATTCAGACTCACCAGCCACTCTTGGGTCACTAATAGATAGAATCGACTCGATAGCACACAACAAACTGATACTTACAGATATAATTCACAACACCAAATCAAGGCATTCAGCAATTCAGAACAGAAGTAGGCAAATTCAGGAATATATGAAATGAGAAGTAAATGAACTTCTAAAAGAAATACAGAAGGAAAAATTTTTTTAGAAATAACTACCCAAGATAGAACAGGTTTGAATGAAAATATAATATGGACTATTTAATGACATCATAGAAACAACCTAGAAAACAAAACAAAATTAAGGAAGAGTAATAAGAATCAGGAAAATCAAAACTAAACCTATTCCCATTAAGTGGATTCTGACTTACCAAGAATAAAGTGTTATATACAAGACAGGGAAAGAGGATGCAACATACATAAACTTGCACAGCCTGAATACAAAAGTAAAACAATGAAACAGAAGCAATATCTAAAATAGTAATATAATAAAATTATTAGAAATAAGAGACACAAATAAATTCACACATTAAAAGGCCTACCAAGGACCTAGAAAAACTGACACAAACATATAGTTCTAAGGCATATTATACTACATTATTAGATTTCAAAGATTGTTGTTGTTGTCAGGTGCCATTGAGTTGGAACCGACTCATAGCGACCCCATGCACAGCAGAACGAAACAATGTCCGATCCTGGGCCAACCTCACTACCGCTGCCACACTTGAGTCCATCAATGATGCCACCTGGCCAATCCATCTCGTTAGGGGTCTTGCTCTTTTTCTCTGACCCTCCACCTTACCCAGCATGACATCCTTCTCCAGCGACTGTTTCCTCCGGACAAAGATAAGGACGGCATTTTTTGGGACTGCTTACAAAGGAAAAACTTCAAATTGTCATCAGCCTTCTTAGAGGCAGCACATAATGGGATACAATAAGTAGGTGGGAGATGATGTCATATCTTAGTTTCTCGTATTTTAGACATGCTTTCTGGAAGTACCAGTCCCTGGAGTAGGACATCATGTTTGGAAAAGTGGAGGGTCAGTGAAAACAAGGAAGATGCCCAATGAAATGGATTGATACAGTGGCAGCAACAATGGGCTCAAATATAACAACCGTGAGGATGGCACAGGACCAAGCAGTGTTTCATTTTGTTGTGCTTAGGGCTGGGGTTGCTATGAATCAGAACCGACTTGACAGTACCTAACAATAACAACTTTTGCCTAGCAAAAGTAATAAAACTAGAAATTGTCTGCATATTAAGCTATACAAATTTTTAATAATTCCAGTCTATGTAATGTAGGTCTGGGTTTCGGAAAGTCTCAAGTCTCCCATTTTCACTATAATCTCAGTGAGTACTGCATTTTCATTGATTCTAGCATTCTGATCTCACAGATCCTATAAAACCCCTTCTTTACAAAGTTTCTCCTCCTGGAAACAGGGTTAATGATCTAACTCACAGCCATCTAGTTGACTGTGACTCAGAGAAACTATAGGCCAGAGGAGGGTTCATTGGGTTTTTGAGACTGTAAATTCTTACAGGGACAGCCTCATCTGTCTCCCATAGAGTGGCTGGTAGATTTGAACCACCAGTCTTGCAGTTAGCAGCCCAGTGCTTGACCCATGGCACCACCAAGGATCCTTTGTTCAGTGATATAGTTAGAATAAATTCTTGTGATCCTTGAGAACAAGAGTTAAATCTTTATAATTCTGTTACTATAATGGGATCTGACATTAATAATCTTTATTATGAGCTATAACCCATTAAAGTACTATCTTGTTTCAGCTGGGTAATCTGTTTCTCAGATTACCACCCCCCCCCAACTTGGTGATTACCTTGTAATTGAGATTCTTACACCATGTAAGAAAGATTGCCTTACAGCTTTGCCTCACACCCCACATCCTTATGTTTTCCTCCCTCTGAAACTTCGTGAAACATTTTCACAAATCTTGTAGAAGGCATTGATTTGACTTCTGGGTAGTGCCACTCTGTGAAACATGCATTAGTGAAATTGCTTCCAGGTCATAATGTTTTACATTTTTGCTTAGTGAAGCATTCCCAATGGAAACCACAACTTCTTTAAGAGAAGTTATGTGATTATGATTTCATGTATGCAAATAGGTCCTAACCACAACATACTTTTTTTAGTTGGTTCTGGTTTGTCCTCATTTCGTCATTTGATATTGCGACTCTTTTTAAGTGACAAAAAATTAGCTTGATTATACATTGGTACAGTATATTTTCCTTTCCATTTTGTTTTGATGATTCCTGCACCATTCAATATTTTGACACAGAATCCTTAAATACTACAACTTGAGGCTTGAATTTTTCTTCATTCCTTTTAACTTGAGAAATGCTGAGTGTGTTCTTCCTTTTTAGTTTTGTGACTCCAGGTCATTGAATATTTCATAATACTCTACTTTTGTCTTCTCAAGTCAACCTTTGAAATCTTCTTTTTGAAGTAGAAACTCTTTTACTTCATCATTATCTCCATTTGCTTTAGCTACTCTATGATCAAAAAGTTTCAGAGTCTCATCTTTCATCTATTTTGGTTTTTTCTTTCTTTCCTGTTTTTAAATTACTTTTGTTTTATTCATGTAAGATGTCTTTAATGTCATCCCATGATTCCTCTGATCTTTGGTCATTAGTGTTTAGTCTGTCAAATCTATTCTTCAGATGATCTCTAAATTCTCTAAATTCAAGGATGTATTAACTTTATGTTGGATTGGTACAGAATCACTGTACACTGGTCAACATTCAACCATTTCAGGGGGAAGCACAAAATTAAAAACTGATGGTGAGGACTTTCGGCACTTCCCGGACCTGGAAGCTCAGGTAGGGCAGGCTCCGGGGAAAAGGGGTGGAATCGCACATAAGCAACCTCTGTCTAGCAGACAGACAGCCTTTGAGCAAACGTAAGATCTTATACTTCAACAATCTGAACTCGTTTTTTCAAAAGATCAAATTGCTGAGGAATTACAGGCATTTTGAGCATTTGCCTGCCTACACACGGCTCCCAATCCCCGCACCGGTGCTGACGAGTGCCTCTGCCCTCTGCAGACCTTGGAGTGCAGGGATAGAGCAACCCCATTTAGAAGGCTGCATTTTCAGAGAAAAGGAAAGCATAAACTAACAAAACCGAACAAACAGAGAAGGATACCGGTGCGGATATCAGGAAATTCGGGGTACCCAACAGAGAGACTGAGAGAGGCATTTTTTACATCATCAGATACAGACACCACCACCCCGCCCTCTACTGCCGAGACCTAGACCAGCACTCTGCAAAGCCGCCGAGGCTCAGGAACGCCCAAAGTACAGGCCTGCCCACTAAGGCCAAGGTCCTCCCAAGGCCCAGACATGCCAACTGAGGCCAAGGTCTGCCCCGAGGCCCAACCCGTCCACAGGCTGGTCACAAAGGCCCAGGCCCAACCAAGGCCCAAAATCGCCTACCCGCTGCGCGGCCCAGGCGGCCCACAGCCCGGTCGCCGCCGAGGTCCAGGGCACACAAGGCCCAACCCGCCTGCATAGCCCAATCGCGGAGGCCCAGTGCCCCTGAGACCCAACCTGCCCTCAGCCTGGTACTCAAGGCACAGCGCCCCCCAGGCCCAATCCGCCCAACCCTCCTACCGAGGCCCAAGCTGCCCGATTCCCAGCAGCTGATACCCAGGCCCCCTGAGTCCCAAACCAACCGCCCGAGGCCCAAACCACCTGCCCGAGGCCCAACCGTCCTGCAGTCCAGTCGCTGACGCCTAGGCCCCCAGAGGCCAAAACCACCCGCCCGAGGTTCAACCCACCCGTCCGAGGCCCAAATGGCCTGGTGCCGAGCCCCAGGCCCAACTGAGGCCCAAAAAAGTTACTCTGACTTAATCAATAAGAAGAGGGAAAAGGGAAGACCACATCCTGATCACATCTTCCTTGAGGTAATCAGAAAACATAAAAAAATTACCAAAATACATACTTAATTAATTATTAGGGCCACAGATAAACATT
>NW_006408555.1:18620794-18633484 GCF_000296735.1 Chrysochloris asiatica
TGGATACAATACCAGAAGGGCTCCCAATTCTATGCCAAGAAATTTGGCTATATGACCAATCGACTGTAAGAAATTCATATAAGTGTCCATTGCAAAGAAAGAGTGATCCAACAGAATGCAGAAAGTATCAAACAATATCATTAATATCAATTAAATGAGAAGTTTTGTTGAAGATAATTAAAAACCAGTTGTAGCAGTTTATTGATGAAGAACTGCCAGAAATCCAAGTCGGATTCAGAAGAGAACCTGCGTGACAGTTAAGGTTTTGTTTCAACTTGACTGGGTCAGGATTTTTAGTGGTTTGGCAGTTAAGATATAGTAATCCCCCATGATGAGACCTCCTATGAGCGGAATCCAATTGAAATGCAGTTTCCTCAGGGTGTGGCCTCTTTCCAATATATTGAACATCTGAGCAAAGCTTGTTCGCTTTCTGTTGGGTCTGGAACCTGCATTTGGCTTATCATCTGACCTCTGGTTCTTTGTATGTGAGCCAGTGGCCTGCTCTATTGTCTGCTGATCCAGGGAATCACCAGCAACTGGCCATCTTACCTGCCCAACCTGCTTGCCTGCTGTCTGACCTGCCCATCGTGGTTTATCAGCCCCACAGTTATATAGGTCATAAGCTTGACATCTGACCAGCAGACTTGGATTTGCACATCTCCACAACTGTGTGAGCTACTTATTTGATAATGAATCTCTTAGTATATATACATATACATATGGATTTGCTAGATAACCCAGGCTAAGACAACCTGGAAAGAGGGATATTATTGCTGATAGCAGATGAATATTGACTGAAAGCACAGAATACCAGAAACACGTTTAACTGTGTTTTACTAATTATGCAAAGACATGAGACTATGTGAATGAAAACAAATCATGGATACCATTGTGAAGATTGGGAATTCCAGAACATTTAATTGTATTCACGAGGAACCTGTATATACCATGAAGTAGTAATGTAAACAGAACAAGGGAATTCAGTGTGGTCTAAACTCAGGAAAGATGCATGCCAGAGTTTATCCTTTGATCATACTTATTTAATATGTATGCTGAGCAAATAATTGGAGAAACTACACTATCTGAGGATGGTTTGGAGGAAGACTCATGAACAATCTGCAATGTGCAGATGACACTACCTTGTTTGCTAAAAGGAAAGAGGAATTGCAATACTTACTGATAAATATCAGAGACTTACAGCTTTCAATACAGATTACACCTCAATATAAAGAAAACAACAATTCTCACAACTGTACCAACAAATAATATCATGATGAATGGAGAAAATACTGAAGCTGTCAAATTTGGCTTGGATCCAAAATCAATGCCCATCGAAGCAACAGTCAAAGGTCAAATGATGTATTATATTGGGCAAATCTGATGGCAAAAGACCTCCTGAAAGTGTTAAAAAGTAAATATGTCACTTTAAGGACTATGGTAGGACTGACCCAAGTCAGGATATTTTCAATCACATTATATGTAAGGAAAGGCTGAACAATGAATACGGAAGACCAAAGAAGATGTCTTTGAACTATAGTATTGGTGAGGAATATTGAATATACCATGACTGTCAGAAAAAAGAACAAATCTGTCTTGGAAAAAGTACAGCCAGAATATTCTATGAAAGGGAGGATGGGAAGATTTTGTACCACGTACTTTGGACATGTTATTCAGGAGAGAACAGTCTCTGGAGAAGGACATCATGCTTGGTAGAAAAGCTTTGAAAAAGAGGAGGATCCTGAATGAAACGGATTGACTCAGAGTCTGTGACAACGGGCTCTAACATAGCAGTGATTGTGAGTGGTGCAAGGCTGGGCGGTGCTTCATTCCTTTGTACATGGGGTCTCTATGGCTCAGAACCAGCTTCACAGCTCTAACAACAAAACAATCATCCCTTCCAAGGTTTGCCACTATTCTGCTCTATCTTTGGTATATCCTTATAAAAGTCGCTGGAAATATTAAAAATATAAAAATCACTTCTATATACCTACCACATATCCAAAGAAATGATTACCAATACAAGTATAGTTAAAGCATTCTATGAACCTTCCTTTAATAATCGTTTCCCTGTCCCTCTCCCCATAGGTACATGCCACAAGTTACTTTCGGAATTAAATATTATCTGAAACTGATGTTTATAATCCCCATGAATTTTTTACACTCTTAACAACTTCAAGTAAATTATATTTTATAATGTTTCACATATTTTAAATTTTAATTTGACAATATACCGCATATATATTTCTGTAACATTTTTCTCAAAATGTCACCATGAGATTAATCAAGTTAATACATATTACTCTGATTCATTATTTTGAATGCTATACATTTTTTTTATTCTGAGTATATAAGAAAACTTTTATACTCATTCTTCTACTAAAAGACATTTAATTTCCCTGCTTTTGAAATTACAACCAGTACTGGTTTGAACAATCCATCAGTGGGTCATAACTAGTTTTTGTTTTTTATTCTTTAACAGATTTCTTTACAGTGGGAAGATTGCTAATAACCTTAAAGAAATAAAAAGAATAATATGAACAACTGTACCCCAACAAATTATGCAAACTAGATGTAATGCACAGTTTGGAGAAAACAGTTTGCTGATTCCTCACCAAGTTAAAGACAGAGTTTCCATAAAACCCAGCAATTCTACTATAATGTAACACCCAAAGAATTGAGAACAGGTGTTCATTTTTCATTGTACACAGATGTTCACAGGTGCACTATTCACAACAGCCAAAAGATTGAAACAATCCAAATATCAGTCAACTGATATATGGATAAACAAAATGTGGTACAGCTTTATGACTTTGGCAGGGTTCTCTAGAGATGTAATACCAGCGCAGTGCGTGTGTGTATAAATATCAAGGAAATGGTTCATGCAATTGTGGGGTCTGGCAAATCTCAACTCTGTGGG
This sequence comes from Chrysochloris asiatica, assembly GCF_000296735.1. Lineage (NCBI taxonomy): Eukaryota > Metazoa > Chordata > Mammalia > Afrosoricida > Chrysochloridae > Chrysochloris > Chrysochloris asiatica. The sequence goes on from NW_006408555.1 coordinate 18,623,712, forward strand.
TCTAGAGGCTTCTCCTGTATCACATGACTATAAAGGCTGATGACAATTCAAATCGGTATGTCAGATGGCACGTTGCTGGTTCACATCCCAAGAACCAGAGGTCATATGATGACAAGCTGAATGCACAATGGAGGTGGTTGGTAGTTGTGTGCCACCGAGGCAGTTCCGACTCACTGAGACCCTGTATAGGGTTTCCAAGGATGTAAATATTTATGGGAGCAGAAAGCCTCATTTTACTCCCATGGAACAGCTGGTAGATTTTAACTGTTGACCTTGTGATTAACAGCCACGCTTGTAATCTACTGCACTACCAGGGCTCCTTGCAGAATGGTGGGAGCTTTGTCAGAATATGCATATATATGGAATACAGGCCACACCCAAAAGGAAACACCCCTTTCAACTGATTGGCTGCACATATCTGATCATAAAATGGATTACATAGTATCTGCCAAACCACTGACAATCATGGCCCAGTCAAGTGGACATTAACCATCACACCATATAATGGAATATCATTGAGTTATGAAAAGAATGAAGTATTGATACATGATGTAAATAGGATGAACATTGAAACACTTTGTTAACTAAAAAAAAGCCAGACACAAAGGGTAATAGATTGTATGATCATATTTATAAGAAGTATCCAGAGTAGGCAAATCCATGACTATAAAAAGATTAGTAGCTGTCAGCAGGTGGGGAATAAGGGGTGATTTTTTTGTTTGTTTTAACTTCTTATTGTGAAGTGAGTGAAGGTTTACAGAGATTATCAATTTTACATTCAACAAATCTACTTTGCTTCATCTCAATGTTTGCAATCCCCTCCATGTAACAACACTTATCCCACTTGCTTATTGTGGTTATGATCTCCATTTCACCCTTCATCCTGCCCTTTTCAACTTTGTTCTTAGGTAAATAATGCCTTTTTGATCTTCAATGGTTGACCATTCCATGGTGAGTATACCTTGCTAATGTTGTTGCCCCCTCTACATAGTTAGCTGAAAACTGGGCCAAAGGGTGAGTTTTATTTCAGACATAAAGGGTGGTTGAGGGCCATAGTCTTGGGTTCCTCTAGTCTCTTTCTGATTTGTGAGCCCAATCTTTTTTAAAAAATAATTTTTAGTTTTGTTTTACATTTTCCCCAGTGTACTTGAGACTTTCTAATGTGATCCCTTTCAGAGCAGTTGGTACTGGTAGCTGGGCAACAACCAGTTTTTCTGGTCTCAGAATTATGGTGACTGGTGTTCATAAGTTCCACTGGTCCACTGGACTCCTTGATTCCAAACATCTTCAAATTTTTATCTCTCAAGGTCAGTTTGAACTTCAACATCAGTGGTTCAAACTCACCAGCCCAGTCCTCAGAAACTTTATGCAGGGTCACTATGAGTTGGAATTGACTCGACAGCACACAACAACAACTTCTTTCTTCTGCACATGAAGAGAGCAATAGTTTTGTACCTTAGAGGCCGTTCATGAGCTTCTAAGATTGGATAGTCATTCTTAATGATTTCAGGATTACTTTGTTGTTGTTGTTAAGTGCCATTAAGTCAGTTCCAACTCACAGCAACCCTGTATAGGGTTTCCAAGGAAGAGCTGGTGGGTTTGAACTGCTGACCTTGTGGTTCGCAGTGAAGTGCTGATCCACAATGTTACACCAGAAGTCCCAGGATTACTTTAGGGGTGATGATAACATTATATAACTAAATAGTAATGATGATTGCACAATAATGTGAATGCACCACATGCCACTGAATTGGACACTTAAAAGTGGTTAAAATAGTGACATTTATGTTATACCTGTATTTTCATAATGTATAGCAAAAAATAAAACCATAATATTAATAAATCTTACAACATAATACCAACTAGCAAATGTAAAAGGATTGCGGGAAGTAAAAACCCATTATCTGGCACTACCACAGTTGTGGCACTGTGGGTTAATGCAGTGGACTGCAAAGTCAGTTTGAACCACATGATCAGTGATTCAAGCTTACCAGCGGCTCCACGGAAACCCTATACGAGGTTGCTGCAGGTCGGAACTGACTCGATGACACCTAACAACAACCATAGTTGTAATTGTTTTAAGTAAGAATCATCAGTGACTGTTAAAACGATTGAGAAATTTCGACAAGAACAGGATATTCATATAATCTCAAAGTAAATCATCACAACACACTTACTTATTAATTACAAAGAATAAAATAAAACAATAACTTTATAGTGCAGAAATGTGGCAGGAAGAACCATACCCAAGCGAACAAAGTTAACTGCTAACAAAGTTAGCAGTAATATGACAAATGCTGCCATGTGCTTCTAATCAGATACTCAGAAGACACTGACATGCTAGTCCTGGCAAAAGTCAAAACCAGTAATTTAAATTTAATCATGAAAAACCATCAGACCAATTTAAATTAAGGATCTCTACAAAAATCGATAAGGAGCTGTGGTAGCATAGTGGTTACAAATCGGGCTGCTATCCTCAGGGTCAGCAGTTCGAAACTACCAGCTATTCCACGGGAGAAAGATGAGGCTTTCTGCTCCTGTAAGCATTTACAGCCTCAGAAATCCTGTACTGGGTTGCTATGAGTCGGAACCAACTCCACGGCACAAAATAACAACAACAACAAATCGATAACCTGAAATCTTCAAAAGTATCAAAGTAACAGGAATCTTAGAAATACAGAGGAACGTTTCAATGATCATGCAATACTGCACATGGTGCTAAGCTAATACAACTACTATAAAGACCATTACTGACAACTGGCAAACATTGAAAGGTATTTGAGGATGACAACAGCTAAAACCAAACCCATTGCTATCAAGTTGATTCCGACTCACAGGGACCTGAGAGGACAGAGTGGAACGGCTCCCTAGGGTTTCCGAGGCTATACTTCTTTACAGGAGTAAACTGCCTCATCTTTCTCCCAGAGGGGCTGGTGGGTTTGAACTTCCCACCTTGGAGTTAGCAGCCCAACACATAAACCATTAAGATGCAAGATGATAAAGTATTAATATTAATTTCCAGATTTTCCTAACTGTGCAGTGACTATGTAAGGAAATATCCTCATGTTTAAGAAATTCACACTGTAGTATTTAGGAATAAAAGCACATTCTATTATAAGTGTAAATTTAAATATATACACGTACATATACGCAAGGATCTCAGGTAGCGTAGGAGTTATGAGTTGGGCTGCTAACCTGAATGCTAGCAGTTTGACATTACCAGGTGTTCCGAAGAAAGATGAGGCTTCTGCTCCCATAAAGATTTACAGCCTTGGAAATCCTATACAGGGTTGCTATGATTTGGAAATGATTGCATGGCACATCACCATCCAACCAACATATAGGCAAGAGGATGCTTTTTAAAAGTTTGTGGAAAAATGGAATTAAAAGATAATGGAATTTTATCAGGAACTTTTTTGAAGCATGGTGCTGTAGAATCAGCACTGGATTGCGAACCCCAAGGTCGATAGTTCAAACCCAAAAGCTTCTCCTTGGAAAACCTACACAGGGTTGCTGTGAGTTAGAAATGACTTGACAGCACTTAACAACAAAAGTTCGAAACTACCAGCTGTTTCGCGAGAGAAAGATGAGGCTTTCTGCTCCCGTAAAGATTTACAGCCTTGGAAACCCTGTACAGGGTCGCTAAGAGTCAGAACCGACTCCACAGCATATAACAACAACAATAACATAGTTCCATTTATGGAGCTCTGGTAGCGTAGCAGTTATGAATCCGGCTGCTAACCTCACGGTCACCAGTTTGAAACTAGCAGCCGCTCCGCGGGAGAAAGATGAGGCTTTCTGCTCCCGTAAAGATTTACAGCCTCGGAAACCCTATACAGGGTCACTATGGGTCGGAATCGACTAAACGGCACTTAACAACAACAACAACATCAGCAATAACATAACTGTACAAGGAACCCTAGCAGGGTAGTAGATTATGAGCTGGGCTACCAACCACGGTGTCAGCTGTTTGAATTTGCCAGTTGCTCTGCAGGAGACACATGAGCCTTTCTGCTTCAGTAAAGATTTATGGTATTGAAAACCCTATGCCGGGGTGCTACGAGTTGGAACTAATTCAGTTACACACAATCATCAACCACCACCATATTTGTGTAAACATACAGAAAAATGAAGAAAAAACTTAACATATTGCTAAGTGAGTAATATGTACGATATATACTAAAATTAACGAGTTTTTTTATACTGTTTTTGCAACTGTTTCTGCAAGTCTAAAATTATTTCAAAATTAAAATGTTAAAAATGAAAATGAAATTCAGTATTTCCAGGCACATATAGAGTTTACAAGCAAGATTCAAGCAGTTGAGTTACACAGACTCCCTATACAATCTGTTTCTGAAAACGAAGCACAAACTACTCTCACCTAACTCCTCAAAGGATAAGCACTGGACTGCTAACCTCAAGGTCAGGAGTTCAAACCCACCAGTTGTTCCAAGGGAGAAAGATGAGGCTCTCTGCTCCTGTAAAAGTTAACAGCCCCAGAAACCCTAAACAAAGATTCTGTGAGTCTGAATCTATTCAATGGTAGTGGGTTCTGAGGAACATACCTTAATGAAAGTGGGTAAGAACAGCTTGAAAATGGAAAATTATAAGCTAGTTTCCCTTTTGGTATATAAAACATTATCAAAACAAGCAGCATATTAAAAAATAAAATACACTGTGGCCAAGCTCGGCTTATCATAACAAAGATTTAAACACAGAAAAGTCTATCAATTCATGAAAATAAAAGATTACGGAAGAAAACTGTAACCAGCTCATACAGAAAAAGCATTTGATAAATTCAAAACCACTTTTATTCTTGAACAAAAAGAAGTACAGAACAAAACACAAAAAACTTTAGGAATAGAATTCTATGAAATACCCACTCATGAAAAACACTACACACAAAAAAACTGCACACAGAGAAAATCCCACTGTCATATATACACACATAGAAAAATGTCTACATGCAAAAATATGCACACAGAAAAATTCTCGTATTCACAATATTCTAAAATAATAAATTCTAACCCCAACCCAAATACCACGTTTTACACAAGAGTTTTTCTATGTAGACAAAGAAAACGAAATTCTATACCCTTGAATTTCTACATGGGCAAAGAAAACTACCTTTTATGTGATAATTTTTCTATGTGCAAATTTTTCTACATTGGGAGTTTTCCTTGTAAGCATTTTCTGTGAACACATTTTTCTAGTGCACATTTATGACAGTGGGGTTTCGTCTGTGCAAAATTTTCTTGGGGGCTTTTTCATGTGTATGTTTTTTTTCTGGTTCGGTAGGGATAGACAAGTACAGAGTCCTAGTTTGGGGCTGCAGCATGAACACTGGACTGCTAACTGTATGGATGGCAGTTCAAACCCACCAGCCACTCCTCGTAAATTCTAGACAGGGTCACTATGAGTCTGAACTGACTCAATAGTACTCAACTACAATAACATAACTTAATAAAAGGTATCCACTAACGGCACACTTAATGGTAAAAACCTTAGAAGAATTAAACTTCAGAAGCATAATCATTTAATCAAGGACAAGTTCAATCACTTCTTCTGTCCAACACTATACTTCAGGTTATAGTCAGGGCAGAAAAACAAAAACAGAAATAAAATTAATAAGAAATGGAACAAAGCTACAATTATTCAAAGATGTTATTACATATGAATTCTAACAGCATTTACAAATGATTGGCATAGTGTGTTTCCTATCAGACTGTTAACTGCAAGGTCAGTAGTTAGACTCCACTAGCCACTCCATGGGAAAAAGATGGGGTTTCCTGCTCACCTAAACATTCATAGCCTAAGAAACCCTATATAAGGTCTGCTAAGGGTCAGAACCAACTGGACAGCATATAATCAAGTTAATAAGATTAAGATAAACAAGGTTTTTGGACACAAACTATTGTGTTTCCATAACTAGCAACAGTAAAAAATTACAACTTTTAAGAAGATATATTCATTTATGTTAGCAACAAAACCATCTAGGTAAAGGATATCTAACTATAAATGTAACATAAGAGGTGAGCTGTTTTTACAATTATCATAGCTAATATTGAGCAATAATGATTTCCAGTGTGGTCGACAAAAATTAACACCAATCCCCACAATCCCATGAGAAATGTACTATTATTAGTTGTTCAAGGAAAAAAGACCCCAAATTAAAACATAGTCTATAGAGACCCCTTCAATATGCCTTAAACAGGACAAAGATAAGATAAAAACAACCATCTGCATGAGGGAAAACATCAGCATGAGTCCAATATGGATTCCAGTGAATTCATAGCACTGGGGCTCATTATAAATGAAGGAAAACAAAGGTAACTATCACAAAATTGTGAATGATAGCAGAGCACTTCACCATTGTCACAGGTGAGACTCCAGAAGTAAGGAAAGGACAATGACTGGGATGCATACACAATTGCAGATTTAAAAACCTTACAAGATTAGTTCTGTGGCTCTTACCACCAAGCTACACCTGAGTCATAATCACTATGCCCTAAACTAGAAAAAAATAGTGTTAATCTAAACTAGAAAACATGTAGCTAATTTAGGGTAAAACATTAAGGATATGCCCAGATAGGTTCCCAGAACCTCCCTTTAAATCTCAGGGCAATAGCATACATCTACTTTCAATCAAATTCAGCCTGAGTCTAAACCTGCCACATTGCTCGTTAATGGTCAGAAAGAACTCAAATGAAGTCTGAAGTTATGTAAAGACACAAAATGGAGTTAGAGCTCACTGTAAACCGCAGCCTTCCACAAACCAAGTGCTTTAGAATTAAAGCTCTAATTCAATTATTACAATTATAAAAGATAAGGAAAAAAAAGCACATAGAGGGGAGATCATACAGACAATACTATTATTGTAGTTGTTAAGTGTGATTAAGTAAGATCCAACTTATAGCAACCTTGTACACAACAGAACGAAACACTGCCTGGTCCTGCATCAACCTCACAATCATTGTTACTCATGCACCCATTGCTGCCACCGCTGTGAGTACCAGTACCATGGAGGGTCTTTCTCTTGTTTGCTGATGATCCATTTTACTAAGCATGATGTCCTTCTCCAGGGACTGGTTCCTCCTGATAATATGTGTGAAGCCTGGAAGACGAAGTTTTGTCATCCTGACTTCTAAGGAGAATTCTGGCTGTATTTATTTCAAGACAAATGTGTTTGCTCTTCTGGCAACCCATGATACTTTCAATATTCTTTTCCAACACTATAACTCAAATGTATTTCTAAAGTGTTCCTTATATACTCTCCAACTTTCAAATACAAATGAGGCAAAGACCAAGAGGGGGAACAGACCCACTACGGAACAATGCCGCAGGAACCTCTGAGCAAAGGTGGACAATACACTTTGTCCATTTTGTTTTGTTCTGATTTTTTTTTTTTTTGGTTATCTATTCTCTGGTAGCGTAGTGGTTACGACTCGGGCTGTGAACCGCAAGGTCATCAGTTCGAAACTACCAGCTGCTCCGCGGGAGAAAGATGAGGCTTTCTACTCCCGTAAAGATTTACACCCTTGGAAACCCTGTACAGGGTCGCTATGAGTCGGTTCCGACTCCACGGCACACAACAACAACAACATTCATTGGTCACCCACTATTTGCGCACCTCCATTCTGGTGACTAGATGGAGTGCCTGAGCGAGTGGACGCTCCCTACCCCCACCACTGGTGGGTTCTTCTGCCACACATGCTCATACATACTCTCAGCCCAAGAGCCTTCCCTGAATTGTTTTTTTTAAAGAAAAAGGCCCGAACAAGCGGTATGGAGAAGGAAAGAGAGTTTAAAAACAAAACAGGCCAAAAATTAAATTAAATCCTAAGGTATAGCATAACAACCAACACTGGCATCTTGAAATCTATCAGACAGCCTTGAAGGCAAGAAGCTGAAAGAGGATACCAAAGTCATACTCATATTAGGCTACAGACTTTTTCTTTTATGCTTCTTCTCTCCCTCCTCTCCCCTTTCTGCGATTATAGACTACAGTATCCAACTTAGTTTTGTTGTTGTTGTTTTGATGGCTCCCCTCCCCACCCCTGTTTTTTGCTGTTGCTGTTTTGCTGTTTTAAACTCCACCTTTTACCTTTGGGGGGATCTTTCTCTCCCTACATTACCCAAGAAGAGTTAGCAACTGCTGCCATATAGTTAAGTTACAATCACACTCCAAAAAACACCAAAATCAGGCAAGAACCAATACCAACTGCCATACACCAGGGAGGCAGACAATACCTGTGAAAGTTTCTTTGAGTTAAGCAATAAGAAGAGTGAAAAGGGAAGTCCACATCCTGATCACACCCACCTGGAAGCAATCAGAAAGCATAAAAAAAATACCAAAATACATACTCAATGAAGTATTAAGGCCAGAGATAAATACTAAACATGTCCAAGATACAAAAGCAGACAACCATATCAGCACATGTCGAGAAACAATATAAAATGTCTGAGACAAATAACCTAGAGGTAGGCCTGGAACTCCATTTTGGAAGGAAGGCAGGCCTTGGATATGCCTGAGAAGGAATTCAGAAAAATTATTATAAAATGTTTCAAAACATTTTATAATGGAGATGAGAAAAACAAGGAAGAAGTCAGGAAAGCACTACAGAAACAATCAAATAAGATAAATACAGCATTGGAAACAATTCAAAAGCTACAGAAAGAGGTCCAAATGATTAATAATAGAATATCAGAAATAGACAATACACTAAAAGGGCAAAGGAGTAGAATAGAAAAGATGGAAGGCAGAACCAGTGAGCTAGAAGACAAATCTCTCAATACTACTAAGATAGAAGAGCAAACAGAAAAAAGGATTAAAAAAAGTCTGAAGAAGGTCTAAGATTCATGTTGTACAACATGAAGAGGAATAACTTAAGAATTATCAGCATTCCAGAACAAGAAGAATCACACAAGTCCAGAGATGAAATAGTTGAAGAACTGCTGGAAGAAAAATTCCCTAACATCCTGAAAAGTGAGAAGATAAACATCCAAGAAGCTCAATAAACCCCAGGAAGGATAGATCCCAAAAGAAAATAATCGAGGCATATCATAATCAAGCTCTCTAAAATCAAAAAGAAGGAGACACTCCTGAAAGCAGCTAGGGAAAAGAGAAGTGTTACATACAAAGGCAAACAAGTCAGATTAAGCTCAGATCTCTCAGCAGAAACCATGCAGGCAAGAAAGCAATCGGGAGACATATATAAAACCCTGAAAGAAAAAAAAAAAAACAACTGTCAACCAAGAATCCTTTATCTAGCAAAGCTATCAATCAAATAAGACAGTGTAATCAAAACATTCCAGGATAAACAGAAGCTAAGGGATTTCCCCAAAGCCAACCCGTGTTATTAAACATCCAAAAGGGAGTCCTGTGGACTGAAAACCAACAAGAACAGACAACAATCAGAGATTGACATACGTGGAAGCACCTCCCAGAACTCAATCAACAGAAAGAAGAGTCGAGAACAGAACAAAGGTATAAGAACAAGCTCAGAGAATCTGGGAGGTCAGTCTATGATCAAAACAAGTACAACGTAAAAGAAGGTAAACACGTAGGAACAGAGATCCAGATGGTGAGAACGCCAGGTAGATTACAGAACAAAATAGACTGCACTAAATAGAGAGAAAATTTAATGTAATATAAGGTAACCTCAAAGAAAATTAATACTTCACAACATACCAAGAAAATGAAAATCCAAGAAGACCATGGAAACATTAAAACTATGAGGAAATTCACAAGAAGAACACAAAAACCATGAACT
>NW_006408555.1:18634779-18656952 GCF_000296735.1 Chrysochloris asiatica
AAAAAAAAAAAAAAATGAGGCTACTGAGTCAGCCTTGAGTCAGGCATACCTTAGTCCTCAAACTGACATCTTTGCTTTTAAACAACTGGAAATGGTCTTGTGCAAATTTGCCTAATGCAATATGTGATTTGATTTCGTAAATACTGCTTCTATGAAAATAGATGGTGGATACAAACAAACGAAATCTTAGATAACTTCAATATTTTTTTTCATTTATCATGATTTTATTTATGTTGATGCTATGACATGATGTTATGTCCAGTGTTGAGGATTTTTATTTTCTTCATATTGAGGTGCAATCCATACTGAAGGCTGTGGTCTACAATCTTCCTCAGTAAGTATTTTAAGTCTGCTTCACTTTCAGCCATCAAAGTTGTATCATATGCATATTGCAGGTTGACAGTGAGTCATGCTATAATCCTGATGCCATATTCTTCTTCATATAATCCAGCTTCTTGAATTATTTGCTCAACATACAGACTGAATAAGTATGGTGAAAGAAAACAACTGTGGCTCACATCCTTCATGATTTTAAGCTTTTCAGTGCCCTTTGGCTCTGTTGTAACAGCTGCCTCTTAGTCAATGTACAGGTTCCTCATTAACACAATTAGTTGTTCTGGAATACTCATGCCCCACAATGTTGTCCATAGTTTGTCATGATCCACACAATCAAAAGCCTTTTCATAATCAATAAAGCACAAGTAAAAATCTTTCTGGTATTCTCTGCTTTCAGCCAAGATCCATTTGAAATCAGCAATGATATCCCCCGTTCCACATCCTTGTCTGAAACTGGCTTGAACCTCTGGTAGTTCCCTGTCAATGTTCTATGAATGATCTGTTAATGGATTATCTTTAGCAAAATTTTATTTGCATGTGATATTAATGATATTGTCTAATGAGTTTCATAGTCCATTGATATGGTTCTCTTCCAATCAGTTGGCCAGGTAACTGTCTTGCAAATATCCTGGCATAGATGAATGAGTGCCTACAGTGCTGCATCCGTTTGTTGAACAATTCCAATTTATAGTCCATCAATTTCTGTTGCCTTATTCTTTGCCAATGTCTTCAGTGCACCTTGGACTTTTCTTTTAGTATCACTGCTACCTCTTGAAATGGCTACCTAGATCATATGCTACCTCTTGAAATGGCTAAATATCAACTATTTCTTTTTGGTACAGTGACTCTGTATATTCCTTCCATTTTGATGCTTTCTGCATCATTCAATATTTTACCCATTGTTGTTACTGTCTCTAATTGCCATCGAGTCAGTTCCAACTCATAGTGACCCTTTTAAGGTTTCTAAGGATCAGCTGGTAAGTTTGAACCACTGACAATTCCAGTTCAAACCAACCTTGTGATCCCATGCTTATCCTACAGTGCCACACCACAGCTCTGTTTTGTCCATAGAATCCTTCAATATTGCAATTTGAGGCTTGGATTTTTTCTTCAGTTCTTTTAGCCTGAGAAATGCTGAGAATATTCTTCTCTTTTGGTTTTCTTACTCCAGGTCTTTGCACATTTCATTGTAATACTGAGTTCTTCTCAAAATGCCCTTTAAAATATTCTGTTTAGCTCTTTTTTTGACCTCCTCATTTCTTCCATTTGTTTAAGTTAAATATCTCTACGTGGGAGAGCAAGTTTCAGAGTCTCTTCTGACATCTTTTTTGGTCTTTTCTTCTTAATGACCTTTTGTTTTCTTTCTGTATAATGTTCTTGATGTCATCCCACAGCTCTTCTGGTCTTCCATTACTATCATGTAATGCATCAAATCTGTTCTTGAGATGGTCTCTAAATTCAGGTGGGATATATTCAAGGTCATATTTTGGACTTGTTTTAATTTTCTTCAGCTTCAGCCTGAACTTGGCATATGAGCAATTGATAGTCTGTTCCACAGTCTACTCCTGGCCTTGTTTTGGCTGATATGAAGCTTTTCCAGTCTTTTTCCATAGATGTGGTTGTGGTGGTAGTTATATACTGTGGAGTTGGTTCTGACTCATAGTGACCCTGTACAGGGTTTCTGAAGCTGTAAATCTTTAAGGGAGCAGAAAGCCTCATGGACATTTGATTTCTATGTATTCCACCCTGTGAAGTCCATATTTTGTTCTTTAAAAAGGGTATTTGCAATGAAGAAGTCAGAAGTTTTGCAAAATTCTATCATGCAATCTCCAGGATTGTTTAAATCACCAAGGCCTTATTTTATAATTATGGATCCTTCTTTGTTGTTTCCAACCTTGGCATTCCAATCACCGGTAATTAACAATAAATATTGATTGCATGTTTGATAAATTTCAGACTGATGAAGTTGGTAGAATTCTTCATTTTCATCATCACTGGCTTTAGTGGTTGGTGCGTAAATTTGAATAACTGGTCTTCCTCGTAGGCATATGGATATTATCCTAGCACAGACAGCATCATACTTCAAGATAAATCTTGAAGTGTTCATTTTGATAGCGAATGTTACGCCATTGTTCTTCAATTTGTCATTGCTGGCATTGTAAATCATGTGATTGTCAGATTCAAAATGGCTACTACCAGTCCATTTCAGCTGACTAATGCCAAGGATATCAATCTTTATGCATTCTAATCCTTTTTTGACAACTTTCAGTTTTCCTAGATTCATACTTCATACACTGGAGGGCCAAAATTCAAACCCAAGTAATACAGATACAGAGCCACACTCTTAATCAAACATTTAGAAAGCTAAGTTAAAAGACAAGCAAACATCCATATACGGTATGTTCTACATTGTTCTTGTTGTTGTTAAGTGCCATCAAGTCAGTCCGACTCACAATGAATCCTGTATAGGGTTTCCAAGGAGTGGGTGGTGAGCTTGAACCTCCTACATTATGGTTCAAAGTGACCTTGCAGTATAGCATAGTAACCCACAATGCCAAACCAGGATTCCATGTTCAAGATAAGAATAAAGAATATTATAAAGATATAAATCTTCCCAATTTGAACTAGAAGTACAATGTAATCACAATCAAAACTCCAGAAACACTCTCATGACATATAAAATGCTAATCACTGATGTTTGGTTGTTTGTTTTGTTAGGCTTACTTGTGTGTGTTTTCTCTTCTTGCCCCGCTAGATGGGCGATAGACTACACAGCTCAAACACTCTAGGCAACTGAATCCACAGGGCAAGAACCAATACCAATTGTACAGTTACAATAGTTAAAACAGCCTGGTACTCGTACAAGAAAAAATGTAGACCAACTGGACAGAACTGAGAACTCATCCACACTTGGTTATCTTTGACAAAGGGCCAAAACACAGTAAATGGAGAAGAGGTACTCTCTTCAACAAATGGAAATAATCTCTTCAACAAAACTGGAAATCCATTTATAGAAGAATGAACCGTATCTCATATTTCATACCATTATAAAAAAACAAACTCAATGTAGATTAAATATCTAAATGTAAAACCAGGAACTAGTAAAAATGCCAAAGAAAAAATAGGGGGAAACTTAAGGGCTTTGATGCATGGCATAAATACACTATCAAATATAACTGAAAACATACAAACAGAAGACCAAATAGATGACTGGGACTTCCTAAAAAATAGATACTTATGTGAATTAAATGATTTTGCCAAAAGAATCAAAAGAGAACTCACAGACTGGGGAAATAAATTTACTGAAAACTTCAATATCTCTACAAGAAGACAAATAGTCCAATTTAAAAAATGCACAGAGGACATGGACAGACACTTCTCCAAAGAAGACATGTGAGTGGCCAACAAACACATAAGGAAATATTTGTGAACATCAAGTCATTTGAGAGATGTAAATCAAAATAACAATTGTTATCATCTTGTTGCTGTCATTCTTGTTAAGTGACATCAAGTGGGTTCCAACTCAAAGCGACCCTGTATAGGGTTTCCAAGGTGCAGATGGTGAGCTTGAACTGCTGACCTTGTGGTTCGCAGTCTGTCGGGGACCCGGCTCGACGTTGGGGTTCGGTTCACGAGGAGAGGATACCTGACGACGATTCATATATATCAAGAATACACAGAAAGAGACAAAGAGAGAGACAATGAGGTACCCCAAAGCCAGGGTGGATACATCACTGGTGGGCAGACTTGGGACTACAGGCATCATGGCCTCTGCAGGCAGCAACTCACTGCCCTGCCATCTTTACTGCATGCCTTCCAACCCGTAATGCACACCTGGGGAGGCTCGGGCCTCTACTTTATTCAGGGGAGGAGCTTCACACCAAGCTGGGAGGGACTTAGGCAAGGTACAGCTAACATCAGTACTTTTCCAGACATTCAGGTAACTTTACATTGTACTTTGCTGGTTCGAATCCCAGGCCAGCAACTTGGATTCTCAGGCCCAATTAACATATCTATAGCCCCTGAGCATAGTTGGGGGAAGGTGAGAGATAAAGACAAAAGCTTGGGCAGAGTCCTGCTGCTTTAGCTTCCTGAGCCAGGTCTGCAGGAGGACTCCAGATGCCCAGGTGAATGGGCTGCACCTGGAAAAGGATTAGGGTGGATGGGTTCTTTGTCTATGGAACAAAGAACTGAGAAGTAGCTAAGATATTTTTAGTTAATCCTTTGGAGAAAGGCTTAACCTTGCAACCTTTAGTCTCAGCTTTAGGAAAATATCACATTTATCTGTGGATTGTCAAAGGCTCCAGTGTATTAATTTAATATATATACCTGAATATTAATATGAAAGCAATTTGCCATTAACTGCCAGTGGCCTCATTTGTTACACTCGGCCCTAGAGGGCCTCGAACCTCTGACTAGTCTTACACGGTCTGCAACAGCAGTCCAGTGCTGATCCTACAGCACGACACCAGAAGTCTTGAGTTATCACCTTAGCACAGCAATAACAACAAAATTCAAAAAAACCAGAAAACAACAAATGCTGATGTGGGTGTCGAGAGACTGGGAGCATCCTACACTACTTTTAGAACTGTAAAGTGATCCAATCATATGGTAAAAGGTATCGTGCTTCCTCAAAACGAAATGCTGTGTGACCCAGTAATAGCTCTACTAGGTAATACCCTCAAAAAACAGGAGCCAAGTTCATTGCAGCACTATTCACAATAGCAAAAAGATGGTGACAGCCTAAGCGCCCATCTACAGAAGAATGGATAAATAAACTATAGTGCATACTCACAATGGAATACTACTCAAAGTTGAAGAATTAGAGATGAATCTATGAAACACATCCTAACAAGGATGTACCTGGAAGATACTATGTTGAATGAAATTAGTCAATCACAAAAGGACAAATACTGTATAAGTCTATGACTTTTTATTGTGAATTGAATGAAGGTTCATAGAACAATCAGCTCCACATTCAACAAATTATACACTTCTTGTCATTACAATGATTGTAATACCCTCCACGTACCATCAGTTAACAGTATTTACCTATATTCACTTTAGTTTTTGCACTCCTCCACGTGTTTTCCACTACTGGACTGCTAAGTACACCAGTACTTCAAACCCACGAGCAGCTCCTTGAAAACCTTATACAGGGTTGCTATGAGTCGGTACTGACTCCACGGCACTTAAAAACAGAAGGCAGACACATTTACTTGTGTGATGGGGAAGCAATATAAAAGAGAGAAGCTGACGAAAGACACATGAAGGTAGTGGAGGGCATAGGGAAAAGTCTATGAGTTAAAGGAAATAGAGGTAAATACTGTTAACTTATGGCACATGGAGTGGACTGTAATAATTAAAATGAAATGAAGCTCATGATTTGTTAAATGTAAAACTGAAGATCCGCACTGCAAACTTGCACTCAATTCAAAAAACAAAGATTTAAAAAAAAAATTATATAGATGATATATGCTAGAACAACTAAGGCATAAGGTATCAGGAGGCATGCAGTTAACCTACCGGATATCGTCTTATTTTGGAGGTCTATTAAGAGATTGTGGTATAGGTGCAGGGCTTGACCAATGAGACAGACTAAACCAAAACCCAAATGCAGTGTCATCAGATTGATATCAACACATAATGATCTTATAAAACAGGGTACAACTGTCCCTCAGGGTTTCTCCCAGAACCAAACTGCACATCTTTCTCCCATGGAACAAGTGGGTTTCAACTGATAATGTTTCAGTAAGCAACTGAGTGCTTAACCACTTTACCACCAGGGCTCCATTTTGAGACAGATGTCTATTGACATCAAGTACATTGGGACTCAGTTACATGGAAGGACAAAGCAGAACTGCTGCTAAGACTCTTTATGAGATTGCCAATGTTTACAGGAGCAGATAGCCTCATCTCCCTGAGAATACCTGGTGGGTTTGAACCACTGACCTTGTGGTTAACTGCCGGACAAGTAATCCACTTCGTCACAAGAGATCCTCTTGAGACAGACTTGGTTGTTATAGGTGCCATAGAGTTGATTCTGACTCACAGCAACACTATGCAAAATACAATCAAGCACGGCCCAGTCTTGTGCCATACTCACAACTGTTGTCATGTGTACCCCCATTGTTGTGGCCACTCACTGTGTCATTCCATTTCATTGGTGGTGTTCCTCTTTTTTATTGACCCTCCACTTTACTAAGAATAATGTCCTTCTCCAAGGTCTGGTCTCTCCTGATCACATGTCCAAAGAGAGATGACATTTTGCCATTCTTACTTCTGAAGAGTCTTCTGGCTGTACTCTTCCAAGACTGTTGTTTGTTCTTCCAGCAATCCATGGAATTCAATATTTTCTTCCAACAATATAATTCTTCAACAGTCCTCCTTGTTTACTGTCCAACTTTCATATGCATATAAGGAAACTGATAATATCATAGCCCTCAAAGTAGCACCTTTGCTCTTTAACACCTAAGAGACCTTTTGCAGCAGATTTGCCTAGTGTAGCATGGCATTTGATTTCTTGACTTCTGCATGCATAAAAATTAATGTGGACCCAAACAAAATGAAGTCTTTGCCAACTTCAATCTTTTCCTCATTTATTATGATGTGATTTATTGGTC
This sequence comes from Chrysochloris asiatica, assembly GCF_000296735.1. Taxonomy (NCBI): domain Eukaryota; kingdom Metazoa; phylum Chordata; class Mammalia; order Afrosoricida; family Chrysochloridae; genus Chrysochloris; species Chrysochloris asiatica. The sequence goes on from NW_006408555.1 coordinate 18,641,739, forward strand.
CGGTTGTAATGATTTTTGTCTTCTTTACAATGAGGTATAATCCGCACTGAGAGTTGTAGTCATCACTAAGTATTTCAATTTCATTTCACTTCCAGCATGCAAGGCTGTGCCATTTGCCTACTACAGGCTTTTAATAAGTTTTTCTCCAATCCTGATGACACATTCTTCTGCATATAATCTAGTTTTTAAATTATGTGCTCAGTATACAGATTCGATAAGTATGGTGAAAGGATACAACCCCTGGCACATACCTTTGCTGATTTTAAATCATTCAGTATCCCCTTCTTATGTTCAAACAATCGCCTCTTAGCGTATGTATAGTTCCTCATGAGCATAATGAAGTGTTCTGGAATTCCCATTCTTCCCAACGTAGTTCGTTATACACTACATAGTAAAATGTCTTTGCATAGTCAATAAACCACAAGTAAACTTCTTTCTGGTATTCTATACTTTCAGCCAAGAACTAACGAATATCAGAAATGATATTCCTCCGTCCATGTCCTCTTATGAATCTGGCTTGAATTTCTGCTAGCTCTCTATCTGTCTACCATTTACTTGCATAAAGTCATTGTTGCTGCTAAGTGCCATTGAGTGGGTTCCGACCCATAGCGACCCTGTATAGGGTTTCCAAGGAGCAGCAGTTTGAACAGACAACATTGCGGTTCAAACTGACTTTGCAGTCTAGTGCATTAACCTACAGCACCACATTTTGAATTATCTTTAGCAAAATTTACTTGCATATATTAATGATATTATAAGATGACTTCTGCATTCCAACGAGTTACCTTTCTTTCCAATGGGCACAAATATGGATCCCTGCAATCGAATTGGTTGGTAAAGTTAACTGTCTTCTAAATTTCTTGCCATAAATGAGTGAGTGCCTCCAGTGCTGCATCAGTTTGTTGAAATATCTCAATTGGTATTCTGTTAAATCACAGAGTCTTCTTTTTCACAAATGCCTTCTTCCTTCAATGCCACTGGTTCTTAATCACATGCTACCTCTTCAAATGGCTGAACACTGACCAATTCTTTCGGGTATAGTGGCTCTGTGTGTTCAACTTTTTTTTTTTTTTAAAAGCTTTTATTGTGAGGTTTATATGAGAGAACATCAGCTTTACACTCACCCTATCGTATTTCATTTCATTGCAATTACAATTCCCTCCATGCATCATCAAATAACCCCAAAGGGTATACCACACATGCCTGCCCCCCACCCCCACCCCAGCCACCAGCACACAGCCCTTCTCCCTCCCTGAGACCAGTGTCCCCTGCTGCTCCATCTGTCCATGTCATAGTCTCTGTCTCCATCTCTGGCGTCACTGCCTCTCTGGGTAGGGTCCCACTCTCCATTCTTCGCACTTGATGGTCCCAGGGACCTCTGTTCCTGGGCTGCAAAATCAATCACTCTCCTCCTTTGGTCAAAAACCATTTACCTCTACATTTCCAAGCCTCACAGTCAGTCCTGAGGCAATTATTCACTATTGTACCACAAGAGTCTTATCACATTTCCGTTCACCAGCCTGGTCCCAACAGATTAGAAATCATTCAGTGGTGATTCTACCAGGAAGCCTTTTTCACTGGGCAACTTCTAGCCCCCTTTAAGATACTGCAATCAGTTATAGGCTGAAGACAGACTTACAAGCTTTCTGTAGTGATGATTCTGGCTATTCCTTTCTCCCCACCTCAAGTGTCTATTTTACAACTTCCATCTTTTTTTAATGCATACTGCATCTTCAATATCTACTCCACAGGGTCCTTCAATATCGCAACCCTAGACTTGAATTTTAATTTAGTTCTTCTAGCTTGAAAAATGATGAGTGCATTCTTCCCTGTTGATTTGCTAATTCCAGCTCCATGCTTTGTACTATATCATTCTAATACTTGACTCTGTGTTTCCAACCTGCCCATTGAAATTTTCTGTTCAGCACTTTTACCTCATTTCTTCTCCTTTAAGCTTCTCTAAGTCCAAGAGCAAGTTTCAGAGGCTCTATTGACAACCAAAATCAGTTCTTGAGATGGGCTCTAACTTCCAGTTGCTTATATACAAGGTCCTATTTTGGTTTCAAGTACTTGTTATAATTTTCTTCAGCTTCACCTGAAACCTGCATATGAGGAATTGATGGTGTATTCCACAGTCAAACCCTAGTCTTATTTTGGCTGATGATAATGAGCTTGTTTATGGTTTCTTCCCACATATGCAGTCAAGTTTATTTTTATGTAGTCCATCTGATAAGGTCACATATTTGCAATGAATTGCTGTTGTTACGTGCCGTGGAGTTGGTTCCGACTCATGGCGGTCCTGTATAGGATTTCCAAAGAGTGGCTGGTGAGTTTGAACCGTCAACCTTGTGGTCTAAACCGATCTTGAGGTCAAGTTCTTATTCTAGGGTGCCACACAATGAGTAAGGTCTTGCATATTTTTATCATATGATTTCCAGTATAGTTTCTTATCACCAAGGCTATACTTTGCAACTATTGATGCTTCCTCTTTGTTTCCAACTTTCACATTCCAATCATTAGTAATTATCAGCATATCTTTATTGCATGTTTGATCAATTTCAGATTGACGAAGTTGATTCTATTGTTAAGTGCTACTGAGTCAGTTCTGACTCATAGTGACCCTGTAGTACAGGCTTTCCAAGGAACGTCTGATGAGTTTGAATCACCAACCCTGTGGTTCAAACTGATCTTGCAGTCCAGTGTTCATTCTACTTCAGTTTCATCATCATTGGCTTTAGCAGTTGGTGTGTAAATTTGAATAATAGTTACAGTAACTGGTCTTCTTTGTTTGGGTATGGATAGTACCCTATCACAAATAGTACTACACTTTAAGTTAAATTAGTGATGCCATTCCTCTCTAGACAGACAACTGGTGGTGGTGGTGGTGTTTGTGTGGTTCCAACTCACAGTAACCCTGTATTTTTTCAAGGTTGTAAAATCTTTATGGGAGCAGAAAGGCTCGTCTTTCTCCCACATACTGACTGGTAGATTCGAACTACTGACCTTGTGGTTAGCAACCCTGCTCGTAACCCACTATGCTACCAGGGTCATTCTAGACACTTGTTATGTGCCGTGGAGTGGGTTCTGACTCATAGCGACCCTGCACAGGGTTTCCGAGGCTGTAAATCTTTATGGGAGCAGAAAGCCTCATCTTTCTCCCGCAGAACAGCTGGTAGTTTCGAACTGCTGCCCTGAGGTTAGCAGCTCGATCTGTAACCACTCAAAAATAGAGGTTGTTGTTACTGTTAAGTGTCGAGTAGGCTACAACATTTAGTGATCCTGTAAAGGGTTTCTGTAGAGCAATTGGTGTGTTTGAACAGCCAACCTTGTGACTAACAATCGAGTAATTATCCTACAGTGCCACACCAAGACTCCAAATAAACAGAGGTACATATATGAAAAGTGTATGGCACACACATGACATTATGAATTTGGTGGAGAAAGGATGCTCTAAAGAGTCAGCAAACTTTTCTGTAAAGAGAGCAATTATAGGCTTTGGAACACATATGGTCTCTGTTGTACCAATATGAAAACAAATAGATGTGGTGCTGTTCCAGTGGAATTTTATTTACAAAACATGCTAATAGGTGGGTCACACAAGGCCATGGGTCACAGTTTGCCACACAGTACTGAAGCAATACAACAAATTAGTTAGAGCCATTCCTCACATCACATACAAAAATCAATTCCATGTGAAATTAGTTTTAACTTGAAAAGTAATTCTTGAAGTGATTCCATTTGTAATCAATTATCTTCAGCAGTCCATGCTGAAATTTTTTTTACTAAAGTATGAAAATACCTTCATGTTAATCAAGCATTTTCCTACTTTTTATGCTAACTCAAAAAATACCTTACACAATTTTATATGCCCCTGTATTTATACACTAACCTTATCTATAAATGGCCTTCTTACAAGTTTAGGGAGCACTTCAGGGACTACCTTAAAATTCTTAAAGTAGAGCTCATTGGAAGCTTTAGTACTAATTGCTGCAGCCTTCTCATTCCCCAGGTTCCTCAGAACTACAAGCCTGAAAGCAATTCAAAAGTTAGCAACATGGGCTTTTTTCTTTAAATAAAACAGTCCACTTAATTTGCTACATAACTATTTCTAATTTTTAAAGAAATAAACTTCTAGAACTGTACTGGGGCTGGGAGATATTCATACTTACGGGTGATGTATAAACTTTGCTGAAATGGAATCTAAAGTTTTGGGTGTATGTATCATATTCTGGAAAAAGAATGAATGAACACAGGGTGAGAGTGTGACCAAAAGAGTATCCTATACTAATTCTTAAAAGGACTTAAAGGGGATATGACCCCCGCCAACTGCAGAACCTCCGTTCTCCAGCCAGCTCATAAGGAAGCTCAAATTGAATTATCAAACTGAAAAAGAAACAGTAATTTAATAGTCACAAGCAGAGCATGTTGTTTTTGCTAAGTGCTGTCAAATCGGTTCCGAACCACAGCGACCCTGTATAGAGTTTCCGAGAAGAGGTTGGTGAGCTTGAACCGCTTACCTTGCAGTTCAAACCGACTTTGCGGTTCACGCATTTTATTGTATAACTCTTTAAATGGTCCTGATTTCAACAGAAACTAAACTCACAGGAGTCGAGGAAGTTAAAGGTTAGCCAAGAAAAGGTTTAGGTTAGTAGTTGCTTTGTGCTTCGAATTACTCCAGAGAGTAATAGTTTGATTGAGTAACAAGAGTGGTTTGTTTTCCAAGAAACCTGTTTTATTCCTTCAAGGTCAGGGCAGTAATCCTAACCCCAGTATGAAATATGTATCACAGCATCTGACCAGGTACCCAATTATTATGTATTCGATAGGAATTCACCACCAATTAGAGTCAATAATTGCAACAATATTCGTTTACATTTTGAAAGCGAGCTTTCTAAACTGCTTTCACCTTGCCATCTTCCACAGGACGTTCACTGCGCCCAGCTGGAAACAGGGCGACAGCACCTTTTATCTCGATAACGAACATTCTGGATATAATTTCTTAAGTGTGGGAATGGAAAACATTTTTCACAAATAAAGTCTGTGATGGTTCTGATAATAAACACAAGGATACGAACGTGAAACGTAAAACGTTCTGTGAGAAGTAAAATCACCTGAGGGAGGTATAATCACGCGGGGGTTGGAATGGGGTTTCTATAAAGCCAAAGAACTAAAGACACTGGAAACGAAAGGCGTAAAGTGGCGTCAGAAGCCGGAATTCCTTTCAGGTGCGAGAGGCAAACAGCCCGGCTTAAGTCTTACGTCTTGAGGTGAGCTGTTTGACTCAGTGCCTACCCTGTGACTCTCCGCTTGCCGTTGTTCTCCCTTCTCGGTCGCTCACCCTCAAGATCTCTAGCTCCAGCCAGTCGCCCAATTCTGTTCCATACCTTCCAGAACTCTTTCAACAATTCAAACGTGAGCGCCAGAGCCACGCAGCCTCCAGGGTCTCTCAGAGTGATGGGAAGATGGACCAATCGAAACCCAGCTTCCTCAGGACATTTGCTGCAGAGAGCGACTCTGAGCGATGGGGGCGGGACAAGACCGTGTTGCCAAGATAACAGCTCCGGAGTTGGCAGGTTGAGTGGACTTCCGGCCGGAAGGCGAGACTCTCTGGAAAGCAACCTTTTGAGGTCGACGAGTAGTTGCGGGATGAGTTTGTTTCCTCAGGCGTAATGGAAGGATGGTGCCGGGTCACGTCTCCGGCCACCGTTACCCTTATTCTTCTGTCACACCAAACAATATTCCTGTCCAGTTAAAAAGTGCAAGTGTTTTCCTAAGGTAAGCATATGTAACACTTTCTGCCCGTCCCCACTGCCTTTATTTAAATGGAGACTTTTGAGTCTACTTTGTCACAAAACGAACAGTACTAAAACAAACAAACAAAAAAAACTGCGAAAATTTGGGTCTTTAAACACTGTTACGTACGGTATGTTCTTGACTGTACTGTACATGTTTTCTAGCTTGTAAACATTAGGTGCCATTTAAAATAATAGATTAGATATTGCGCCTAGTTTGATATTTTAAATTCTGGTTCTTTCTTGCCCAGAAATTCCGTTTGAACTGGGCAATTGACCAGGACCTCATTTTTTTTCATTTTCCTAAAACAACTCAAAGTAGTTTTGACTCAAGTTGTTCGTTGCCCATAAATCTGAAGGCAGATACGGGGCACAGGTGACATGAGGCAAACCGTGGCAAGAACCAAGGTTATTCAGCAAAGTCTGCAACTGTCATGAGAAGAGTAATTTTCATCTAAAATAATGGAAGCCAAATGCTAAACAGGGCTTTTTTGGTTCCATGTGTATCTCATTTGATGATTTTAGTTTCATATAAACATTAAAAGCAAAACTCCCAAATGGAGTGTATTGGTAACTCTATAAAGACGCTCAAGGAGTCCTGGTAGCATAGTGGGTTATGAGTTGGGCAGCAAACCACAAGGTCAACAATTGGAATCTACCAGTCACTCCTAGGGAGAAAGATGAGGCTTTCTGCTTCTGTAAAGATATACAGCCTCGGAAACAGTATACATGGTCACTGTGAGTCAAAACAGACTCCAGTTACAGAACCACAGCCACCCCAAGAGCTCCGGAAGAGGGAGTGCATGCACTAGGTTATAAAAGACTTAGAATCTGAACTGGGTCTTGAAGGATGGTTGGGTTTGAACCAAGCAGAGGAGAGGACACACAGGTGAGAGGAATATGATGTTCAGAAGTAAATCTTATCTCCTAGAGTAAAGCTTTTTTCTTCTAAGTTTATCTAACCTAGGTTCAAGTCTCCTTTTTGTACTTTAAAATTAATGATCTGAGTTCTTATGAATTTAGACTTTTTTTTCCCCTTGCCAGATAAGTAATAGTTCAGTTGACTTTGTTCAGTACAATACTGACATCCAACGGACACTCTGGTTCATCTTTAAAGACTCGTGGGTTTTGACTGAATTCATTTTATTTTCAAAGTGGTCTATGTAGGGAGCAAATAGCTCCTGGAACATTCTTTTCAAACTGTGGGTATTTTGAAAAAAAAAAAAAAAATTTTTTTTTTTTGATCTGTTGCCTATATATAAAATCTTGTCATGTTATATAGCTTTACAATGCAGGTGTCCTGTGTTTTCTTAAGTGCCTCCTCTTCTGAAGAATGTATTACTCAGTTCATTAATGTTTCATATCTAAGTATTCTAATGTAGTTAATTTTTTTATTTAATAAAATTTCTAGCCTTCAGGCTGAGGAAGTTATTCAGAACGTTTCATGCAAGCTGTTAGAAACAGTACTCGTTAGCAGGGAGTTTTGATGGAATTTTAAGAAAGGGGTTGGCAAGAACCTAAATGCACATAAATCTAGGCTTTCATAAATGCTTCCCTGACTAGACTTCCCTGATAGAAGAAATTATTCTTGATAAGCAGGTAAGTGTTTTGAGGCTTTTCCTTTAGATGTTAGCGACAAGAATTTAAAAAGTATTTTTGTGCTTTGTTAAAATACAGTGTTACAAGTGTGAGACTTGTATGTGTGTAGAAAGCTTTATGAGTGGGCTTCAAAAAGTTCATGGAAATTTTTGTTATCTTTCAATTTTATGTTTCCACCAACTTTGTGAAGACCCCTTTTATTTCTCCTCTATCATTTCAATGTCTGCTTTCTCCCATAAATGAGTGACTAATTTATGTGAAACTAAAATCATCAAATGAGATACATGTGGAACCAAAATAGCCCTGTTTAGCATTTGGCTTCTATTAGGCAACTTGAAGACCTATATAGCAGTCTTTGACTTCCATCAGTAGGTAAATTTTAAGTCCTTTTTGCTTTCATTAAGCAGGCTTGCATATCATCTGCACATCATAGGTTATTAATGACTCTTCCTCCAAGTCTGATGCCATGTTCTTCTTATAATCCAACTTCTCAGCTTATTTGCTCAGCACACACACTGAATAATTATGGTGAAAGAATCCAGCCCCGTTGCATACGTTTTCTAATTCTATACTTACCATTCAATGTCGCTTTGTTTTATGTGAATGATTGCCACCTTTTCTATGTGTAGGTTCCTCATGAGCACAGTTAAGTATTCTAGAATACTCATGCTCTTCAGTGTCCATAGCTTGTCATGATCCACACAATGGAAAGGTTTGTGTAGTTGATAAAGCACAGGTAAACATCTTTCAGTATTCTCTGATTCCAGCCAAGATCCATCTGACATCAGCAATAATATCCCTCGTTCCACATGCTCTTCTGAATCCGGCTTGAACCTCTGACACTTCCCTGTCACTGTACTTTCGCAACTTTTTAAATTATCTTTAGAAAAATTTCACTTGAATGTGATATAAATTATATTGTCAGGTGATTTTTGCATTCTGCTGAGTCACCTCTCCTTGGAATGGGCACAGATAAGAATCTCTTCCAATCAATTGGCCAGGTAGCTGTATTCACATTTCTTGGCATAGATTAATGAGTTCCTTCCAATGCTACATCAGTTTGTTGAAACATAACAATTTGTATTCTATCTATTCCCAGAGATTTATTTGTTGACACTGCATTCAGTGCACCTTGAGCTTCTTCCTTCAGGACAATTGGCTTTTGATCATATGCTACCTCATGAAATGATTGAATACCAACCATTTCTTTTGGGGACAGTGTCTCTGTATTTCTTCCAACTTCTTGTGATCCTTTCTGCATCATACAGTATTTTGTCCAAAAAATCCTTCAATAGTGCAAGTATAGGCTTGAATTTTTTTCTTCAGTTCTCTCAGTTTGAGAAATGTTGAGTGTATTCTTGTCTTTTGGTGTTCTAACTCTAAGTCCTTTCACATTTCATTATAATATTTGACTTTATCTACTCGAACTGATCTTTGACATTTTCTTTTCAGCTCTTTTATTTCCCCATTTCTTCCACTTGCTTTAGCCTCATGATATGGGTGACTAAGTTTCAGAGTCTCTTCTGTCACCCATTTTGGTGTTTCCCTTTTTTTTTTAATGACCTTTTGTTCTCTCCCTGTGTGGTATTCTTGGCGTCATCCCAGACCTCTTCTGATCATCAGTCATTAGTGTCTAATTTATCAAATCTCTTCTTTAGATCTCACAATTCTGGTAGGATATGTTCAATATTGTATTTTGGCTTTTGTGACTTGATTTAATTTTCTACAGCTTCTGCCTGAATTTGCATATAAGCAATTGATGGTCTGTTTCTGTTCCATAGTCTGCCCCTGGCTTTGTTTTGTCTGATAAGGAGATTTTCCATCTCTTTCCACAGATGTTGTCAGTTTGAATTCTGTATATTCTGTTTGGTGAGGTCCTTTTATATTGTTAAAGAAAGGTGTTTGCAATGAAGAAGTCATTGGTCTTTACAAAATTTCTATCACCAAGGCCATATTTTTTAACTGATCATCCTCTTTGATTCCAACCTTTGCATTCCAATCACCTGTAATTATCAATATATTTTGATTGCATGTTTGATCAATTTCAGACAAAAGAAGTTGATATAATTCTTCAATATTTTCATCACTGGCTCTAGTGGTTGGTATATACATTTGAATAATAATGGTATTAACTGTAATAATGCAGGATATAACAGTTGTAATAACAGAGTGACGATGAGTGGTAGATATTGGACATATTATGTTTGTTTGTTTGTTTTTCATATCCAAAACCAGTACATTTTGCCCACACTCCACTGGTTCACACATAACGTTTCTATTGAGTATTTGCTGTCTTAAAGGGGCTATACTAAATGTTACAGAACACCAAAACCACTACCCTTGAGTCAGTTCCAACTCATAGTGACTGCTCACAGTCAGTTTCAACTCATAGTGACTGCCCTGTAGACAGGATTTCCAAGGTTGTAAATCTTGAGGAATAGAAACTGTTATTATTTTTCTCCGATGCATGGTTCATTCAAACTGCCAGCCTTTCAGTTACCAGTGGTGTGCTTTAAGCATGGTGTCACCCGTGTTCCTCTAATGTTAGACTGAGATTTAAATCCGTAAATGTGACATATATATCCATGAGTTACAAGGTGACCCTATTTTTGAGACAATTCACTAAACACAGATAATGCATTATCTTCTTCTATACACTTTTATCCTGTAAATAAAAAAGAACTCCAGAAAATTAATTTTCAAGCTTTGTGCCTTGATAAGGCAAAATAATTATAGGGCAAGGTAAAAGTGAGAAGACTGTAAGAGAGTTCTGGTGTGGTACAATAGGATAAACACTGGACTGCTACACATGAGATCAGTGGTTCAAACCCACCATCTACTCCTTGGTGACCCTATTCAGGGTTGCTATGAGTCAGAACCGACTTGACAGCACTTAACAACAATAACATGGGCAATTAGAGGAGGAAAATATTCTTCTCCTGAGTATGTTAGTTTTTGTTGTTGTTATGTGCCGTCGAGTCGGTTCCGACCCATAGCGACCCTGTACGGGGTTTCCGAGGCTGTAAATCTTTACCGGAGCAGAAAGTCTCATCTTTCTCCCACGGAGCAGCTAGTAGTTTCGAACTGCTGACCGTGCAGTTTGTAGCCTGATTCGTAACCACTACGCTACCAGAGCTCCTTGAGTATGTTGTTGTTGTTGTTGTTAAGTGCCGTCGAGTCGGTTCCGACCCAGAGCGACCCTGTACAGGGTTTCCGAGGGTGTAAATCCTTACGGGAGTAGAAAGCCTCATCTTTCTCCCGCGGAGCGGCTGGTAGTTTCGAACTGCTGACCTTAAGGTTCGCAGCCCGATTCGTAACCACTACGCTACCAGAGCTCCTTAGTTAAGTAAAATTTATTATTCCCATATTGTCGATGGTCCAGTCGCTGGAGAGGGATACCATGTTTGGTAAGGGGGAAGGTCAGAGAAAAAGAGGAAGACCCCCCAGTGAGATGGATTGGCAAAGTGGCAGCATCAGTGGGCTCAAGAGTGGCAGCAATTCTGACGTTGGCTCAGGCTGGGCAGTGTTTCATTCTGTTGTACATAGGCTCGCTATGAGTTGGTACCAACTTGATGGCACCTAACAACGACAGCAGCAATTATTACCACGGCACTTGGTGTCTCTGTTGTTAGGTGCTGTCAAGTCGATTCGGACTCAGAGTGACCCTCTATAGAGTTTCCAGGGAGTGTCTGGTAGGTCTGAACTGCCAGTCTTGAAGTTAGCTGTCCAGTGCTTATCATACAACGCCACAACTGGACTTAGTATAGCATTAATTAATGTACTGGTGGTGGTGGTGTGCTATTGAGTCAGTTTTGACTCATAGCAATCCCATATAAGGTTTTGAGGCTGTAAATCCTTGTGTGAGCAGAAAACCTCCTCTTTCTCCTATGGAGAGACTGGTAGATTCAAACTGCTGGCCTTGCAGCTAGCAATTCAGCTCGTAATCCACTGTGCTACCAGAGTACCTTTATCAGTGTATTGTATGATAGTTTGTATACATTCATATCACCTTCAGTACATTGTGAAATGCAGGAATATCTTAGACTTTATAGGCTCCAATCTAGTGGTACCCAAAAGTATCAGTCACCTGAGGAATTTTTTAAAAATATACTTTTTTTAACTCTAGCCCTGGAGATGCTTATTGAGTAGACTTATTGGGTAGATAGGGAATCTGTATTTGGGACCATTTCCTTTGCTCATACTCCATCCCATGATTCTGATGATCAGCCGCATTTTGAGACTACTGCCCTAGAGCCCCTTGTATATAGTATGCTCTCAATAAATGCTTGTCAAATTAAATGAGCAGAGCTGTGATTTAGTAAGATTAATAAGATCCCAGTGTGTAGCATGAATTAGAGTGTGAAATGTCCTAGAGGCAGGAAAATCCTGTTACAGATGTCCAGCTAAGAGATGAAGTAGCTGTAAACTGAAGTAGAGGCAATAGGAAAATTGAGGTGATGAGACACTGAAAAAGTAGATTCCGCCGAATTAGATTAAGTTTGATATAATGCAGTAGTTCTCCAACCTTACTATGCCTGAGAGAGAATATTTAATTAAAAAGCAGATTACTGGATTCCATACTTGAAAACCTCTTTAGTTAGTTGAAGATGAAGCACATGAATATGAATTTTTAACAGCTATACCCATGATTTTAATTTAAGTTGTTTAACCCATTTCTATATACAGCTTCAATTTAAGAACAGACTGATCTGTTGGCCAGGGTGAGTGGAATGACAGATGATTGAAAAACAATTCTAAAGATTAAATCTTGAGTGACAGGGCAGAGATGATAAGCCATATATAGACAACACTGAGAATTTGGTTTAAAGGAAAATGAAGTTTCTTTATAAAGTTATTCAGCCAGTAAGAAGAAATGGCATGTAAGAACCTGGGTAAAAATTTCAAAAAATTGGAAACAGTTTGTGATCGTAAATGGCCACACCGAGGGAGAAAGATTCTTCCTTAAAGATTTACAACTTGGAAACCTTATGGGGCAGTTACTGCCCCAATAGGTCTCTATGAGTTGGAATCAGCTTGATAGCAGTGGTTTGGGTTTTGTGTGGGTGGGGTTGTGATGAATTGAAAAATAAATTGGTGGCAAGAAAGTCAGAGCTTGGGATGGTTAAACCTACCTTACCCAGTATCAGTTGCTGTTGAGTGGATTCTGACTCAAATGGCAGCTTCATGTGTGCCAATGTAACTGTGCTCCCTCCATAGGATCTTTAATGTCGCTCTCTTTTTTTTGGAAGTAGATTGCCGGACTTTTCTGCCAAGTACCTTTGGGTGAACTGAAAATTTCCAACCTTTAGGTTAACAGCTTAGGGTGTACCTTTTGCATTACCCAGGAACTCTATGCTTTACAATGTGTTTTTAAAAAAAGCATGAAATATTATCATTTGTAAAAGGTAACCTATCTAGTTATTTTTAATCTACTGATGATTTCCTTTAAATTTTTATTACAGTGAAATATGCATAATGAAACAATGATTTTTATGTGTACAATGCTATTTCATTAATTGAATTTGCCATGCTGTGTAGTCATCACCACTCAATTTTTTCATCTTCCTTTACAGACTTGGTACTCTTAAGCAGGACCTCATAATTTCTCCCACGTACCTATCTTTGGTATCAGTAATGCACTTTGACCTTGTTTACCTATTCTAGATATTCAGAGAAGTGGAATCATGCAATTTTGTGTCCTACTTTCTTGTCTTTATTTTTACTCAGTATGATTTTAAAGTTCATCTATGCTATCGCATGCGTCAGAACATCACTCTCTTTATGGCTGAATAAGATTCCATTGTATGTATATAACACAATTTAGTCATTCCTCTATTGATGAAGAAAGGCCTGGGTGGTGCATACTTCTATTCTATTCTGACACACCCGGCATCACCATAAGTCAGAATTGATTTGATGGCAGTTTTTTTGTTTGTTTACACAGTAGGAGTGAAGTAGTAGCTCGTTTTTGTTTCCTTTTTAAATTTTTTTAGTGTGCTTTAGGGGAAAGTCTTCAGAAGCCCTGGTGGTGCTATAGGATAAACACTGGACTGTCAACCGCAAGATTGTCAATTCAAACTTACCAGCTATGCCATTGGAGAAAGATGAATTTAAAAGATGAGTTTCCCATTAGATAGTTTGTACATAAAGTGTTCCATGACATTGGTTGCATTCCCCACAATGTGTTAGCAGTCTCCCCATTTCCATCTTGCATTACTTATTTCCTTTCTTCTGAGATTTTCTACCCTTTCCTGCCTCCTCTGTTTTTGGGCAAATGTCCTTTTGATCTCTATAATTGATTGTTTTTTAAGGAACTGCTAGATCTCAGGTGTTAATATTTATTTTATGTGTACTTCAGACTTACCAGCCATTCCGTGGGAGAAAGATGAGGCTGTCTGCTCCCATAAAGATTTATAGTCTCAGAAACCCTATATAGGGCTGCTACGAGTCAGAAATTGACTTGATGTCTGTAGGTTTGGTTTTGGTTGGTCTCTTGTTTAAGGAGCCCTGGTGGTGCCATGTTTCAAACTAGTGAACAATTCCATAGCAAAATGATGAGGCTTCTACTCTCACAAAGGTTTACAGTTTTGGAAACCACATGGAGTAGTAGTATTCTGTCTTATAAGGTGTCTGTGAGTCGGATTTGACACAGTGACGAAGTTTAGTGTCTTTTTGTTTCGCTGAAAGGTGTTCTCCAGGAATGACTTCACTTCCAGGTCAGAAGAGTATTTCAGAGCCATAGTCTCAGGAGTTCTCATTATGGTTTTGTTTTGCATTTCCCTAATGATTAATGATGTTGAGCACTTTGCCTGTGCTTATTGGCCACTCATGTAGTCCTGGGACTGCAAGATTGGTGGTTCAAGCTTACCAGCCGCTCCTTGAAAACCCTATACAGGGTCGCTATGAGTCGGAACTGAGTTGATGGCACTTAACAACAACAACAACTGGCCACTCATATAGATCTTCTTTGGTAAAATGTTCATTCAAATTCTTTGCCCATTTTCTAATTGGGTGGCTTCCCTTTTTGGTTGTTGAGTTATAAGAGTTCTTTATATATTCTATATATTAAACCCTTATCAGATACATGGTGCCCAAATAACTGCTCCCATTCTATAGGCTGTCTGTTCACTTTGTTGATAAAGTACTTTGGTTTACAGAAGTTTTAAATTTTAGTGAAATCCTGTTTATTTTTTCTTTTGCTCATTTTTTTGGTGTCGTATCTGAAAATCCATTATGAAATACTAGGTACCAAAGGATGCATTACCCTTATGTTTTGTTCTAAGAGTTTTATTGTTTCGCTTCTTAACATTTATACATTTGATGCATTTTTAGCTAATTATATAATGTGAGATATGAATCCAACCTCATTCTGTTGCATGTGGAGATATAGTTTATTGAAGAAATTAGTCTTTCTCCATTGGATGGATTAGCACCTTTGTATAATATCAATTGGCCATGGATATATGGGTGTAGTTTTGTATTTTTAATTATATTCCTTTGGTCTATATAAGTACTATTGGAGTCCTGGTATGGTGCTGTGGGTTAATGCTCTGGACTGCAACATCAGTTTGAGCTGCAAAGTTGGTGGGCTCAAACTCACCAGCCATTTCTTGGAAACGCCGTACAGGGACGATTGGGCCAGAACCAACTTGATGGCAGTTAACAATAACAACATATATCTGTTAGTATTACAATATCAGACTTTAATTTTTTTGTTGTGAATTGGGAGAAGGTTTACAGGGAAGAACAGTAGTTTTGCTTTCGACAAATCATTAATTGCAGTCCTCTTTGTGTAACATCACTTATCCCAATCTTCCATCTTC
>NW_006408555.1:18657087-18668584 GCF_000296735.1 Chrysochloris asiatica
GTTGTTGTCCCTCATATATACTTATATATTGCTTGGCTGAAAATGGAGTCGTAGGAGTAAGTTCAGTTCCAGATTTGAAGGGTGACCAAGGCTATAGTCTTGGGGTTCTATCAGTTTCTATCTGACTAGTAATCTTGGTCTATTTTATGCTTTTAAGTTTTGCTCCACATTTTGTCCCATTCTATCTAGGACCTTCTCATGTAATGCCTCTCAGAGCAGATGTTAGTGGTCACTGGATACCATCTAGTTCTTAGGGTCTCAGGATTGTGAAGACTGATGTTTGTGGTCCACACCAGGACTCCAGAAGGTTGTATATCACAGTAAAAAGTGATCTTGAGGTTCTTACATATTTATCATCCTGCCTTGTACAATACCATAAACCTTGAATAACATAATGGAATCTATATAAATTACCACTAGTGATGCTGAAAGTGCTTCTAAGAAGCAAAGAAAAGGCATGAAATTACAAGAAAAAGTTGAATTACTTGATATGTACTGTAGATTCAGGTCTACAGCTTCAATTGCCCTTCATTTCAAGATGCATGAGAATCATTGTAATAAAAATAAAAGGAAATTCTTGAAGCTGTCTCTGCAACTACGCCTGTAGGCACAAAAACCTCGTCGTTTTTTCTGAAATGCCCTTTATTTCATATTGAAAACGCAGCTTTTGTATCGGTGCAGTATATACCACATATACAGTGTATGTTATTTGCTTATGTTATTGGTAAGGCTTATGGTCAGTAGTAGGCTGTTGGTCGTTAAGCTGTTGGGGATCAAAAGTTATACACAGATTTTTAAAATTTGTGAGGTGTTAGTTCCCCTAATCCCTGTGCTGATCAAGGGTCAACTATATTTCTCAATGTAATTTCTAATTTAATTTATTTCATTAATGCCCCCCCCCACACACACACACAGGAAACCTTGGTAGACCTTTCCCCTTCTAACTGCTCCTCTTCTCAGTTTTTTTTTTTTGTTTTTTGTTTTGCCTCAGAAATCCTATGCAGAGTCACTATGAGTCTGAATTGACTCATAGAGAACAGTAAATTCTCTCTGAAGTTACTTACACTTGTCTCTTAACTCTCAGTTACAGGGTGTGAAAAAGTGTTCAGTGGTGTTGTTTTATTCCCAGCTGAGACTTTAACCATTGTGTCACCAAGGATCCTTAGAATAATAATGTTGTTGTTGTTAAGTGCCTTTGAGTTGGTTCCGACCCATAGCGACCCTGTATAGGGTTTCTGAGGAGCAGCTGGTGAGCTTGAACCAGCAACCTTGAAGTTCAAAATGACCTTGCAGTCTGGCACATTAACTCATAGCACCATGCCAGTTACTAGTACTTGAGTCTCTGCTTTATTCTACCGTTATGATAGATACTCTCTATGTGATAGTTTACATGGGAGAACATTAATTTTACATTCATCCTATCGTATATTGTTTCATTGCCATGGTTACAATCCCCTCCATGCATCATCAACCAACCAAAGGGTATACCCTGCAAGCCCCTCTCCCTCTCTGGATCTAAAGTCAGTTGTTTTTTTAAATAGCATTTTGTTGTTAGTGCCATCAAGTTGTTTTGTGACCCTGTTTAGTGTTTCTGAGGAGCATCTGGTGGGTTTGAAGTGCTGACATTGTAGTTATCAATCCAGTGTTGATGCTGCAGCACCAGGAGTCCTATAATACCACAGATGTAGTGTGCTTTTGTTTATGTACTATATGTGCTTTAGGCACGAAAAATGGTTTTTTTTTTCTTTCCCCAAAGAACCAATGTTGGGCCCCTTGGAATAGAGCATGGAAAGGGGGAAATACAGTGGAGAGAGAAACATGGCTGCTGACACATGCTGTGTTCAAAATGAGCATCACTAGGGTTCAGCCATGCTGTACCATGCATCCCTGGGTAGGCTTCAGTAAGAAAGGTGCTTCCTCCTGTGGTTGTCTTCTGAAAATTGTAACTCCAGTCTCACCAGGAACAAATATCAGACAAACACGAATGGAGAGACATTCTAAGAAATACCTGAGCAGGACTCTTCAAAAAAGTGCTTAAAACCATCATACCCATAAAATATTCAAGGTCATTAAAATAAAGAAATACAGAGGAACTGTTATAGATAAGAAGAGACTAGGGAGACATGACTACCACCTACAATGTGGTATTATGGGACAGAAAATGGGTTTTAGTGGAAAAATGAGCGGCATCTGAATGAGGTCTGTAATATAGTTAATAGTTTGGCATGGATGTTCACTTTCACAGTTTTACAGATACACTGTGGTTTTCTAGGATATTAGTATTAGGGAGTGCTGGAGTGGGACATCCTACTTGTTGGACTTGATAGCTTGCATGTTGTTAAGATGTTGGAAGCTATACCACCAGTATTTCAAAACCCGCAGATCACCCATGGTGGTGAATATGTTTCAGCATAGCTGAATACTAGGAAGAAAGGCCTGCAGCTCCACTCTTGAAAATCAACCATTGAAAATGTTATGGTTCACAGATGAATATATATAGCAGTGGTTTTTTATTGGCAAAATTATTGCCTTCTTGGCAGGAGATCCCAGATGAAGCACAGTCATCATTGTGTATCAGTGGATGCCTGTGTGTTGTTAGGATGCTAAATAGGTTTCAAGCAGAGCTTGTAGACTAAAATGGACTAAGAAGAAAGGTCTGGCAATCTACTTCTGAAAACCAACTAATGAAAACCTTAGGATCTTAGCAGTTTGATCCTGTTGCACATAGTGTTGCAGTGAGTTGGAAGTCAATTCAATAACAGCTAATAATAGTATAGTGCTGGAAGGTACCATAGAAGACATGCAAAAAAATGCATAGTGGCCTCAGTAATGGGCCAGCAATTTTGGAGCAGGACAGGACATCATTCTGTTCTGTTGTGCATAGGTTGTCATGAGTCTGCTGGAAAACCACCAACTGTATTTCCCGTGGGGAGACGATGCCAAAGAATTCGCTGGGCTATCTTTGTAATGTTTCTGTAAATCAAAAGTTATTGCAAAATTAAGAGTTAAAAAGGTGAGCGTTGGGGAAATAACAATAATTGTGCCATCTATATTCATTACATGAAAATAATTGTATAAATGTTAAAAGAAAATGTGAATTCTTCAGTATAATATCTTAATGAGAAAAGTACAGTAGTGGTAGTATTTCTTGACTTTAGTGAAGCATTTGATGCAGTGTCTCATGGCATCTGTGCACTATTAATTCAAATTGTCCTGGATATACGCAGAGTCACATGGATTCAAAACTTGCTAGAGAACCATAAAAAATATTGATAAACCATAAATGGCTATGCATCAGGTTGGGGAATGTGCCCAGGTACTGCAAGGATCAGTGTTACCCCCTGTCTTATACAGCTGTTACATTAATGATGTAGAAGATGGAGTCAAAAGCATGTTAATGAAATTCACAGATGATATTAAATTGGGAGGTGATGCAAATAGCAGTGAGGGCAGCAAAGTAATATAATGGTACCCAGAGAGCTTAGAAATATGGAATGGAAACAACAAAATGAGATTCAGTCCCTCAAAAATAGAAAGTACTGCATTAGGAGAAAACAATAAAACAAAATAGGTATTCAAAGGGAGCGAGATCTGAAAATCATTGAATGGTCAAAAAGACCTAAGGGTGAAAATGAATACAAAAGTAGATATGAATTTATGGTATAGTGATTTTGAAGATTATAGCTACATATACAGCTTGCCACTGAGAAAGAACAGAATAGTCTTTTTTTTTCTCCCTTCATACCTCTAGTAAAATGACGTCTGGAAGAGAGAACTCATTTTGTGTCAACTTGGTACCTAACTACTGTCTACAGAATAGAAGTAGTAATAAAAATGATTAAGCCCTAGAATACTGCAGACAAGTATATTCATCTTCAGCAAATTATACTGAGCAATTTTACAAGTCTTCCCATTCATAACTGCTGATTCCACTTTATATCCCATGTAGGTGACCCTTACTTCCTCAGATAAGTAATTTACACTAAGCCTTAACACATCATACCGAACTCCCTTTTTAGCCTTTTGTTTCTCTCCTAAATTACATTTATGGATAGATTTTTTCCTACTATATTCGTATTTTCACTTAAAATATGTAGAACCCCAAAGGAAAAAAAACCCAACTGCCATCACGTTGATGGTAATTCCTGGTAAATTTCATGTGTTTCAGAGTTGAACTGTATTCCACAGGGTTGTCAGTGAGTGATCTTTTGGAAGTAGATTAACAGGCCTTTCTTTCACGGTGTTACTGAGTGGACTCAAACCTCCAACCTTTTGGTGAGTGACACACTACTGTAACTACTTGCTGAAACCATTATAGATTTATGTCATGTGTAATCCAGTCTGCATATGCCCCTAACAGCAATTTACAGAGCGAAGACCAGTCAAAAGAGTAACATCTGAGAAGTGTGTTACAGTTGAGCCCTGAGTATCATTGAAAAGGAGTAAACATAGATGAGAATGTCTATGACAAGGCAATATTGTAATAATCACAGTACAAATCAGGTTGTCTGAATATTTTACCACCCACTGATGAGAAACAATTCAGGCTAATAAATTAAGTACTATCTTTTGAATGACTATGTTTGCCTATTAAATGCCGTATAAAATAGATGTTTTAAAGTTTTTAAACAAAAAGTTATGAATTTTCATTTTTTTATGGTTAAGAATACATATTTCTATAACTTTCACACTGAAAGAAAATGTGTAATTGTGATGCCATACATAATGTTTAGGCTCAGTAAGTTCCAACTAACAACAAATACGTGAGAATTCATAAACTAGAAAGAACATTTGAGATCTTGTACATGAGGTCATAGAGGGCACAGAGATGAAGGAACACCACATATGTTTGAAAAAAACGTACTAATAAAATTAGGTGACCTTTTAAGCTTGAGAAACTGAGGAGAATCCTACATTGTATGGATTATTGGACCAACTAATCTCTAAAGTCCCTTTCTGTGCTTTGAAGATAATTTGTGGTATTTGACTGTTTGAATGCCTGTAAAATACAAAGACAATTGTGTTGTTTTGAAATCACTAAGTTAGTACCTATCTCCATCTTTCCATAACTTTCCCTAGTGTGGAATACAACCCTTCCATAGGTAAATATAACAAATTTCCTAAATATGCAACAAGAATTGTGCCATGCAAAAAGAACTCTCTCCGTCCAAGCACTAGATGCCTACGTGGTAGCATGCATGATTATGAAATGACTCATGAGCAGATAGCCTGACCTTTACACAGGTTAAATGCAGAATCCTGAATGGCAGAAGGATTGTTGATATTAAGTGTTGTTGAGTTAGTTCCAACTCATAGCAACCCTGTATAGGGTTTCCAGTGAGTGAATGGTGCATTTGAATCGCCAGCCTTATGGTTAGCACTTCAGTGCTTATCCTATGCCATACCAGGAGACCAATATGTGGGACATAGCACTTTTACAATGAAATTTTTAGAAAACTTTGTGATGAAGAATAAAAAGGAGAATAACATTTGTATACCTGAAATAACATAAACTGTTTCTTGAACTTTTTAAAAAAATCAAAGCCCAAGAGGCTTTATAAGTCTTTGAGGTAGCCTTGTCATAATTTGATTCTCACTTATCTTTCAGAGGCATAGCCTTTGTTTTTATAGTCACTTGTTGTTGTTAAGTGCTGTTGAGTAAATTCCAACCCATAGTGACCTTGTGTAAGGTTTCCAAGGAGCAGCTGGTGAGCTTGAACCACCGACCTTGCAGTTCAAACGACTTTGAAGTCTGACGCATTAGCCCACAGCGCCACACCAGGACTCCTTAGACCATAGATAAAAAATTGATCACATCAACTGACTTAAAACATGAAAGAATCTAATGTATTATTGATATTAAGTATCTAATTTTGTTCATCTAGTACTTAATGTCCTTGTTGCTGTTGTGAAGTGTCCTCGAGTTGGTTCCAACCTATAGTGACCCTGTATAGGGTTTCCGAGTAGCAGCTGGTGAGCTTGAACCGCTGACTTTGCAGTTCCTTAGAAGTCACATATTTTTAGTATCTTTGACACCATTAGCTACAGTTTTAAATTTTTTCTTTAAATCTTAACATTTGCTTCTCTTACTCAGAAATCATGACCATTCCCTTGACCTGGAGCTGTTAGGGGCCCAGTACCCTTTTATGTAAATTTTTCATGATGCTATAGACATTGTTAGGAAGCATCTTGAATATTTATAACTGAGAAGGACCCCTGGCCGTTCTTGTTATTTGGTCTCGTGAGTTTGCCCTGACAGCATAGCGACTCTAAGCACAATAGAAGAAAATGCAGCCTGGTGCATCCTAGACCATTGTAACAATTATTATTACGCTTGAGTCCATTGCTGCTGCCACTTTGCAAATCCATCTCCTTGTGGATCTTCTTCTCTTTAACTGACCCTTCACTTTACCAAACTTGGTATCTTTCACCAGAGACTGGTTCCTCCTGATAATATGTCCAGAGTATGAGACACACAGTCTTGGCATCCTGGATTCTAAGGAGTATTCTGACTGTACCTTTTACAGGACAGATTTGTTTGTTCTTCTGACAGTGTATAGTACTTTCAGTATTCTCCTCCAACACCATAACACAAATGCATCAATTCTTTTACGGTTTCTCTTACTCATTGTCCAACTTTAAAATGTGACTGAAAATACCATGGCTTGGGTCAGATGTACCTTATTCTGCAAACTGATACCTTTGCTCTTGAACACTTTAAAGAGGTTTATGCCTCAGCTTTGCCTTATACAACACATCTTTTGGTTTCTTGGCTGCTGCTCCCAGCTCAATGGCACCTAACAACAACAACAACAACTTCATTAGTGTTGATATGGTTTCAAGCAAAATGAAGCCTTTGGCAACTTCAGTCTCTTCTCCATTTATCATGATCTTATTTATTGGTCCAGTTGTGAGGATTTTTGTTTTCTTTACATTGAGGCGCAATCCATATTGAAGGCTGTGGTGTTTGATCTTCATCAATAAGTATTTTAAGTCTTTTTCACTTCCAGCAAGCAAGTTTGTGTCATCTGCATATCACAGGATATTAATGATTCTTCCTGTAATACTAATGCTACATTCCTTTTCATATCCAGTTTCCCAGATAATTTGCTCAGCATATAGATTGAATAAGTATGAGAAAAAATACAAGCCTGGCACACACATTTACTGATTTTAAATGATTCATATATATATATATATATATATATATATATATATATATATGTATGTATGTATGTATATATATATATATATATATATATATATATATATATATATATATATATATATATGTATATGTATATATGTTAAGTGCTGTCGACTCATCTCCGACCCATAGTGACCCTGTATAGGGTTTCCAAGGAGTGGCTTGTGAGCTTAAACCACTGACTTTGTAGTTCAAATGACTTTGGAGTCCAGCACGTTAGCCTACAGCACTACACCAGGACTCCGTGTATATATGTATATGTACACACACACACACACACACACACACACACACACACATTTGTGGTGTGGCACTTTAGCATTAGCACTGGACTGTGAACCACAGGGTTGACAGTTGAAACCACAGGCTGCTTCTCGAGAACCCTATACAGGGCTCCTATGAGTCAGACTCAATAGCAACCTGTGTAGGGTTTCTGAGACTTTAAATCTTTGCACGAGCAGAAAGCCTCATTTCTCCTTGCTGAGTGACTGCTGGCCTTATAAACCACCAACATTGTGATTCATGACCCAGTGCTTATTGTATGGAGCCACTGTGTTCCCATGTGTGTGTGTGTGTGTGTGTGTGTCTGTACGTGTACACACAAAACAGCAAAAATATGTGTGTATATATATAGAGAAAGAGATTGCTGGTAGCCTAGTGGTTACGAATCGGGCTGCAAACCACGAGGTCAGCAGTTTGAAACTACCAGCTGTTCCACGGGAGAAAGACGAGGCTTTCTGCTCCCGTAAAGATTTATAGCCTCGGAAACCCTGTACAGGGTCCCTATGAGTTGGAACCAACTCCACGGCACATAACCACCACCACTACTAAGTGCCATCTAGTTGGTTCCAACCCATAATTACCCTGTACTGAGTTTCAGAAGAGTGGCTGGTGACCTTGAACTGCCAACCTTGTGTTCAAATCGACGTTGTGGTCCAGCACATTAACCCATAGAGTCACACCAGGACTCACACACTCTCTCTATCCTCTCTCTCTATCTCTCTCTCTATATGTATATATGTATGTATAAATTATATTCTATATATAGTTTTTAACTGCCGTGGAGACAGTTCCTGCCCATAGCCACCTTGTATAGGGTTTCTAAGGAGTGGCTGGTGAGTTTGAACACTGACCTTGGGTTCAATCCACCTTTGTTGTCCAGCGTGTTTGTCCACAGTGTGGGCTTCAAATCTTAAAATGTTAGAAATCCCTTGGATTTCTTATATCTTACTATGAATCTGATATTGATGATATGTATACGTTTGCTAATTTTCAGCT
Source organism: Chrysochloris asiatica (assembly GCF_000296735.1). NCBI lineage: Eukaryota > Metazoa > Chordata > Mammalia > Afrosoricida > Chrysochloridae > Chrysochloris > Chrysochloris asiatica. The sequence goes on from NW_006408555.1 coordinate 18,665,573, forward strand.
CTTATTGCTTTGGGGAGGTAATGTAAGTTTATGAGGATTTGTAATTATTACCTACATTTGCAATGTTATTCTTTATAGGTTTACCCTGGATTTAAAATGTGTTATTAGGGACAGCTTGGAACATGATGGAGATTATTTTCTTGGTATTTCTCTGATGTTTAAGATTAGTATTGATTGCCTCATTTTGTCTAGTTATTTCAAGAATTCTTAAGTAACTCAGTTATACCCTCCGTTTTAAAAATCTCCCTAAAATTTTTACCTAATCTCAAACCATAGCCCCTTAGTCCTGGTGTGGTGTTGTTGGGTAAGCACCTTACCGTTCACTTTAAGTTACAACCAACAGCCAACCTTGGAAACCCTATTCAGGATTCTCTATGAGTCTGAACTTAATCAAAAGCACTTAACAACAACAACAGTTTTCACAATTTTATTTAAATTAATCAACTGTTAAAATAATTACAGAATTCTAATCATGATACTAAAACAACAAATCCATTGCCATTGAGTCACTTCTGACTCATAGTGACCCTAGAGGAGAGAGGAGAGCCGCCCTATAAGGTGTGTCCAAGTATTTAAAACTAGCTTTCTGTATTTTCCTGTTTTATTGTTATCATTTACACGTCCTAATCATGGAATCATATCTCCATATAGTTTTGTTTTCTGATAGTAGTCTATTTCTTACACTATGTAGAAAAAGGCAAGCAAGTTTCCTAAATGGTAGGTACAAAATTTAAGGCCATTTAGATCATTTGGAAATTTTAACCTAGTGTTTATCCTATAATCCCTCATCATAGTTTGAATTCATTGACTGATGATTACTTTCCTTTACAGTGATGCTGACATTTATAGAGATATTCATAATAGAATATGAAATACATTTTAGATCAGTGTCTCCAAATGGATTTCTGCTACCCGAAAATGATTTTTCTTTGTAATTCATTTGTCCCCCCCAAATAGGTATACCAGCTTTCTATAAAATTTGGAGTAAGAGATTTCAATAGTTATTCTTCTTGTACATAAAACCTGTAAATTGGATATATATTTGTTCATTTGTTTAAAATAAAAATCAGTACGTATTTTAGATACTAATAATAAAAAAAAGTACTGTAGGCTTTAACTCTTATTTCTTACGGTTTTTCTATGATCTTTCCTGTAACCATAGATCACTATTCTTGATTCCTAGCTCATTAATCAAATTCTAACATATGGTGTGATGAGCTTTAAGTTCACTTCTTTTTCACTAAACTCAATGCAATTGCATATTATCAGGCAATAAGTGAGCAAAATGAAATAGTGGGACTTCAATGTCACCTTTACAGACTTATATAGAAACCAGACCATAATAGTTTTATTTTCTTAGACTCTCTTCAGTGTCACAAGTTTTTTAATAATAAGAAAAATATATTACAAAAATGCTTGATAGTGAAGCATTCTTGCCTTCTTTACTCTAAATTATTATTATTAACTTAGTCCTTAATTTTATGAAAAGCCTATGTGGGTTATTTGACATGAACTATTTTGGGGAGTTTAGAATAGCTCTTTATATGTGAATTAGCATATTGCTTATATGATGTTATAAACTATAATTAGTCTATAGTTTTCATGGAGTCAATGCCAGGGTTTTAACAGGTTTTCAAATTACGTTATTTTGAGAATGTGGGTGTAGAATCATTTTTGTTTGGTTGGTGTCTTTTGATAAGAAGTTTAACTCTGGACTACAAGATTAATTATGGGTTTTCCATAATTTAAAAAAATTGTTCTTGAAACTACTTCAGACTGTGTAGATTTGCATATAATTGCATACAATTGATCTTTCAGTCCTTTTATTAACCCTTCAAGTTCATACTTTTTTCTAACTATTGGCTTCAGTTATGCAGATTCTTGCATGGTGTTCTGCATTTTCTTGTTATCATAACCTTTTTACAGAAAATTATGCCAAAGAGCTGTTTAACATTTCTGCCAAATGCTGGCTTATTATGCCTCTTGGTGGTTCTGTCCCAACCTGTTCTAAATATATTTTAATCCTTTCTCATTTCCTTTAACTCCCCTGAAAAACGTTATTTCATATTTTGCTTCTATGTTTCCCTTATTTTTAGTATGCTTTCCTTGACTATTAGCAAAATATATCCTTTCATTCCCCCCTCTTTTACATTTTCTATGTAATTTTTTGTGTATGTACTCATTTTTGTAACCAATCAGTTTTTAAAACTTTGTATTGTGAATTGAGTGAAGGTTTACAGAGAATATCATCAGTTTTACATTCAGCAAATCATACACTTTGTTTCATCTCAATGACTTCAGTCCCCTCCATGTACCAACAGTTTTCCCACTTCCTCCTGTGGTTCTTATTTCTATTCCACCATCATTGTCATCCCTTCTCAACTTTGGACATGTTATCAGGAGTGACCAATCCCTGGAAAAGGATAGCATGCTTGATAAAACGGAGGGTTAGCGAAAAAGAGAAAGACCCCCCAGTGAGATGGATTGGCACACTGGCATCAGCAGTGGTCTCAAGCTTAACAATTGTGAGGATGGCACAGGAGTGGGCAGTGTTTTGTTCTGTTGTACTTGGGTTTTCCATGAATGAGAGCAAACTCAAGGGCACCTAACAATAACAATAGATGATCTGTGGGAGAAAGATGACGCTTTTTACTCCCGTAAAAGTATACAGGTTCCGAAACGCTTACAGGGTCACTGTGAATCAGAAGAATATACTGTGCTCTTAGATGTTGTTGTTATTAGGTGCCATCTAGTTGGTACCAACTTATAGTGACATTATGCACAAAAGATCAAAACACTGCCTAGTTTTGTGCAAATCTCACCGTCTTCTCCAACACCATAACTCAAATGCATCAATTCTTCTATGGTCTTCCTTATTCATTGTCCAGCTTTCACATGCATATGTTGTTGTCAGGTGGCATTGAGTTGGAAGTGACTCATAGCGATCCCATGCACAGCAGAACAAAACAATGTCCGATCCTGGGCCAGCCTCACTACCGCTGCCACACTTGA
>NW_006408555.1:18670959-18672692 GCF_000296735.1 Chrysochloris asiatica
TTCTTTTTGATGATGAATGCAACACCATTACTTTTCAGTTTGTCATTCCCTGCATAGTAAACCATGTGGTTGTCAGGTTCAAAAAGGCCAATAAGATACCAGTCCATTTCAGCTCACTAATGCCTAAGATATCGATGTTGATGCGTTCCATTTCATTTTTGACAACTTCCAATTTTCCCAGATTCATACTACATACATTCCATGTTCCGATTTTCAATGGATGTTACAGCTGTTTTCTTCATTTTGAGTTGTGGCCCATGAGCAAATAAAGGTTTTGTGCGCTTTTCTTCCCAGAGCTTAACTGTATTCACGTCATCATGGTCAACTTTACTTTGAGGAGGCTTTTTTTCCTCCAGTCGCATTCTGAGTGCCTTCCCACCTTTCGGTCCTGTATCTGACAGTGTCTCTGCTATTCATAGAGTTTTCAGTGACTAGCAATTCAGAAGTAGTTCATCACTCTTTCTTCCTAGTCTGTCTTTTGTCTGGAAGCTCATCTGAAACCTGTCCACCATGGGTGACCCTGCTGGTTATTTAAAATACCAGTGGCAGAGCCCTCAGAATCATAGCAACTCAATCTACCACAGCATGACAGACAGACAAGTGGTGGCCATTTGGTTTTCTGTCGATACTGTCACTTTAAATTTTGATATCAATCCTGATATAATCAAGATACAATCAAGATGTTCTCTCCTGATACTATGAATCCTGATACAATTAAGATATTCTCTCCCAAGATGGCGGCTCTGGGAACAGCTGAGTGTCTTGAACCAGAAAACAATGGATTTCTGGAGTCTACTGCAAATTCTCCAGCTATAAACCCTCCGATTCTCCAAACATACCTTTATATTTGTTTCAGAGTTCCAACACCATCTCTTGGCCCAGTATTCCGTGTTGTTGTTAACGGAGCCCCTCACTACACGTATACCCGATCCGCCATCTTGAAGGTACAAGGCCTGGTAGTGTAGTGGTTAAGAATCTGGCTGTGAACCCTAAGGTCAGCAGCTCGAATCCACCAGGCCCACCACGGGAGAGAGATGAGCTTTCTGCTCCTTGTAGTTCAAAAGGCCATGGAGTCTATCCACATGCATATGAGGCTACTGAAAATACCATGGTTTGGGTCAGAAGCTCTTTAGTCCTCAAATTGACATCTTTGCTCTTGAACACTCATGGATGGAAGACTCAATACTGTGAAAATGTCAGTGCTTTCTATAGATATAATGTAGTCCCTATCCAGATCCAAACATCATTCTTTAAAGAGAAGGAAAAACTGCTCATTAGATTTATATGGAAAGGAAAGAAGCTTCAAATGAGCAAACCATTACTTAAGAACAACAAAGTTGTATTTGGGACTCTTCTGTCCTCTACTAAGTTCTGAAATACTTTGAGGATAATTTGTGTGTTAGAGCTTCTCTTAATGTTTTGTAGTATTCACCAGTAAAGCCATCTGAGCCAGACTTATTTTGCAGGGGTGGGGAGGGGAATTTTTTTAATGATCTGATCAGTTTCTTGTTTTGTTACAGATATGTTCATGTTTTCTAATTCATTCTGTATTAGTTTAGGTAAGTTGTATGCTTTTCTAAAATTTGTTCCATTTCTTCTAGATTTTAAAATCTGTTGGGAGTACAGTTTTTGATGTTGTTGTTAAGTGCCGTCGAGTCGGTTCCGACCCATAGCGACCCTGTACAGGGTTTCCGAGGGTGTAAATCTTTACGGGAGTAGAAAGCCTCATCTTT
>NW_006408555.1:18672797-18673951 GCF_000296735.1 Chrysochloris asiatica
TCATCTTTCTCCCGCGGAGCAGCTGGTAGTTTCGAACCGCTGACCTTAAGGTTCGCAGCCCGATTCATAACCACTACGCTACCAGAGCTCCTTACAGTTTTTGATAGTATTCTGTTATTATCCTTTTAAAACTCCATTGGTTGTCACATCACCCATAATCATTGTTTTCTTGATTTCCTTTTCAGAGCTGTCTGTATTAGTGAAAAGGAATCCAACTGATTTTTGTGTGTTGATCTTGTACCCTGCCACTTTGCTAAATCTTTCAATGAGTTACAATAATATTCTTGCTGAGTCTTAGGGATTTTCTGTGTATAGGATCCTATGAGTTACAAATAGGGTTTTACTTCTTCTCTGTCAGTTTGGTTGCATTTAATTTCCCTTTCTTGTCTTACATTTTTGTTAAGTGCTGTCTAGTTGGTTCTGACTCATAGCTACCCTGTATAGGGTTTCTGAGGAGCAGCTGGTGGGTTTAAAATGCCAACCTTGTGGTTCAAAGTCCAGTGCTTATCTTAGTCTTGTTAAAATGTCTAACACAACATTTAATTTTTTATTATTAAGTACTGTTGAGTCAGCTCCAACTTATAGTGCCCCTGTATAGGGTTTCCTGGAGTCCTGATGTGGCACTGTAGAATAAACACTGGACTGCATGGTTGGTGGTTCAAACCCACAAGCCACTCCTCCGAAACCTTATTCAGGTTTGCTGTGAATCAGAATTGATGGCACTTAAGAACAATTGGAATTCTAAAAAGCTACTGTTTGGTTTTAGCATAGTTTAAACCACCAACCTTTCTATTAAGAATCCAGTGCCACACCAGGACTCAGTTTTTAACACCAGTAGTGATAAAGGGCATCCTTGTCTAGTTCTTGTTTGCAAAGGGAATATTTTCATTTTCATTCCATTGGGAGTAATACTGGCTGTAGTATTTGTATTTTGTTGTTGTTAAGTGCTGTCAAGTAGTATTTGTATATATGCCCTTGTTGCAGACCGTGTAAGACTGGTCAGAGGTTCGAGGCCCTCTAGGGCCGAGTGTAACAAATGAGGCCACTGGCAGTCAATGGCAAATTGCTTTCATATTAATATTCAGGTATATATATTAAATTAATACACTGGGGCCTTTGACAATCCACAGATAAATGTGATATTTTCCTAAAGC
>NW_006408555.1:18674613-18688235 GCF_000296735.1 Chrysochloris asiatica
CCTCTCCTTGTGAACCGAACCCCAATGTCGAGGCGGGTCCCCTACATTGTGTTGAGGAATTTCCTTTGCATATTATTTTCATCTTTACCTTCCTTTGTTTTGTTCAATTTGTTGATTTTACTAATCATTTCAAATAACCTACTTTGTATCATGATGATTTTTTGCTTTATTTTTACTGTTTGATTTTCAAAAATATACTATTGTGTTTAGTTGTAACTGCAGCCATCCTTTACATATAAATTTGATGTATTTGAATATGTAAACTCCCAAATTTCTTTCCACTCTGAAGCATGCTGTCTTTTCTTTCTAAGCATTATTATAAAAATTCAAGATGAAAGATAATTCATGGACAACTGATAAAGGGGAATTTATGTTGCTTTGGGAGTGGCAGAAACTGGGTATCATTATGGATTTGTAGAAGTTGATTAAACTAAGCAGAATGACTCTACTCTTGATCTCATTGCATCACTTAGGCTGACCTGTACCTTTTGTTATTAAAATGGTGTTACTTTGGCTTGGAAATGTATTGTATATTTGTCTGTAAGCACATCCCAACTTGTAAATATTGCTTAAATGGAGGGAAGAATGTTCATGACAGTTCAGTTAAAAAAGACACATGCAGTCCAAGATGTTTCACTACCTATTTGAAGCAAGTCCATGATGTCATCAGAGGTAGTTCATTGAAACAAAGAAGATTGAACTTACATCACTCAGTGTTTAAGGCTAACTCTGTAGGCTTGATATCACATTTCCGATATTATCCCCCTTGAGCCAAAGCAGGAAGAAAAGAGGAGAAAAGGAGAAAGAACAGGTAGCAGCTTTTTAAAGATAGAAAAGAAAGCCTGAAGAGAAGAAGAAAATCAAGAACAGTAATTTCCTTCAGGGTTAGTTTAAAGCCTTGTAAATAAAACAGGACAATTGATAGAAGAATAAAGGCTAGAAATAATATTTTGTAGTAGGATTAATTCACTTGGATGGCACCCAGTACTTGTGGAAAGTGTAAAGAAGAAAGAAGTAAGAAAGCTTAACGAAAACAATAAATTGCCTTTCAGCCTTTAAAATTATTTTTGCAGATCCTATTATAGTAGCGAAAAAAATGGCTGCAGAACAAATCTTAAGAATTGTTGTTTCCAGCTGCCCATCTGTCACTAAAAAGACTGTGTATAAAGAAAAGTGGAAGAAGCAATAAAAGGCGCATATGTGTTCTATTCATCAGTATATCATCTTCAGATGACGATATTTTTTTAGCCCTGTTACAAAGCTAAAATTTTATGTAAATTAACTGATACTCCCTGATTTCAGATCTTTTCCTTTCCTTTAATTTTGAAGAGTTTATAGTCTTTTTTCATTACCTAAGCAAAACATCATCTCATTTATTTTCTTATAAGGGTGTTTTGTTTTTTGTTTTTTTGCCCAGAGTTGATACTGTGATTTTAGTATAACTTTTCAGTTATTCAGTATATTCAGTTGCTTCTTCTAACTTCAGAAGTAAGGTATTGGACCCATTTTTTTGAATTAGTTTTTATTGTGAACTGAGTGATAGTTTACATGGGAGAACATCGACTTTACACTGTCGTTTCATTGCAGTGATTATAATCTCCTCCGTGCATCATCATTCAACAGTATTTGCATCCATTCCCTGTTTTTTTTTTGTTGTTTTTTTTTTGGGGGGGGGGGTTGGGGGGATGTACACAGAAACAAACAGGAATATATAATAATTTAAAAAACCAAAGGGCACATTCTGCAAGCTTGCCTCATGGCCACCAGCACCCAGTCCCTCTCTTTCCCTAAGTCCAGAGTCCTCAGCAGCTCTTTCTCTCCATGTCCTCATCTCTGCCTCCATCTCTGGTGTCCTGCTTCCCTGGATAGGTCCCTCCACTCTGCTTGTGCTCTTCTCCCATGATGATCCTGGGGTCCTCTGTTTCTGTACTGTAACATTAACTGCTCCTTTGTTTTTGTTACAAAACTTCCACCTTTACAGTTGTGACAGTTACAATTAGTCATTATAACAAGTTCTCACAACTGAATCGTTTTAAGAATCTTATCCCCATCTCTTGTCACCTGATCCATCTAGACAAGATGAAAACTATTCCGTGGGTACTCTACCTTCTCCCACATACTCTGAAACTAAACTCCCTCTTGAAAACTTGTAAGCCAGTCACTTCATGCCTTTATTGCCCCCTCATTTTAGGTACCCAACGTCTAAGTTGCCTGTCCCCATTGATACTTGATGTGAATGTGTGAACCCTCTCAGTTGGTATTTTGAGCTACTACTTACATAAGTATAGGTTAAGTTCATCAAGTTGTAGCAATTTACACTTGTTTCTTATATATATAATATGTATATTTTATCTTCTTCTAGTTGAGTTCTGATAGTCAAGCCATCATGACTAGGTCATATGGCTACTATCTGCAAGTTTGGGCATTCTTGTGTGTGTCTCTCACTTCTTATCAGTTGGATGCTTCACTCTCAGCTCTAGCCCTCTGTGGCTATGTCCTTGTCCATGGGCTCAGGAGTCCCCAGGTCTCACCACAGTTTGGACCAACCAGTCCTTCCTCTTCTATCTTATCTCTAAGTAAATGAGAATCTGTGGAACATGGTTGAACTCAGCCCGTTTGTTCATTGCTGCATTTCCCCATCTTCCACTCACCAGTATACCAACATGGTCTCCAGCAAGCTTTCATGCCTGCTCGTGTGTTCCCTTTGAGTTTAATTCTTGGAGGGGGGTTTGTTTTGAAGGGACTTGATTGATTGCACTGATGGCTTCCCAGCGAACAGTTTGCTTTTTCTTTTAAAAGCCAATCGTATTACCATTTTTGTGTTAGATTTTTCCTGCTGGTTTTTCTTTGAAGGTTGGACCCATTTTTAAACAGTACTTCTTTCATTCTCAAAGCTGACCAGAAAACAGTAAATGTACAGAAAGGCAGAATTGGATATAAGCTCCAGTATGATATGTGGTCTGTGTATGTTCTGAAATAGAGACTGTATATATACCATATGCAGAAATAATCAAATCAGGACTTAAAATGTCAGAGTTGAATAAGAATCCCATACTAAAAGACCAAGTTGAGTAACAGCAGAATTTCTTTAGAATAATAAAATGGACAAGAATAGAATATTAATCTACAAGTTTTCTCATTTAATCAAACAATCTTGCTTTCATATTCATAAAACTGAAACCTGCAATAACATATTTATATTTTTTTGTTATAAATGGATCATTTCCTCTGACTGTTCATGGAATGCCCAAAGTTAAATTTTAAATAAGAGAAATCAGAAAAATGTCATTGATATGGTCTCTACTCATTATATAAATAAGGGAACAATAACTCATTGCCAGTGCTTCAAAAGCAGGTCTTATAGAAACCTTGAGATAATTTATCATTGAGTGATTTTTTTCTCATCTTTGTCATGAATGCTATCTCAAAAGCACATAGTTACAAACATTTAAATGTTTTATGTTAACATTTTGTTCATTTCAGATTCTTGGAAGAAAACCCAGTAACATAGTCCTTAATCAAATTTTTTTCTAATTTTTTTCATCGTTGGCTTCTTCTCCATCACCATTTCAGTCTTTCCTCTTATCTAGATTCCCCTTTTATAAGTAGCTATAGTTAATGATCAAAACTCTAGTCTTCAGCTCTGTTTTACCACTGCTTTTTCACTGTATATGTTTGATATTATAGTCTTCAGAGTCAGTGGATACTATCCCAGAAGAAGCTTATTGCCTCAAATAATATGGCAGCAAAGAGTATGGGATTCATAGGAGAGTGAATTTCCTGTTTGCGTTGGTTGATGATTGTTTCTATTGAAAAGCAGAAATGATTAAAGGCCTGTAGATTTCTACAGTGTACAGGGTAACTAAAAAAACATTGCTACTAGGATTCCCTGGTAGTGTAGTGGGTTACCAAAAGGTCAGCAGTTTGAATCCACCAGATACGCCATGTAAGAAAGATAAGACTTTCTGTTCTCATAAAGGTTTACAACCTCAGAAATCCTATATAGGATTACTGTGAGTTGGAACCAACTTGATGGCACTTAATAACAACTAGGATTCTAGTTTATTCATACATGAGCTCATGCCAAATATGTTTAAACATGTCTCTGCTATCAGTGGATGGCTACAGGGTCTCTCAATTATATCCTTGTTACAGTTCTGTTGTTGTTAAGCGTTGTTAAGTCAGTTCCAACTCATTGCGAAGTATAGGGTTTCCAAAGAGTGGCTACTGGGTTTGAACCACTGACCTGGTGTTAGCAGTCCAGTGCTTATCCTACAGGACTCCATAGCCTTGTTACTGTCCCATTAAAAAAAAAAAAAAGTCTGATTAAAACAGTGCCTTCCCAGAGTGTCTGCTCAGCAAGTTAAATTCAAGGCAGAGAGGTTATGGTGACTGTTTTTCGGTATTCCAAAGGGTCATATTGATAGATTTTCTTGAGGGACACAAAACAATCACAGGAGCTTATTCTGAAGAAAATTGAAAACTATTGTGAGAAAAGGGTCAGAAAAATTGTGCCGATGAATTTTTTTTCTCATCAAGGCAGGGTACTTGCTCATTCTTATAGGATAGCAAGGGCTGTCCTATGAGAATTTTGTTGGGAAACCTTTTTTCATCCACGTTAAAGCCCTGAACTTGTCCCTTCTTACTTCTTTTGTTCCCCAAACATCAGGAACACTTAAAAGGAACACATGAGACCTGTGAGGATGCCAAAACTGACATTTGATGTAGTGTAAATTGAAGTGCACAGAGTTCTTCAGGAAAGGGTTAGAGAAATGGAAACACTGCCTCAGAAGTGTACAGACCTAGATGGAAGATAAGTTGAAAAACAGTGGCTTCACATTTTACTATTTTTATTTAATAAAGGTTTCTGTAGTTTTGGAGACCTAGTGTAGCACTGTGGGTTAATACGCTAGACTGCAAAGTTGATTTAAACTGCAATATCTATGGTTCATGCTCACCAGCTGCTCCTGGGAAACCCTATACAAACTCAACTATGGGTTGGAACTGACTCAATGGCACTTAACAGCAACAACAACATAGTTTTATAGCAATACTTTGGGACTTACACTCATATTAATACAGCGATTTCCTTATTTGGAATGATCCATGTAAAATTCCTTGGAAAGTAACTTATCTAGGTAAATATATTCTATCATGAATATTTGATGATTTGGTTATTTACATAAAACTTTCCATTTAAACTAATTTCTGTGCTTTAAACACAGGAGTTTAAAAAGAAGCTATTAGTTTGTTATTCTATACGTTGTCCAAAAATACGAATGTTATATTCAGATTATAAAAAGTAGACTGATAGAATAGGTAGAATACAAGAAACATGCAATTATTAAATGTTTGGTAAATTAAGGCTAATTCAGTTAATCAGGTCATTTGTTAATTGTTGATAAAATAGGTAAAGCTGGTAGGACATTTTTTTGAGCCTTAAGTTTCTCACTTGATTCTATATGAAAAATACATTTCTAAAAGAATGTTCTAACTTTCAAAACTAATAATTTGGTGGACCATAACATAAAATCTTCCATCTATAAAATGTCCAGAAATTCTGGATTGGTTTTTTAAGTTTTTATTGTGAATTATGTAATAATGTACATGGGAGAACATTAGCTTTACATTCATCCTATTTTATTTAATTTCGTTGCAATGATTACAATTCCCTGAACGCATCATCAAACACCCAAAGGGAGGGTACACCCCGCAAGCCTGTCCCCTGGCTGTCAACACACAGAGACCCTCTCCCTCCCAGAGTCCCCAGCCGCTCCATCTCTCCACGTCATCGTCTGCCTCCATCTCTGGCGTCACTGCTTCTCTGGATAGGGTCCTGCACTCCACTCTTCTCCCTTGATGGTCCCAGGGTCCTCTGCTCCTGGACTGCAAAGTCAACCACTCCACTCCTTTTCCTACGAAACATCTACCTTTACATTTCCAACCCTCATAGTCAGTCCTGATAGCAATTATTCACTCTTCTACCAGAAGAGTCCCATCCCCATCTCCTTCACCAGCCCTGTCCAGATAGGTTGGAAACCACTCAGTGAAGATTCTACATTCCCCTCGTATTCTCTGAAACTAGGCTTCCTCTTGGAAGCTTGGAAGCCTTTGTAGTCCCCTCATTTTGGGTAGCCAATGTCTGAGTTGACCATCCCTGTCAACCCTGTGTCCCGAGGAGGTGGAATGATCCTTGCTGTTAAGATTTGTTCCCTCTTTTGAGTTACTACATCCACAAACATAGGTCAAGTTCATCAAATTGTAGCAGATTACTTTTTTTTTTTTCCTCTTCTTTCTTCCTCTAGTCGAGTTTTGGCCATCCAGCCATGGAAACCAGGTCAGATGGATACTATCTGTAAGTTTGGGTGTTCTTGTGCATCTCCCTCACTTCATATCAGCTGGACCCTTCACTCACCACTCTAGTTCTCTGTGGCCATGCCCTTGTCCCTGGACCCAGGAGTCCCCAGGTCTTGCCATGCTGCTGGCCAACCATGTCTCAACCCAGGTTCACAGGAGTCTATTGAATGTGGTCGGATTTAGCTCACAACTTCATTGCTGTTTTTCCCCCACTTCCCATTATCCGTGACCAACATGCTCAGCAGCAAGACCACATGTTAGCCTTGAAAGGTGGCTTGCCCTGAGGGGACCTGACCACTTACTTGCCTTGATGACTCCCAGGTGAACGACTTGCTTGTTCTTGTAGTAGTCAATGAAACTACTGTTGTGTTTGATTTTTCCTGCTGGTCTTTTAAGAAGTATCTTCTGTTCTTCTAGCCATTCCATGCTGGTCTGTTTGTCCTTCAGTGGAAATTTCCCACCTCAAAAGGTTCTGGATGAGGATCAGGAATTCCACTTACCGTCTTTTGCAATGCAAAGGCTCCACAGAAAGCCTCCTTCACTGGGCAAGTTCTAGCCCCATTTTAGGTATTCCAATCAGTTATAGGCTGAAGATGGATTTACAAGCTTTCTATGGTGATGTTTCTGGCTATTCTTTCTCTCCCTGTCAAGAGTCTATTTTTCAATAGTAGATAAGGGAAACCAAGATTCAAAAGACAGCCAAGCATCTTAACATTATTTCCCTTCTTTTACCCATTCAAACCATGCCTCAATCCCTGTATCCCAGAGTCCTGTTTTTCCAAGGTTGTGTGTACATTATTATTTACCTCTGGACCACTTAGCCCAAGCAAACCTGCCTAACTGTCACTTATCCACCTTGTTCTTTTGTTCTTCTCCCCCTTCTAGTGTATCCTCCCCTCAGCACCCAAACTATCCTGTGCTATTCCCTACCCTGTGCTCCACCTTCCCCTCCCTCCCTTCACCCTACCCCATGGACCCCAATACCCAGCAAATAATTTTTTTGTCCCTTTTAGTGTGAGTACTTTTTCTTAATCTTTTACAATAATGGTCCTATGCAGTATTTCTCCTTTTGTAACTGTTTGTTTTCACTCAGCATAATGTCTCAAGGTTCATCCATGTTATGTGGTGGCTTGCAGCTTCCTTGTTATTCAAGGTAGCATAATATTCCATTGTGTGTATGTACCACAGTTTGTCCATTTTTCCATTGATGGGCACTTAGTCTGTCTCCATCTTTTTGCTATTATACATAGTACTGCTGTGAACAGTGGTGTGCATATATCTACTCATGTTATGGCTTGTATTTCTTGTGGATAAATGCCAAGTAGAGGAATTGCTGGAGTCCTGGTGTGGTGCTGTGGGTTAATGCATCAGACTGCAAAGCCATTTGAATTGCAAGGTTGATGGTTCAAGCTCACCAGCTGTTCCTTGCAAACCCTATACAGGGTCGCTATGGGTTGGAACCTACTTGACAGCACTTAACAACAACAACAAGGTATCTCTATTTCCAACCTTCTGAGAAAACGCCACATTGTTTTCCAGAGTGGTTGGACCATTTTGCAATCCCACCAGCAATGTAGGAGGGTCACAGTCTCTCTGCATCCTCGCCAGCATTTATTGTCCTTTACTTTTTTGATCTTTGCTGTTATTGTTGGTTTGAGATGATATTTCATTGTTGTTTTGATTTGCATGTCTCTAATGGCTACTGATCATGAACATTTCTTCATATGTATGTTGGCTGCCCACATTTCTTCCTTGGTGAAATGTCTGTTCATGTCCTATGCCATTTTTTAATTGGGTTATTTGTCTTTTTCTTGTAGAGATATTGTAGTTCCTATATATTTTAGAAATGAGTTCCATGTCGGATGTGTTGTTGCAAAAGATTTTTGCCATTCTGTGGGCTGGATTAATTATTTTTAAAAATCTTTTAAAATGAATCACTGAGCCAACATGAAATTAAGGAAAATTATTTCCTAGGGTCCTCAAACAAAGACAAAGAAGAACTTGAGTAAATGTGAGCTAACACTGCAACTGCTTTGAGGCGGTTGTCTGTCTCAGTTCCCAAGGTTGTATGGTTGTACTGCCATGTTGGACATGGGCCTGTAGAGAGCACAGAATTGTAACTAAGACTTCCATACAGAAAACCGGAACTGCCAAAGTTTACACCTTTGTTTACAGTAGGATATGCTGAAAGCTTGAAAACTTGACTGACTAGCACAGGTCTCTGGGTTTAGGGACTGAGGATGGAGAGAAAGATTCCTTGTATCCATTGCCCCATTTGCCTGTTACCATCCTGGTGTAGAGGTCATATTAATCTTGTTTGCATAGTATGTTGTTGTTAAGTGCCATCTGGTCAGTTCTGGCACATAGTGACCCTGTATAGGGTTTCCGAGGAGTGACTGGTGAGCTTGACCTTGCAGTTATCCACAGCACCACACCAGGACTCCCAAACTGAGAAATTACTGTATAATTTCAACTTGAGCTAGAAAAACAAAAAAATTTTTGAAATCCTTTAACTAAGGGTTCTCATTAGTTGTTATTGTTGAGTGTGTTCGAGTCAGTTCCGACCCAAAGCACCTCTGTATAGGGTTTCCAAAGAGCAGCTGGTGAGCTTGAACCACTGACCTTGCAGTCAAACTGACTTTGCAGTCTAGCACATTAACCCACAGTGCCATACCAGGACTCCTCTCTTAAGTAGACCTCCATTAAAAATGAGCTCATACCCCACCATTAGAAAACACAGAAAGAAAACCATCCTAAATGAAAACCAATAGATACAATATAGCATTGTTATTGTTGTTAAGTGCCATCGAGTCGATTCCGACCCATAGTGACCCTGTATAGGGTTTCCAAGGATCAACTGGTGAGCTTGAACCACCAACATTGCAGTTTAAATGACTTTGCAGTCTGACGCATTAGCCCACAGCACCACACCAGGACTCCGTTAGATGTCCCATGAATGTACAACTATAGCATTATCAGAGATAGTAACTGCTAAATACCTAAAAACATAAGAGAAGGAATGGAAAACATAAGAAAAGTACAGGCAGTATTAAATATCCAGACAGATCTGAAAAAGAAAACAAGAACTTCCACAAATAAAAATATTTGAAATCAAAAGTTCCTTTTTCAAAGTAGGTAAATAATACAAAGATTCTGAAATTTCCCCAGAGCAAAAAAGTATTTCCTTCTGAGTTGAACAGGGAGATTCCCTATAGATATGCTCTTTACTCAAAGCGCATGCCATTTGCCATAGTGGCTTCTGGATGTTAACGTGTGACTCAGGGAGTTAACTTATTGAGTCCCTGAAAATCCCAAGCCAGCATGCCATTTGTTAGTTACACTGAACAGCCTCCTCAAAATAAGCCACACAATACTGAAGTTGATCCTGTTAGATTAAGACAAATTAAAAATCTAATACATAGTTTTGCTGTAAGGTTCTAAGGGTCGAAGGCCAATATAGTATATTGCAGTAAGGCTATAGGTTACCGATGCCCCAATATTTTGTCATAATAAGCCAAATGGGGATGAAACACCTAGCAGTTGCCCATAAATCTATTAGCAGTTAACTGTCAATGTCCCATATACCAGGATAATTTGTTAATTCAAAGGTAGTTCTTTTTTCACTAGACCTTGTAAACTCCTTTCTGAAACATCAATAAACCATCTGCTTTGACTTGTTAATCAAATGACTTTATTCAGTCTAAAGCAATTTTTTCCTAATAAAAACAGAGTATTTATCTTCATGACTATAAAAGGGGATTGTTTTCAACTGTTCACTTATAGTTAAGAAGCACATTTAGTTTGGATTGATTTCCAATGCTTCGGTCATATCTTGTCACTTTCCATTTCTTACACACAGCATCTCAGTTTAGCCATTTAAGAAGGGAAAAACAGTTAACTTCTGGATGTGATATGGGACTAGGGCTCAAACACTAAGAAGAAAGTTTGAGAAGGGAAGAAGCCACCTGAAATGGGTTTCTCCAAGTATATCAGCATTTTTATACCAAGATTCTCCTTCATTTCAAAGTTTTTCTCTCGTTTCCAATAGTGTTCACACTAGCCCCTGTTTCTCTCTCCACGGAGTTTCCAAGTGCTAGCCTTTTATTCAGTATTGCTCAGTTCTGAGTCATGGGGCTGATGTTTATCTACAATAGAAACTTTTTATCCTTCCTAAGTTTAACTGTGTTACTATAAAGTACAGTCAGCCTTAGTGAGAAGGGATCATAGCATGTGAAACCCTGCAAGGCTTCCCCTTTTCTCCAACCTACCAAACTGAAATAAAATGAGTGTTCCTGAGTTATCTGTGGGAATACTCTCAGTGTTGTGTGAATGAGCATCTTGAGGAATCGTCACGCTTCTTGCACCCTCTGTCCTTGGAGCTTACTGCCAGCTGGCAAATGGAGCACAGCCTATGACCTCTGACCTTGAATCAGCTCCTCTTGGACTGTTAGAAAAATGATGTCTGGGAAGAGGTCTGGGCATTTGAGTAATTACTGATGCTGCCCTTTTGAAAAACAAAGAAGAAACTCATAGGTATCCTTAATGAGCAGAGAGGCCTCAAATGCAGTACAAATCATGTTGCATTCTGGGAATTGTTTCTTAGGGGGACAGTTTTCCTTTCCACTACAAATCTCTGAGTAAAGGGAGAAATGCAGCAAACAAAAAATGTAATTAAAATGCCTAAAGTATTTTAAAAACTCATTTTGGTTTCTCTTTATTAAGTCATCATCTGGTGAGTCACTAGCAGCTGCTTGAAAACCCTATACAGGGTTATTATGGGTTGGAACTGACTCATTAGCGCTTAACAGCAGTACATATATATGCAATTCAAACCGACCTTGGGGTACAGTGCCTTATCCTGCAGTGCCATGTACAACAATCCATTGCCCAAAGGAGCGCTGGTAGTATAGTGTTGGCCTGCTAACCACAAGGCGAGCTGTTTGAAACCACCAGTGGCTCCGTGAAAGATGAGACTTTCTGTTCCCTTAAAGATTTGCAGTCTTGGAAACCCTGACCGGAGTCACTTTGAGTTGGAACTTACTTGACAGCAACAGCCTGCACCCAAGCATAAAGTCTTCTCACTTACCTCACATCCTAAGTGCGAGATGTTATCAATCATGAACTCTCCTACTGAGTGGAGTGGAGTGTTCTCCAGACTGGAGGTTACTTTCATAGGGACAAGTGGATCTTTTACCAGAAATAAAAAATCAGGTGTGAATGAGAATGACAGTCTTTTTCTATATGAGAGAAACTGATGGACAGCTTCCCTGATGTTAATATTTAGAAGGATAAATTTGACTTGCTATGAGAGTTCCAGAAAGTTTTAGAAAATCGTGTGCTAAAGTTTCTACATAGATTTCTTTCTTTTTTTTTTTTGGTGTGTGTGTGTGTGTGTGTGTGTGTGTGTGTCTGGTGTGGTGCTGTGGGTTAATGTGCTGGACTGCAAAGTCATTTGAATGGCAATGGTGGCGGTTCAAACTCACTCCTCAGAAACCTTATATAGGGTTGCTATGGGTTGGAATGGACTTGATGGCACATAACAACAGGAGTACATATATATGTATTTCAAACCGACCTTGGGGTACAGTGCCTTATTCTGCAGTGCCATGTACATGCATACACACATGCATACATACAGAGAGAAAGGTGGCTCAGTAGGATAAGCACTAGACTCCAAACCACAAGGTCAGTGGTTTGAGTCCTCTGTGGGAGAAAACGAAGCTTTTCTGCTCTGGCAAAGTTTGACTGCCTAGGAAACCCTATGCAGTGTTACTATGAGTTGAAACCAACTCGGTGACACCTAACAACAGCAACAACATATATATAGAAATTTTTTTTATCCTCCCTTGAGCTTTACTGTATAGTATATCATACAGTTAGCCTTAGTGAGAATGGATCATTGCTTGTGAAGCTCTGCAAGGCTAACCCACAAAATTAACCCTTTTCCCTCTAACCTACTACCAAACTGAAATAAAATGAGTATTCCTGAGGTATCTGTGGGGAATACTCTCAATGTTGTATGAATGTTGGTTCTTGGGAAATCATGATGCTTCATGTACCTTCTGTTGTTGCAAGAATATGTATGTTATTAGGTGCAATCAAGTCACTTCAACTCATAGTGACCCTATGCACAACAGAATAAAGCACTGCCGGTCCTACACCATCCTCATAATTGTTGTTATGTTTGAACCCATTGCTGTTGCCACTTTGCCAGTCTATCTTGTTGGGGGTCTTATTTTATGCCAGCCTTCCACCTTTCCAAACATGATGTCCTGCTCCAGGGTCTGGTCCCTCCTGATAAACTGTCCAAAGTATTAGGGATAAGGTGTCACCACAGTGGCTTCTAGGGAACAGTCTGGCTGCATTTCTTTCAAGATAGATTTGTTTGTTGTTCTAGCATTTCACGGTACTTACAGTATTCTTCATCAACACTATAATTTAAATGTATCTGTTCTCTGGTCTTATTTATTGTCTAACTTATACATGCGTATGAGTTTATTGAAAATACCATGACATACATTGGGCATACCTTGGTCCTTAAAGGCCTATCTTTGTTGTTTAACACTCTAAAAATTCTCACCACTGGACCAATAAACAACAGTCTTATCAACAGAGAAAAGATTGAAGTTGTCAAGGACTTCATTCTTTTTGGATCAACTATCAACACTCACGGAAACAGCAGTCAAGAAATCAAACGACACAATTGCATTAGGCAAATCTGTTGAAGAGCAAAGGTGTCAGCTTGAAGACTAAGGCCAGCCTGACCCAAACTATGATATTTTCAGTAACCTCATATGCATGTGAAAGCTGGACAATGAATAAGGAAGACCGTAGAAGAATTGATGCTTTTGAGTTATGGTGTTGGAGGAGAATATTGAAAGTGCAATGGGCTGCCAAAAGAAACAACAGATACATGTTGGAAGAAGTGCAGCCAGAGTGCTCCTTGGATGCCAGCATGGCTGAACTTTTGTCTCTCATACTTTGCACATATTGTCAGAAGAGACCAGTCGCTGGAGAAAGATATGTGTTTGGTAAGGTAGAGGGTCAGAGAAAAAGGAAGGACCCCCCCATGAGATGGATTGGCCAAGTAGCAGCATTGATGTACTCAAGCGTGGCAACAATAGTGAGGTTGGCCCAGGATCAGGCAGTGTTTTGTTCTGCTGTGCATAAGGTCGCTATGAGTCGGTACCTAGTAGATGGCACCTAACAACAACGAAAAGGTCTTTTGTAACAGATTTTCCTAGTACAATACATCCTTTGACTTC
>NW_006408555.1:18700728-18756420 GCF_000296735.1 Chrysochloris asiatica
TAATTTTTTATGTTTTCTGATTGCCTCCAGTAGGATGTGGCCAGGGTGTGGTCTTCCCTTTTTAATCTTTTATGTGGCAGCCAAACAGCTCCAGTTGGGTAGAAAACAAAGCCAAAATCAAAATCAAAGGCAAAAATGGGGTTTTCTGATAGTGGAAGGGAGGCTATGTGACCTCCAAGCTACACCAGTTGGGTAGCAAACAAAATCAGAAGCAAAGTAAAAAAACAAAAACGATAATGAGATAATAATGAAGCAAGACAAAAAAACAACAACAGCATGAAAGAAAGGACAGAAAACAAAAACAAAAACAAAAACTAACAAACAAACAAAAACACACAAAAAAGAGAGAGAGAGAAAAAAAAGAAGAGAAAAAGAAAAGAAAAGAGAGAAAGGATTCAGCCCCAGAAAAAATGAGATTAAACAAGGCAACCTCTAGTCACACACACAAAAAGAAAGAGAACAGAGGAAAAGGAAAAAAAAGTAATAATAATAAAAACAAACAACAGCAAAAAAACCCAAAAAAAAACCCTTTATCGGTTTTCTAAGGAGCAGCTGGTGGGGGGCGGTCTACCGACCTTGGAGTTCAAAGCACTCTGCATGCTGGTCCTTTAATCCGCAGAGCAAAAAGAAAGAAAGAGAAGAAAGCAAAACCATGTCTCTTTTATAGGGTTTCTAAAGAGCACCTGGTGGGCTCGAACTTCCGACCTTGCAGTTCAAAAGGTTCTGCAGTCTAGTCTCTTAACCTGCAGGGCCACAGCAGGATTGCCTTGTTGCTGTTGGTAAAAATCACCTCAAGGCGTCTCCCCTTGTGCTGGCTTGTGCCGGCTTGTTCCTTGCTGGCGGCAGGGCTTGAGCCTTGGAGGTTGGGCAGTGGGCTAGCCTGTGTTGCTAGGTCAGGGAAGTGCCGGACGTCCCTCCCCTAATGCTCTTTTATAGGGTTTCTGACGAGCGGTTGTTGGGCGTGGACCCCTGTCTCTGTAATTCAGGTGACCTTGTAGTGGCACCCCAGCCCTCAGGACCACGTCAGGGCTCCTGCTGAACCTTCTAAGATAAAAAATAATAAAAATAAAGGGGAGACCCAAATGGGGTTCCCCAGTGGGTGCTCGCGGCAGGAGGGGGGCTGCCTGCCCCTGCGCCCCGCGGTTCAGTTGAGCGTGAGGTGAGCTGTTGGCCAGCGCACGCCCGGTAGGGCTGAGGGACTCCGCTCGGTTCATCAGGAGGGGAGCTGCTCACCTGTGTGTGCGCGCTCCCGGCGGGCCCCGGGAACACGGTTGGACTGTGCTGGGGTGGGAGGTCCGCTGGCCGGTGGACTCGGGTTAACTGGGCAGGGCAGAAGTGGCTCAGGCAGACACAGTCCGCGCCTGATAACGTCAGACAGTCGCTGCTTCTCTTTTCCTGCAGGCTTTTTTTTGTTTTTTGTTTTCCCCGTTTTAAACTAACTTCCCTCTGTCCACTGTATGCACAGAAATCCCACTTTGGGGTAAGTATCACCAGTGGCTCTCCCTGTTTGAGTCTCCTCGCTACTGGAGGCTCCGCACGAGCTGGTTCCCGCCCCACCCCCTCAAGCCCAAAGGAGCTGGGGCTGCCGCAGCGCAATTTTAAGAAGCCTGTAATTCCTCACACAGTGATTTCTCAAAGAAGCGGGTCTAAGGCTCTGGCGCACTGAGATTCACGTGGTCTGTGAGACTGTGAGTTCCTACCTGGGAGGTTTAACTCGCGAGTTGCCCCCCCTGATCCCGGAGCCCCCATTCAGCCGCACCACCTGGCCGCCCTGGCAAACCGTGTTAAGTGCCTTTGAGGTGATCAGATTGTTGTTTTTAAGTGCTGTCAAGTCAGTTCTGACTCATAGTGACACTGTATAGGATTTCCAAGGAGTGACTGGTGGTGGTCTTGAATAATCATTCTTGCACTTAGTAGCCCACTGCTGGTCCTACAGTACCACAGCAGTGTTAAAAGGTTAAATAAACTAATTTATCAGTTAAGCTAATATATATGACTTAACAAAGCAAAAACTAAATGAGGACTAGGTATTTATAAACATTTAAAAATTTTAGGAGAATTAGAATCTGTCTAACATGACACTGGGGGTTATGTCTGAAAGAGAACTATATTCTTACCTACTCCTAAAGTTGAGATGTTAAGAAGTGGATGTTTAAGCTAATCACTAAGAAATTTTAATTAAAACCCATTTAGCTAAGTTTAAAATACATTCTATAATGTTCACCCTACATTTCTTTGATCTTACATGTCTTTTATCTTATAATTAATATGTGGTGTTGCTGGTGTGCTGTGGAGTCAATTCTGACTCATAGTGACCCTGTATAATAGGATTTCTGAGACTGTAAATCTTTATGGGAGCAGAAAGTCTCATTTTCCCTCCTGCAGAACAGCTTTTAGTTTCAAACTACTGACCTTTAGGTCAGCAGCCTGGCTCATAATGATATGCTAACAGAACATTTTAATAATTATATAGAAAACATAAGATGGTTTTTGTTACTAGGTTGTTTCCCATTATAGCATATCTTGATCTTATTAATGAGAAAGATTTTCTTGATTTGGCTTTCCCCTTTATTTTCTATATAGATACATAGATTCTTTATTAATGGTTTAAAGATACCCATTTACATTTAAATTAATGAACCAGAGAGATAATGCATTTTTTTAAAAATCAGGTAAAATCTGCCAGTGGATTTTCATATCCATTTCTGAGAAATATTTTTGAGATGGTAGAAATTTGCTTTATATTTGTTGTCTTTTCCTTTATGTACTTGCATTATAAATGATACAAATTATAGTAGGCACATTTGTTTGTAAGACAAATAATTTCCATTAATTCTTCTGCAAAGTGGTAGTTACTTTATTATCTAATAGTCGATTACCATCATATGAATAGTTATTTCTCTAGTCATTCATGTTTATATACAATAAAGTTCTCAGTGAAATGAGAAGATGTTAAAAATGCAGTTTGGTTTAGCTAGATTAAGAGAGAAAGCCCAGGAATCTGCATTTTGTATTGACATCATAGATGATTCTTATAGAAATGATCTGTAGATCACTTTGTAAGTTTATTTTGACTTGGACTTTCAGGCTTACAAGAGGGTAGGGTCCCCTGAATAAGGATGACCTGAAATAGAACAGCCTGAAAACTAGTTTCAACTTATCTAAAATCCTGGTATGACTTAGATTATACAGAATTTTCAGTACCCTTACTGCTAGTGCTCTGTGATAGGCGTTGGGTGGCTAAGCCCAAGGTTGGCTGTGTACTCTTGTAGAGATCTACAGTCTCAGAAACCCTGTGCAGGATACCTGTGAGTTGGAATTGGCTTGATGATAGTAGTTGTTTTATTTTTTAGTATTTTTAAAATATAATTGGAATAATTTGTTAAAACCTTTACAATGCTAGAAGTACTCTATATTTTTGTACTTTTTATTATATATTGGGTGAAGGTTTACAGAGCAAATCATGAGTTTCACATGCAACAATTCACACACATTTTATTTCATGTAATTGAGTACAATCACCTCAGTGTAGCATCACTTAACCTATTTCCTGTTTCCATTCCTTCTTATGTACTAACTATTCTGAACTTTTTGTTAGGGTAAATGCTGCCCTTTTGATCTCAAATGGTTGGTTATTCTCAGGTATGTATTCCTCACTATTGTTATTGTTTGTTTGACTGTAAATTGAACCATAGGGGTGAGTTCACTTCCAGACCTAGAGGGTGACTAAAGGCCAAAGTCTCCAGTGTTCCACAGTTTTTATCTGAGCAGTAAGCCTGGTCTTTTTTATTCTTTTGAGTTTTGTTTCACGTTTTCTCCTACTCTGTTCAGAACCATAGAAAGAGATCCCTTTCAGTACAGTTAGCAGTAGTAGCCAGGCACCATTTAGTTCTGATCTCAGGTTTATGGAGACCAGTGTTCATGTGGTCTGTTAGTTTATTGGACTAATTGTTTCAATTTTCATTACTCTACTTTCCTCCTGATGGGAGAGACTAATCAATAGCCACACTTTAGGTGGCCATTCATGCGCTTTTAAGACCCCAGTTGCTACTCAGGATGTGGTGGTGTGCCATGGAGTCGACCCTGTGTATGGTTTCCAAGGCTGTAAATCTTTATAGGCGCAGAAAGCCTCATCTTTCTCCCATGGAACTGCTGGTGGGTTCGAATTGCTGACCATGTAGCCTGACTCAAAACCACTATACTACCAGAATTCCTTAAAGTAGGATATAGAACATTGTTTTTATCCACTATGTTATGCCATTTGACCTTAAAGCCCCCTGAGACTATGGTTCTAGCCCATAGGCCCAGCAACTCATTTGCTCAAAGTGTTTGGTTATGTTTAAGAAGTTTTTGTAAGTTTGCCCCCTGTGTGCTCTTCCCTCTATATGTTCTTTCCTTGCCTTCTTGCTTGCTTGCATGGTTTCTACTGAGAAATCAGAGCTTTGTCTAATTGGTTGTTCTCCTTTGTAGGAAATTTTTAGTTTTTCCCAAGCTGCTCTCAGGATTCTTTCCTTGACTTTACTTTGGTAGAGTTTGATTATGCTATGTCTTGGTTATTTTATTTTGGGGTCTATCATGTTTGGGATTCATTTAGCTTCTTTAATGCTTATCGTCTCATCTTTTATGATGCTAGGGAAATTTTCTCCCAACAACTCTTGACAATTTTCTGTGTGCCTTTTTGTTTTTCCTCTCTCTCTTCAGGAATTTAGATCACATGCCTGTTAATTCTCTTGATGGTGTCTCACATAATTTCTAGGCTATCTTAGAAATTTTTTTGTTGTTCTTTTTTCAGGCTGTTTCTCTGAAACTCAAACCAAACCCAGTGCCATCCAGTTTATTCTGACTTCATAGCAACCCTGTATGGGTTTCTGAGGCTGTATGTCTTTATAGGAGCAGAAAGCCTCATCTTTATCCTGAAAAGCAGCTGGTGGGTTATCCTCCCATGTCACCAGGGCTGAGTACTATAGAAAGATTTGTCTTCAAGCTCATTAATTCTGTCTTATATCGATTCAGTTGTAGTCCTTTGGCCTTTCAGTATATTACTTACTTTTGAAATTATAGAATTAATCTTCTGGATTTCTTTATGTGTGACATCTAATTTTTCATTTTATACTTTCTGTTTTTGTTTTTTAACTTTTTATTGTGAATTTAGTCAAGGTTTACAGAGCAGATCATCAGTCCCACATTCAACAAATCATATACTTTGCTTCATTACACGGATTCCAGTCCCCTTCATATACTAACAGTTAACAGTATTTGCCTCTATTCACTTTCACTCTTATATTCCTCCCTGTGTCTCCTGCTAGCTTAATCTTTCCTCTGCCAGCTTATCCCTTGTTGTGTATTGTCTTCTCCATCACTCAAATTAGCCTTCCTTCTCTCCCACATCATAGACTGTTTCTTTTTGAAAGAAAACCTTTTCTTCTCTTTTTACAACAGTTGTTGTAAGGTGCCATCAAGCCAGGTACGACTCATAGTGACCCTGTTTAGGGCTTCCAGGGAGCGGTTGGTGAGTTTGAACTGCTGACCCTGCAGCTCAAATGACCTTGAGATCCAATGCATTATCCCACAGCTCCACACCAGGATTCCATTTACAATGGAGTGTACATGTTTACAACAGTGGACCCATACGATAGTTATCCTTTTGTGATTAATTTCACTCATTGTAATCTCCTCCAGGTTCATCTGTGCTATGATCTGTGTCACAGATTCGTCATTATTCTTCAGTGTTGCATAGTATTCCATTGTGTATATGTGCAAGAATTTGCTTAGCCATTCTTCAGTTGATGAGCCTTTAGGATGTCTCCATCTTTTTGCTATTGTCCTTAGTGCTACACTCATCATCTGTACATGTCACAGCTCTAATTTCCTGACGATAGATTGAGGAGAGGGATTATTGGGTCATAAATATTCAGCTTCCAACTTTTTGAAAAAGCACCATACCATTTTCAACAGTCCCAACATCATGTAGGAGGGTCCCCTTCTCTGCACACACTCAGAGCATTTGTTGTTGTTTTTGTTTTTTAACTTTGTTATCAATGCTGGAATAAGATGGTATATCATTGCTGTTTTGATTTGTATCTTTCTAACGACTAATGTCTCATGACTAATGTAGGAGTCCTGTTGTGGGGCGTTGGGTTAATGCACCAGACTGCAAAGCCGTTTGAATTGCAAGATCCGCAGTTCAAGCTCACCAGTGGCTCCTCGGAAACCCTATACAGGGTTGCTATGGGTCGTAACCAACTCAACAACACTTAACAACAACAACAAACGTGACTAATGTGGAACTGTGGGTTAATGTGCTATACTGCAAGGCTGGAGGTTAGAGCTCACCAACCGCTCCTCAGAAACCATACAGGATTGCTATAGTCAGAACCAACTTGACAGCACTTAAACAACAACGACGTTGAGTAATAATCAGGGGCTTATCTTCACAAGGTTGTTGACCACATGATGTACTCTTTAATGAAGTGTCTGTTCATGTCCTCTGCCTGCTTTTTAATTGGATTTTTTATTGTCTTCTTGTAGAGGTGTTGAAGTATTCTATAAAGTTTAGAGAGTAGTTTTCTTGTCTGGTGTATTATTACCAAAAGTTTTATCCTAGTCTGTAGGGTCTCTTATTATTGGTGAAATCTTTTGATGCATGTAAATGTCTAATTTTTAGGCGATCCCTGCCATCTGTTTTGTTTTCTGGTATTTGTGTGTTTTCAGTCATGGTTGATAACTGTGTATTGATGCTGTCTATAGGAATCCATAAGTTTATGCTTATTTTTTCATTGATGATTCATTTATAGTGGTGGTGGCTATGTGCCATGTAGTTCGTTCCAACTCATAGCAACTGTGTATAGGGTTTCCGAAGCTGTAAATCTTCATGGGTGCACAAAGCCTGCCTCATCATTCTCCTGCGGAACTGCTGGTAGTTTCAAACTACTTACCTTGAGGTTAGCAGCCTGACTCGTAACCACTATGCTACCAGTTATAGTTCCAGATTTTACATTTAGATGTTTAATCTACGTTGAGTTCTTTTTTTAATATGGTATGATATGGTTTCATTGTTCTGAAAATGGATTTCCTGTTTTGCCAGCACCATTTGTTGAGGAGACTGTTACCCATTTAATGTGTTTTGGCCCTTCGTCTAAGATCAGCTGAGTGTAGGCGGATGGATATATTTCAGGTTTCTCAATCTGTTCCTTTGATCTATGTGTCTTTCATTGTACCAGTAGCAGGGTGTTTTGACTGCTTACAGTAGGTTTGAGATCAAGAAGTAAGAGGCCTCCTGCTTTGTTCTTCAAAATAAATGCTTTGCTTATCTGAAATCTCCTTCCTTTGCATATGTTGTTGTTGTTGTTAAGTGCCGTTTAGTCAGTTCCCACCCGTGGCGGCCCGATAAGGGTTTCCGAAGAGCAGCTGGTGGCTTGAACCACTGACGTGGTGGTTCGAACAGACATTGTAGTCCAGTGCATTAACCCACAGCACCACACCAGGACTCCCCTTTCCATATAGAGATTAGCTTTTTCATATCTTTAAAAAATGATGGTGGAATATGGATTGGGATTGCATTATGATTGCCTTGAGTAATGTTGACATTTTCACAACGTTAAGTAAGTCTTCTCGTCCATTAACATGGCTTATTCTTACATTTATGTAGGTCTCTTTGGTTTCTTATAGTATTATTTTGAAGTTTTCCTTGTACAGATCTTTAGTTTCTCTGGTTATATTTATTCCTATGGATTTCATATTTTCGTGGCTGTAGTAAATGGCATTGTTTTCTTAATCTTCTTTTCAAAGTTATCTTTTTTAGTGTAAAGGAATCCAACTGATTTTTGTATGTTGGTATTGTACCTTGCTATTTTGTTGATTCTTTAAATGAGTTCTGATAATTTTCTTACTCAGTCTTAGGGATTTTTTTTTTTTTAATGTTTTATTGTGAATTATGTGATAGGATGAATGTAAAACTAATGTTCTCCCATGTAAACTATCATATATTGTTTCATTGTCATGGTTGCAATCCCCTCCATGCATCATCAACCAATCAAAGGGTATACACTACAAGCTTACCCCCACCCCCCATCATCAGCACAAAGCCCCTCTCCCTCTCTGTGTCTAAAGTCTCCAACAACTCCATCTCTTCATGTTGTCATCTCTGCCTCCATCTCAGCCATTACTGCTTCTCTGGGTAGGGTCCCACTCTCCACTCTTCTCCCTTGATGGTCCCAGGGACCTCCGCTCCTAGGCTGAGAAGTTAATCACTCCCCTCCTTGCTACAAAACGTCTACATTTACAATTTCAACCCTCACAACCAGTCCTGATAACAATTATTCACTGTTGTATCACAAGAGACCCATCCGCATTTCATTTCATCAGTCCCTCCCAGACAGATTGGATACTACTCAGGGGAAATTCTACCTTCCTTCATGCCCTGTGAATCTAGTTTCCCTCTTGAAAGCTTGTAAGCCAGTCACTTCTTGCCTTTGTAGCCCCCGCATTTTGGGTAGCCAATGTCCAAGTTGCCCATCCCTGTCTACTCAGTGATTCTTGCTGTAAGCATTTGTTCCCTCTTTTGAGCTACTGCATCCATAGGTGTAGGGTAAAGTTCATCAAATTGTATCAGATTGCTCTTTTTTTCCTCTTTCTTCTTCTGGTTGAGCTCTGATCATCCAGTCATTGAAGCCAGGTCAGGTGGGTATTATCTGTAAGTGTGGGTGTTCTTGTGCATATGCCCTCTCTTCTTATCAGCTGGACGCTTCACTCTCCACTCTAGTCCCCTGTGGCTATGTCACTGACTCTGGGCCCAAGAGGCCCCAGGTCTTGCCACACTGCTGGCCAACCAGGTCTTCACCTGGGTTCACAGAAGTCTATTGGACATTGTAGGGCTTAGCTCGCTGCTTCATTGCTGTTTTCCCCTCACTTCTCGTAGGGATTTTTTTATGTACAGAATCATGTCATCTGCAAATTGTTTGTTGTTGGTAAGTGCCTTAGAGTCGGTTCCTACTCTTAGTGACCCTATGTAGGGCTTACAAGGAGTAGCTGATAGATTTGAACTGCTGACCTGTGCTTTGCAATCCAGTGTTGAGCCTACAACACCATGCCAGGAATTCAGTTTGGATGCCTTTAATTTTCCTTTCTTGCTTTCCAGCATAGTATTGAAGAGGAGTGGTGATTAAAGGACATCCTTGTCTGGTTCATAATCCTGTGGGGTGTGTTTTCAGTTTCTCTCCATTGTGAGTGATCTTGGCTGTTGGTTTTTCATATGTGCCCTTAATTATGTGGCAGAAATTCCCTTCTGTTCCTATTTTGTTGAGTGGTTTTGTCAGGAATGGGTGTTGGATTTCATCAGTTGCTTTTTCTGCATCAATTGGTATGATCATGTGGGTTTTTTTCTTTTGTTTTATTATGTGGTGGATTACATTGATTGTTTTTCTAATATTGTATACCAGTGTGAATCCCACTTGGTCATGATGTATTATTATTATTTTTTTTACATATATTGTTGGATACTTTTGGCTAGGATTTTGTAGATAATTTTCACATCTGTACTCATGAGAGATGTTGTTATTAGATGCCATAAAGTTGGTTTTGACTCATAGTAACCCTGAGCAGAGTATTGGAAGAGCAACTAGTGGGTTTGAACTGCATATTACATTGGATGTGTAGACATTTATTACAGTTATATCATCTTATTCAGTTAACCTCTTAATCACTAATAAAATGCCCTTGTTTTCTCTTACATTGGTTTTTGTCTTAAAGTCTGCTTTGTCAGAAATTAATATTGCCACTCCTATTTTTTTCTATAAACTTTTTGATGCCCTCTTATGTGTGTAAAATAACCATGAATGGCAACAGTATCGTATAACTTAGGAGAAGAAGAAATTAAAGTGTTTAAGTTCTTTGTATTATTCAGGAAGAAATCAAGACGTAATAAAAGATATACAGGACAATGAAGAGAAATAGGGAAATTTATAATTAAAGTGGGAGTTTTAAGCATACTGTTTTCAATGACATTTAGTACAAGCTGACAAAGCAAATAGAGGAAAAATGAGAATAATCCAATTAAATATTATTTAATTACATTTTTAAAACTTCAAAATGCATATTACAACTATATAATGCCTGGTATCTTAGATATACCTGTAATTTTTAAAAAATGTTTTATTGTGAATTATATGCTAGTTTACATGAGAGAACTTTAGTTTTACATTCATTCCATCATATATCATCTCATTGCCATGGTTCCAATCCCCTCCCTGCATCATCTTCCGACCAAAGGGGATATCCTAGAAACCGTCCTCTCCACTACCCCTTCCCCCCACCCCCACCCCAGTCTTTGGCCCACAGTCCCTCTCACTCTCTGGATCCAAAGTCCCCAGCCGCTTCATCCCTCCATGTCATCGTCTCTGTCTCCATTTCAGGTGTCCCTGCTTCTCTGGGTAGGGTCCAGCTCTCGGCTCTTCTCCGTTAGTGGTCCCAGAGACTGCTCCTAGACTGGAGAGATAATCACTCCCTTCCTTGCTACCCAACGTCTACCTTTGCACTTCCAACCCTCATAATACATCCTGATAACCATTATTCACTACAGTATCACAAGTAACCCATCTGTATTTCATTTCATCAGCTCCACCTACACAAATTGGATAGTACTCACTGGTGATTCTGCCTTCCTCCATGCCCCCTAGCTCTAGGTTCCCTCTTGAAAGCTTGTAAACCAGTTACTTCTTGCCTTTGTAGTCCCTCCCTCCCCATTTGGGTATCCAGTGTCCAAGTTGCCTATCTCTGTCTACTCTGTGTGTGGAGAGGGTGGGAATGTTTCTTGCTGTAAGGATTTGTTGCCTCTTTTGAGTCACTGCATTCATAGATATAGGTCAAGTTCATCAGATTGAATCAGCTCAATCTTCTTTTTTTTTTACCCCCTCTTCTTCTCCTGGTTGAGCTCTGATCATCCAGTCATCCAGTCCCGGTCATGTGGGTACCATCTGCAAGTGTGGGTGTTCTTGTGCACATGCCCTGTCTTCCCATCAGCTGGCAGCTCCATTCTCCACTTGAGTCCTCCGTGGCCACGTCATTGACTCTGGGCCCAGGAGTCCTCAGGTCTCCTCACACTGCTTGCCACCCAGGTCCCCAGCCGGGTCCACAGAAGCCCACTGAATATTGTAAGGCTTAGCTCGCCGCTTCATTGCTGCCTTTACCCCACTTCTCCCCATCGGTGATGCGTGTGGTCACCAATCCGAGCGTGCATTTCCACTGGGTCTCAGTCTTGGAAGGGGGCCTGCATTGGTAGGACCCGACCAACTGCCCCAATGTCTCCTAGGGAAGCGACCCGTTTGTTCCTGTAGTAACAGTCCGTCTGCCTCCATTGTATCATATTTTTCCTGTAGGTCTTTCACTCTACACCTGGAATATTTTTGAAGTTTAACTGTATTCCAGCCATAAAGCAAGTATCAACAAGTTTCAAAGCCTGAATATCATACAGAATATATTTTCAGATCATCATGGAATTAAAGTAGAAATCATAGCATAAAGATAAGTAGGAAAGTTGTATATATCTGAAAACATTTAAATGCACTAATAAATATCACATTAATTTCATATAAAATTTATAATGGAAAAATAAAATTTTTTGTTTACTAAGTGATCATGAAAGAGTCCTGGTATGGCATTGTAAGCTATGCTCTGGACTGTTAACTGCCAGATCAGCGGTTCAAACCCACCCGCTGCTCTTTGGGAAACCCTGTACATGAGTCACTATGAGTTGGAGCTGTTAGACATACTGCTCTTCAGAAACCCTATAAGGGGTCACTGTGAGTCAGAACCAACTCAACAGCACTTAACAACAACAGAAATAAATGGTAATTAAAATAGCACACTTGAAACTTGTCAGAGTATAGCTAAAGCTTTCTTAGTGGTAAAGTTTTGGCCTTAGAGACACATATGCTGTTGTTGTTAAGTGCCATTGAATTGGTTCTGACCCATAGCAACACTGTACTGGGTTTCTGAGGCCGTAAATCTTTACAGGAGCAGAAAGCTTTATCCTTCTCCCGCGGAGTGGCTGGTAGTTTCAAACTGCTGACTGCCGAGGACCTGCCTCGACACGGATGTTTGGTTCACGAGGTAGGGATATCTGGAGTCGGTAGAAATATAGAAAGACAAACCAAGACACAATGAGAGAGACAGAGAGACACCCCGAAACCAGAGTGGATGCATCACTGCTGGGCAGACTTTGGACCACAGGCATCGTGGCCTCTGCAGGCAACAATACACTGCCCTGCAAACTGTACTGCTTGCCCTCCAAGCTGTAATGCACACTGGATTCGGTCTGCGCCTCCGTTTTATTTAGGGGAGGAACTTTACACAAAGCTGGGTGGGACTAAGACAAGGTATAGCTAACAATCTTACTTTTCCAGACATTCAGGCAACTTTATATCGTACTTCGCAGGTTCGAATCTCAGGCCAGCAACTCAGTTTCTCGAGCCTGATTAACATACCTTTTAGCACCTAGCCTCAAATGGGGGAAGGTGAGGAGGATTGGGAGTCCCATTGAGTCGGCTGCCCAGCCCCGGCTTCTCAGGAAGTGAGACACCTGGGTGAATGGGGCTGCACCTGAAAACGCTTTAGGGAGGGTGTCCTTTTGTCCTTAGAACAAAGACCCGGGAAGACACCATTTACCTTGAGTGAATTCTTTGAGGAAAACTTTGCCTTTAGAAATTTACAGTCTTGGCTTTAGGAGATTTTTACATTTATCTGTGGATCTCAAGGGCTCATGTATGAAATTAATAACAAACATAACTGAATACTAAGATGAAAAACAGTTTGCTATGTCTGCTAGGTGGCTAGAGTCTGTTCCTGAGAGCCTGCAACACTCGGGCCCACAGGGCCTCGAACTCCTGACTGGGTCTGCACCGTCTGCAACAGCTGACCTTAAGGTTCACAGCCCAATTCTAACCACCATGCTACCAGAGACATATATGAGGGGTCTTTTAAAAGTTCATGGAAAATTATGTTAAATTTTAATTCCATTTTACCATAAATTTTTTGAAGTCCTCTCATATTAGAAAAGAAGACAAACTGAAAAATTAAAGATCTTATCAGAAGATGGTAGAAAGAGAACAAATTTTAAACCATACTACACACTAGAAGCAAATGAACAAATGTAGAAATTAATAAAATAACACACATAAAATAAAGAACAGCAGCAAAGCCAGAAACCGATTCTTTGAAATAAATAATAAAATGAATACTTCAGATGGGACTTATCTTTTAGGATAAAATAAAAAGAGATAATTGTTTAAATTTAGGGATTTTAGAAGAGGACTGTCCCCTAGGATTAGGAGAAGATAGGGATACCCGCTATCACTACTGCTATTCAACATTGTATTGGAAGCCAGAACAATTAGATACAGAAAAGAAATATAAGGTAATTTGTGAAAGTTAGAAGTAGAATGATCCATCTCTTATTGCATAGTCCTTTATAGAAGAAATTTCAGTCTGAAGGGACAAGTCAGGACAGTAGCGTGTATATGGGGTAAGATTTCCAAGTGGAATTCTCATAGCTATGCCCTTGCTATCCTCAAAGTATAAGCAAATGTATTTTCTGGTTTGGGGGCAAAAACAAACAAACAAAATTCACCAGCCACTCCTCAGAACTGACTCAACAATACTTAACAACAGCTGAACACTTGTACTATTGCTAGTGACTGAGAAACTGAATTTTAAATGTTATTTACTTAAAATTAATTTAAATGTAAATATCCACATATAGCTAGTGCCTCCTATATTGAAAAGCTCATATTATTAAGACCTTTGACTTTTACTCTGACATGAATGGTCATTGGACTGCAAAGTCCGGTTTGAACTGCAAGGCCAATGGTTTCTGCTCCCCAGCTGCTCCTTGGAAACCCCATACAGGGTCGCTATGAGTTGGAACTGACTCGGTATCATTTAACAGCAACAGCATTGCAAAATTCATGTTTTATTTTAAAACAGATTTCTTTCTTTGATGGGCAGGATAAATAAGGTTAAGATGTATCTGAACTTAAAGATGTACATCATTAATTGCTTGTCTTCATTTTTACTTGTCATCTTGAAATGCCCTCCAAAGATGAAATGTTGGTGAATAGAGCCTAGCATATCTCTCTTTGTGTATGTTTTTCCTTGCCTAAGCATAAATGTTTTATTGTTGTTAGTCATGGTCTTATCTATTTTGACTAATAGAATGATTATATCTCCATATCCATATCTCTTGTAATATGTTAGCTTATATATAATTATCTGTGTAGATATTTTATGACTTCTCTGCATCCCAGTCACACATAAGATTATAATTTAAGGCAGGTTTTCCTAGGATTTCTTATCTCTTGCCCTAGTAAATCATAATTGATATACACATACTTGATCCCTGTCCTTGCCTGCTCTTTACCCCAAAGAGGTCTTGTGCAACAGATTTGCCCAGTGCAATAATACGTTGTTTGATTTCTTGACTGCTGCTTCCATGAGTGTTGATGGTTGATCCAAGCAAAATGAAGTAGTTGACAACTTCAGTCTTTTCTCCATTTGTTGTTGTTATTAAGTGTCATGGAGTGAATTCCAACCCATAATATTATGGATGTTATTTCTTGTTCCAGTGGTGAGGATTTTTGTTTTCTTTACAGTGAGGTGCAACCAGTACCAAGGGCTGTGGTCTTTGATCTTCATCAATAAATATTTTAAGTCCTTTGGGCTTTCAGCAAGCAAGGTTGTATCATGTGCATATCATGTGTTGTTAATGAGCCTTCCTCCAATCCGGATACCACGTTTTTCTTCATACAATCCAGCTTCTCTGATTATTTGTTACCATACAGATTGAATAAGTATGGTGAAAGAATACAACTGACACGCCTTTCTTAATTTTAAACCATTCAATATTCCCTTATTGTGTGTATAGACCTCTTGGTCTATGCAAAGGTTCCTTATGAGCACAGTTAAGTGCTCCAGATACTCATTCGTTGCAGTGTTGTCCATAGCCTATCATAATCCACATGATCAAAAGCCTTTGCATAGTCAGATCTGCTGCACAGGACCTCTCTGGGGTATTGAAGATCATGAATATCAGTTTGAGGACTAGGGTGTGCCTGATGCAAATCATGGTATTTTCCATGCCCTCATATGCATGTGAAATTGGATAGTGAATAAGGAAGATACCGTAGAAGAATTGATGCTTTTGAGTTATGGTGTTGGAGGAGAATCTTATAAGTTCCATAGACTGCCAGGAGAACAAATAGATCTATGTTGGAAGAAGTACAGCTAGTTGCTCCTTGGAAGCCAGGATGGCCAGACTTCGTCTTTCATACTTAGGACAAATTGTCAGGAGGGACCAGTCATTGGAGAAGGATATCATGTTTGTTAAAGTGGAGGAAGACCCACCCCCAAGAAGATGGATTGGCACAGTGTCAGCATCATTGGGCTCAAACGTAGCAACGATTGTGATGTTGGCCCAGGATTGGGTAGTGTTTTGTTCTGTTGTGCATAGGGTCACTGTGAGTCCGTACTGACTTGATGGCACCTAACAAAAATAACAATCACTGTCCAGTGCACCCACCTGGGGTGGGGGAAATGACACACAGAGTCAATTACATAAGTTATTCAATCTTACTCACACTGAAACCACAACTCATGGTATTGTTCTTGTAAGGTGTCGTGCAGTTGGTTTCAAATCATAGTGACTCTGTATAGAGCTTCTGAGTTAAAATTTTATGAAGTGACTGGCAAACTTGAACTGCCAATCTTGTGCTTAGCAGTCCAGTGCTTATCTTAAAGTACCACCCCATGGCACTCCCATGTCATCATTTGTTAAGTGCTATTGTTGTTGTTAATGTGTCATCGAGTCGGTTCCGACCCATAGCGACCCTGTATTGAGTCAGTTCTTATTCATAGCAACCCTCTATACGGTTTCCAAAGAATAGCTGATGGGTTTGAACTGCTTATCCTGAGGTTAGCAGCCCATTATTTATCCTACAACATCACACCAGGACTCCCATGGTATCATTTGTTATTGTTGTTAAGAGCTGTTGAGTTCATTCCGACTGTATAGTGACCCTGGGTCTCCAAGCAGTGGTTGGTGTGTTTGAACCACTGACCTTGTGGTTCAAACTGACCTTGCAGTCCAGTGCTTTCACCCACAGCACCACACCAGAGACAGTTGAAAATACCATGACTTGCAATAGGTGCACCTTAGTTCTTAAAGTGAAAGCTGTGCTTTTTCACACGTCAGAAAGGTATTTTGCAGCAGATTTTCCCATTGTAACATGTTTAATTTCTAGACTTCTACTTCCTTGACTATTGATTGTGGATCCAAGTAGAAAGAAATCTTTGACAACTTAAATCTTTTCTTCATTTAATATAACGTTGCTTATTGGTTCAGTTATGAAGATTTTTGTTTTCTTTATGTTGAGATGCAATCCATACTGAAGGCTTTGGTGTTTGACCTTCATTAGTTAGTGCTTCAAGTTCTCTTCACTTTCAACTAGCAAGATTGTGGTATCTGCATATTGAAGATTGTTAATGAGTCTTCCTCCAATCTGATGCCGTTTTCCTCTTTATATATAGTTCAGCTTTTTAAATTATTTGTTCACCATACAGATTGTATAAGTATGATAAAAGCACTTATTCTAACCTCAAACCTTGCAGTTAGGTACTCCCTTGTCCTGTTTTAACAACTGCCTCTTGGTTTATGTACAGGTTCCTGGTTCTTCATGAGTCCATAAAGTGTTCTGGAATTTCCATTTATTGCAATTTAACAATAATTTTGTTAGGATTCATACAGCCTTTACATAGTCAACAAAATATAGGCAAATATCTTTTTTATATTGTCTGCTATCAACCAAGATCTGTTTGACATCAGCAGTTGTCCTCTTTTGACTTCTAAAAATTCATAGTGACCCTGTGTAAGGTTTCCAAAGAGTGGCTTGAATTTCTGGCAGTTCCTTGTAGGGAGAAGAATAAGTCTCTGTATTATCCTTAATCGATTAAGTATCCTTTGTTGACAGACCTTTTCCCAGATAATAAAAAGAAATTTAGCCGCTTCAGAGTGAGACCCAAAAGAGGTAGTAAAAGATAGTTTGGCATCCTTGTCAGCTCCGACTGAGTTATTCCACAGTGACAACCCACTGTTCCTTCTGACTGTCCTCTCAGCTTCCATGAGTCATAAGAGTCTACCTTAGATGAATTGCCTATTCAGAGATAGAGTAATGATGGTATGTGACAAATTCCAATTGTCACATGGTATTTCTCTTTGCTAACGTCACCCAGTTTTCAGTCACTGTTACATTATATATTAATGTATACACTCGTATTTGGGTTTGTCTGTGGGATTCATTGTTTCAAGAACCCTTAGTTCTGAATGACAGAAAGATTTTCAGTTGCTTTGGTTCACAGTGGACCTGCTTCACTACCTTAGAGAGTTAGAAGACAGAACATTTTAGTACAGTTTCTGGGATAGAAGGTTACCATTTTTATATTTGCTCACATGTAGAAAGTTGAGGTTGATATGGAGCATTAGGTAACCTGGTTCCTCAGTAGTGTACTTTATAATGTACATTGCTCCCTGCTTCAAGGTAGAATCGAATCGACAAGGAGATTTCTCACTTATTTTCTATCTCTTTCAGGGATATTGTTGTTGTTGTTGTTGTTAAGTGCCATCGAGTCGGTTCCAACCTATAGCGACCCTGTACAGGGTTTCCGAGGGTGTAAATCCTTACGGGAGTAGAAAGCCTCATCTTTCTCCCGCAGAGCGGCTGGTAGCTTCGAACCGCTGACCTTAAGGTTCGCAGCCCGATTCGTAACCACTACGCTACCAGAGCTAGAATAATAAAACAATTTACATTTGTGAAATGTAATCTTTCTAAAAAAAAAAAGGAAATTCTAGGCAAGGATTGTTGAGCATATGTGTTGTTGTGAAGTGCTGTCGAGTCGGTTCCGACCCAAAGCGACCCAGAACAGGGTTTCTGAGGAGCAGCTGGTGAGCTTGAACCATTGACCAAGAGTATGTGTTGTTGTTGTTGTTAAGTGCCGTTGAGTTGGTTCCGACCCATAGCGACCCTGTACAGGGTTTCCGAGGCTGTAAATCTTTACGGGAGCAGAACCCTCATCTTTCTCCCGCAGAACAGCTGGTAGTTTCGAACTGCTGGCCATAAGGTTCGCAGCCCGATTCTTAACCACTACACTACCAGAGCTCCTTTAGCATATGTGTAGTAGCACTTAATCTTATCAACATCATAGACTATACCCAAAAACCTCCTTTCATTGAGTTGATTTCTAACTCATAGTGACCACACAGTTGTTGTTATGTGTGCTTTTCAGTCCTTTCTGATTCATAATGACCCTGTGTAAGGTTTCCAAAGAGTGGCTGGTGTGCTTTCCACCAACCTTACGGTTGGCAGTCTAGTACATATCCTCCAGAGCCATACCAGCAACCATAGAGGGATTGCTCAAAGTAAGGGGTTTCAACATTGTGATAGTTTATGGTTCTTACTGATGTCTTTTCTCTTGTTCTGCTAAAAGAAAAACTTTTAGGCTGCAGTGGGCTCTTGGAGTTGGCTTTCTTAACAAAACTAACTAGTGCTACAATTAACTTTTGTTTTTAAGTAGGACTGAAAATTACCTTGGAAAATTAAGCCTTCATAGGTTTTCCAAGTGTTTTTTTGTGTGTTTTTTTTCTGCTTCTTCCTTCTTGATGAAAGAAACAAAATTAATGAAAGAAAAACCACAGGTTACTCTGCAAAGATGCCAAAATTTTCAAGAGATCAGTTGTCTTAGGTGGCGCTCTGACCACAGCTGTGAGAGTCACATTGGTCGAGTAAGTCAAGAATGAACATGCTGTTCATTTCTATTCCCATTGCTGCTCCCAGGATTTCTTATCTTTCTCCCTAGAAAATCATAACACACACACACTCCCATCCTTGTCCAGTGCACCCAGTAGGAGGGAGGGGGCAGAGAAGACAAAGTCATTTATATAATGTGTCTTCCTGCTGAGCCTCTAATGGCCAAAGCTTTTGTTCTGCATTCAGTGGCTACAGTGTGATGGGCAGAAAGCCGCAGTCTCCCTTTGTTCCATGGCCTTATTCAGCAATTTAGATCCATCATAAAAATCAAATATGCATGTTGCAATCTCCTTGCGTACAGCAGCTTCAATTTTCACCTTTCTTTAATTTGAACTCCACAGGGGAAGAAAGAGAATGAAGGGAGAATGAGGGTAGGAAAAACATTGCTTTGTATTTTTGCTTAGTGGACTGTGAAAATAGTCAGTAATGGAAAAATATATTTTTAATCTCATAGATGCATCTTATTCAAAACAACACATACCACCACACCAGGCCAAAGCAATCCCTCCTGAAAATGGTCTCAAATCCTCCCAGTTAGCTGAATGGGAAGTGATGGGAAAGATGAAAGTATGACAGCATTACACAAGGTGAGAAGGAGGAAGACTCCCCTTCAGGTCTGAGTAGGTACCCTCTTCAGAGAGGTGTCCAGTTGTTTATCATGAGTCTCTTTAGTAAAGAACAATTTGAGGGAAATGTTTATGGAGGGAGTAAGAGAAATATTACATGTAAGAACATATTTCTTCTCCACGTGGAGAGATATGTTTTATTCACTTAGTGATTTACACACTGTATTTTAAAATTTCTCATAATTTTAAATATGTGTTCCCTGGTATTCAAATAAATTTGTATCAGCAGCTTTGATACTGATTTTCCAGAAAAGTTCAGGGACCCTTTACCTACTCAATATTACACTTGAACAGGCTTTGTTGTTGTTGTTAAGTGCCATTGAGTCGATTCTGACCCATAGTGACCCTTTATAGTGGTTTCCAAGGAGCAGCTGGTAAGCTTGAACCATCAACCTTGCAGTCTGGCACATTAACCCACAGTGCCACACCAGACTTTACAGAAGGGTTTCTTCCCTAATAGATAAAATACGGCCAATCTTTATTTGTTAAAGATAGAAAGGCCTATTCCTTGTGATGCCTGGTTTCACTTAACAATCAAGATTTTGAATGCTCAAGATAAAGTTGAAGCCCACCGCCTGAAGATTCTTTCCTTATTCTTATAAAGGAACCTCATAGGGTAAATTCAGGGAAGTTTTCTGTAGGCAACATTAGACAGACACTGAATAAAATGAAGAATGGATGAAAACCAAGAGAGCCATCTTGGGGCTCTTTCCAGGGTAAAAACCCTTTGTCTTGAGTGAAGTGTCTTCTGCAGGATGTATTGAAGGAGTCCAGAAACAAAACCAGTTTCACAAGTTGGATCCAGTTGTAATATGGAAATCCACCAGATTCTGCTATGGCTAATTAGAGATGTGTGAAGAGGGTTTCCTTTCCCCAACATTATTGATTTTTCTTTCAAACCCTCTAGTTTCAGAGAGAAAATCTCTGGCATTTAAAAGTGTTCAATTTAGTACAGTTCACTGATGCATGTAATCTTTGCTAACTGCATCCATTTTCTCTGAACTTGGTTTTTTAGTCCCTTTTATATTCTGCTTACACATTAGATTTACTTCAGGTTTAAGTAAAATCAAAGATGCATCCTGGATGTACAAACACTGAGAGGGTAAATTTACTTTAAAAAAAATTTTAGTTGCAGTTTTTCCCTTTGATTTTTTGAAAATCTAGAATATGAACATCACCTACAAAAAAAACAAAAAAAAAAAAACTGTAGTGTTAAAAAGTGGCCTCCATATAATTTTAGCCAACATTGTCAAGGGAATTGTTTGTCCTTTTCTGTTCTGGGGGATGTGACAAAATTAAGGTGAATTAAGCCCCTGGAAATTTAAAGCATTAAAGAAAATTTGTAAGTGTGTACCTTAACTGCTTGAATGGCTGCCCTTTTAGTCTATGTACAGGTTCCACATGATGAATACATTAAGTGTTCTAGATTTCCCATTCTTTGAATGTTAGCCGTAATTTGTTAAGATTCATGCACTGGGATGCCTTTGCATAGTCAATAAGATATAGGTAAACATCTTTCTGGTATTCTCTGCTTCTGTCCAAGATTCATTTGACATCAGCAGTGATACCCTTGGTTTCACATCCTTATCAAAATCCAGCTTGAATTTTCTGACAGTACCCTGTCAAATTACTGCTGCACTGTTTCTGAATGATCTTTTACAAAGTTTTATTTGTGTGTGATATTAAAGATACTGTTGTATAATTGTTGCATTCCGCTGGATAGTCTGTCTTTAAAATGATCACAAATATGGGCCTTTTCCAGTTTGATTGGCCAGGTTGATGTCTTCCAGATTCCTTGGCCTAATTGACTAATCACTTCCAGTGTTGTATCCCTGTGTTGAAACAATTTAGTTGGTATTCTGTGAATTCCTGGAGCCCTGTTTCTCTCCCCAGTTCTTACAATAACATTAGTTCTTGATCGTAAGCTCCCTCCTAAATTAGTCAGTTCTTTTTGATACAGTGACTTTGTAATTCTTCCATCTTCTTTTTTTTTTTTTTTTTAAGTTTTAATTGTGAATTGAGTGATAGTTTGCATGGGAGAACATCAGTTTTATACTCATACTATCGTATCTAATTTCATTACAATGATTACAATCCCCTCCGTGCATCATAATCTTTTAAACAACCAAAGGGCACATTCTTCAAGTCTGCCTCCTGGCCGCCAGCACACAGCCTTTCTCTTTCCATGAATCTGGAGTCCTCAGCTGCTCTGTCGCTCTATGTCATCATCTCTGCCTCCATCTGTGATGTCGCTGCTTCTCTGGATAGGTTCCCACATTCCATTCGTGCTCTTCTCTCTTGATGGTCCTAGGATCTCTGTTCCTGGATTGTAAGATTAACTGCTTCTCCTTTTTGTGTTACAAAACTTATGCCTTTATAGTTGTGACATTCTTGATTAATCATGATAACAATTGCTCATTATTGCCATCCATCTTCTTTTGATACTATAGTATGTTGCCCCCACATTTCATCAGTTTTGTGGCTCAGGCTTAATTCTTTTTTTTTCTGGGTCTTTCAGTTTGAGAAATGCCAAACATTTTCTTTTCTTTTGATTTTCTAACTCCAGGTCTTTGCAAATTTCATTTCTCATGCTGTCTTTTGAAAATTTGTGTTCAGCACTTCATGATTTTTCTATTCACTTTTAGCAACTTTGTGTTCAACAGCAAGATTCTTCTGACATCCATTTTGTTCATTTCTTTCTTGTCTTTTAAATGACTTTACTTTTTTCATGTAGAATGTCCTTGATGTCATCCTACAACTTCCCTGGTTTTCGGACATTAGTATTAACTGCATCAAATCTGTTCTTGTGACAGCTTTTAAATTCAGGTGGGATATACTCAGGAATTTATGGTCCATTCCATGGTGTCCACCTGGCCTTGTTTTGACTATTGAAACAGAGCTTTTCCATATATGTAGTCAGTTTGATTTCTGTGTGTTCCATCTGGTGAAGTCCCCATATATAATTGCCTTTCTATTGTTTAAAAGAGGTATTTGCATTTAACTCATTGCTATTGTTAAGTGCCATCAAGTAATTGTCTTGCAAAATTCTGTCATGACATCTCCAGCATGATAAATTATAATGAAATGTGCAGAGACATGGAGTTAGAAAACCAAAAGTGTAGAACATGCTCAGCATTTCTCAAGCTGATAAAACTGGGGAGAAATTCAAGCCTCGACTTGAAATACTGAAGGATTCTTTAGCAAAATGTTGAATGATGCAGAAAGCATCAAAAGAAGATGGAAGACATACACAGAGTCATTCCACTAAAAAGAAATGGTCATTTTTTTCAGTCACTTCAAGAGGTAGCTTATGATCAAAAGCTAGTAGTACTGAAGGAGGAAGTCCAAGCTGACCTGAAGGCGTCTGCAAAGAACCAGTCTCTGGGAATTGATAAAACACAAATTGAAATCTTTCAGCAAACGATTCCAGCACTGGGACAATAAATAACATCATGATAAATGGAGAAAAGATTGAAGTTGTCAAAGACTTCATTTTGCTTGGATCCACCATAAACACTCATGGAAATAGCAGTCAAGAAATCAAATGTCGCACTGGATTAGGCAAATCTGCTGCATAATACCTCTTTAAAGAGTTGAAGAGCAAAGATGTTAGTTTGAGGAGTAAGGTGTGTCTGACTCATGCCATGGTATTTTCAGTAACCTCATATGCATGTGAAAGTTGAACAGTGAATAAAGAAGACCATAGAAGAATTGATGAATTTGAGTTATGGTGTTGAAGGAGAATATTTAAAGTACCATGGACTGCTAGAAGAACAACCAAATCTGTATTGGAAGAAATACAACCGAATGCTTCTTGTAAGACAGCATGGCAATATTTAGTCTCTCATACTTCAGACATATTGTAAGGAGGGACCAGTCACTGGAGAAGGCCATCATGCTACTTAAAGTGGAGGGTCAGTGAAGAAGCGGAAGATCCCCAATTAGATGGATTGGCACATTGGCAGCAACAGTGGACTCAGGCTTAACAGTGATTGTGAAGATGGTATAGGACTGGAGAGTGTTTTGTTTTATTGTACATAAGGTTTCTAAAAGTCACATTCAACTCAACAGCACCTAACAACAACAGTCACATCCTCAAGAATAACATGGACAGCATTAAGATTGAAAGAAGACTCATTAAGAACATGAACTATGTGGGTAACCCAATCTTGCTTGCTGAAAACAAAAAGGGCTGAAAGCATTTACTAGTGAAGATCCAAGTCTACAGTATGGGTCATACCTCAGCATGAAACAACTGGACCAATAAGCAGCACTATGATCAACAGAAAAAAAAGATTAAATCTGCCTTGAAAGAAATACAGCTCTTAAAAAGCGAGGATGGTGAGACTTTCCCTCATGTACCTTGAACATGT
The DNA here is from genome assembly GCF_000296735.1 of Chrysochloris asiatica. Lineage (NCBI taxonomy): Eukaryota > Metazoa > Chordata > Mammalia > Afrosoricida > Chrysochloridae > Chrysochloris > Chrysochloris asiatica. The sequence continues at coordinate 18,724,576 of NW_006408555.1, forward strand.
TATCAGGATGACCTTTCCATAGAGAAGGACATCCTGTTTGGTGAAGTCGAAGTTCAGTGAAGAAGAGAAAGATTCGATGACATGGGTTGACACAGTGACTGGAACTGAGGGCTCAAACATAGCAGTGATTGTGAGGATAATGTAAGATCAGGCAGTGTTTCATTCTGTTGTACATTGTGTCTTTATGAATAGGAAGCAACTTGATAGCTCCAAAGAACGACTACAACGTAGTATAACTGTGGTAAACTATGGATTTGTATACCATCTCAAGTGCTGTCTCCCATTCTGTCTTTTAATATTTATGCGCTTCTTGGAGTCATGGCGTAGCGCCGTAGGATAAGCACAGCAAGGTTCAAACCCCCTAGCTGCTCATCAGAAACCCAGTGTAGTGTTGCTTTGAGTCGGAATCGACTCGACAGCACTTAACAACGGCAATGTGTGTCTTTTAGGATACTGTAGACACATCTCATACCCTGTAGCTTCTCACTAAAGTCAGGACCACATGCTGGTATTTTATGTTTTCAACTTCCTTCATATAAAGATACTAGATTACCAAGTATTAAACATTGCACATTAGAAAGTTAAGTCTTCCTTTCCCTTTTTGAATTTAAGAAGATTTAATATATATAAGGGTCTATATTTAAGTGAACCTTTTTTTCCTCTCCTATCATATGGGAACTTTTCTTTATACTCAATTATCTCTTTCCAAGAAATCAGTTGAAGGCCTAGAGGCAAAATTGTTTTGCTATTTTCTTGATGAGTATTCCTTTTCAGACTAACTTGTTTGTTTTTAGGTTATTCCAACTACTACCATTATTCTTACCTGTGCTTTAAACATAAACATAAGATTTCCTTTTCCCTCAGGATCAAAGCCCTTGAGAGTGCCTTTTTCCTTCTGCAGTATCAAGTACATAATGAATGAACGGTACATTGCAGTTTCTGAAGCCTTTCCCACTACAGTGTCGTGTAGAACCTGGGAGTGCAGCCTGCAGAGTTAGACCAGCTCAGTTCACATTTTGGCACATTTTTTTGCAAGTCCTCACTATGTGACCCTGCCAAGTTTCCTCATTATTCTAAGTCCCAGTGTTTTTATTTGTGAAATGAGTATTTGAGGATGTTGTTGTTTTTTGCCATCAACTCACTTCCTACTCATAGCATCCCTGTGAACACCAAAACAAAACACTGCCTGGCCCTGTTCTAGCCTCATAATTGTTACTGCGTTTGAGTATATTGCTACTGTAATAGTGCCTGTCATTTCTTTAAGGGTTCCTCTTTTCTTGGTGGCCTTCCTTCTTCGTTACCAAGCATGATTTTCTTTACCAGGGACTGGTTCCTCAAGTCCAAAGTTCATGTGGCAGTCTCACCATTCTTGTAAAGAACATTCTGATAGCATTTCTTTTAAGACATATTTATTCATTGTTCAGGTTATTTGCTGTTAAATACTGTCCAGTGCATTCTGACTCTTAGGGACCCTGTGTAGGGTTTCCTAGGAGCAGGTGGTGGTTTGAACTGCTGACTTTGTGGTTCACAGTCTAGTGCTGATCATACAGTACACACCAGGATTTTATACAGAATAATTATGAGGAAGTGCTCTTGAGGTAAACATCTGTGGAAAGTGAACTATATTACATTGCCAGCAAACATCTCAGCCAATCACTGAAGCAGGTTTCTTCAGCCAAGAACTAACAGCTGAGGTTTGTCTTCTTATAACAAAGTTAAGTTCGTCTTTCCTGAACAGGGATCTGAGTGGCACATGACAGTTTATTAAGGGCTCAGTGAGTGGTAACCAACCCGATAACACTTAACAACAACAACTGTAGTGCCAGTGTATGTTTTGGGTCCTGCTGTGGTTAGGATAAGCAGTCAGGATAAGCACTGACTGCTAACTGCAAGGTCGGGCATTCAAAACTACCAACTGGTTCTCAGATACCTGAAACAAGGTTGCTATGAGCTGAAACCAACTGAACAGCACTTAACAACGATAAATATTAGTTACATAGTATTGCTAGTATACATTTGGGGCCTGGTGTGTCACTGTACTACAGTAGGGTCAAACCTACTGGCCACTCCTCAGATATGCCATACAGGGTTTCTGTGAGCCGGAACTGACTGGATGGCACTTAACAGCAACAATATGTATTTATCCTTGAAACTATATCAGTCAGGATTCTGCAGAGAAACAGAATCAGTAGAATTGTAGATAGGAAAGTAGGTGAATAGATCGCTAGATAGACATTGAGAGAAAAATTGACTGATTTTTTTAAAAATAATTCACTTATAAAGCCGGAGAAGTTTAAAATCTAAAGGGAAAGTCAACAGGCTGGAAACTTAAGGCAAGAGTTGATAATAGTTTTGAATCTGAAATTTGTAAGGCAAGCCTGCAGGCAGGCAACTCAGAATTCTGTGTTGCAGTTGAGGCAGAACTGCTTTTTTCCAGACCTCAGTTTTTGCCCTAAGTACCTTCAGCTGATAGGATGAGGCCCACACATATTAATGAGGGTAATTGTCTTAAAAGTCAGCTAATTGTAAACGTTAATCCTATCTAGAAAGCACCTTGATGGTAATGTCTAGAATAGAGTTAGACCAAACAATTGGGCACCGTAGCCTACCCAAATAGATACTTAAAATTAACCATTACAGAGAAAACTTTGAGCTTTCCACATTCCAAACAGTTGCTTTCATTATATTTTTCAGTTTTAAGAGACAGAATACTGTTGTGGTGAGAGCATGGTTCTAGAACTGGGCCTCCTAGATTTGAGTCCTGATTCCACAGTTAGCAGCTGAATGAACCTAGACATGCTAATTCACTGTGCTTAGTTTACTCATCTGTAAAGTGGGAATAATTATAGTCATTGTCTCATAGGATTGAAATGAGGATTAAGTATGTTAATACTTACAAACATTTTGAACAATGCCTGGCATATATAATACCCACTGCCATCTAGTCAATTACAACTCAGAGCAACCCTCTTAGGGTTTCTGAGGCTATAAATCTTCAAGGAAACAGAAAGCCAGTGGAGCAGCTGATGGGTTTAAACTGATGGACCTTGTGGTTAACAGTCCAGCGCTTATCTTATAGTACCACCAGGGCCCCTTGGCATATATAATAAGTTCTCAACAAGTGCTGGTTATTATTTTTAATACTATTTTTCTTTCTCAATGAAGTTAAATATGAAATCAAATGACAGGCTTTGGAATCTTACAAATCCTGGTTTAAATCTTAGCTCTGCCACCTTCAGTTATTGTGATCATGGGCATGTTGCATAATGTCTGATTCTCAGTTTCCTCATCTGTTAAATTGAAATATTGTCTACCTCACAGGAAACAACAAATGTATAGGATATTATGAGCCTCTGTTTTAATATCCTTTTCTGAAATAATGGGATTAGTAATAGTTCTTAACCTTAGATTGTTATAATGGTTCCATGAGTCCGTACTTGCAAAGCATTATAGATGATGCCTGGTATTTGGTAAGTTTTAATGAATCTGATGATGTAGATGGTGATGATATCAGTGTAAAACACTGTTCAGTGCTTCACTTATAATAAGTACTCAGAACTTACTTTTGAAGCCCATCACAAAATTATTTTCTTGATTTCTCTTTTCAGTTTATACAAACTTCCCATTGCATCTGGTCTCCTATATCTTTATTCTTAGTTCTTCCTTTTCCTCTCTTCTCACTTGGGTATAAGAATTTGGAATGTTATGTGTGGGTTAGTATTAAACCACATCCTCTATCATTCTTAAAACAAAACCAACCCCAAATCCTCTACTTTGTGTTTATTCTGAAGAACGTAAGGTTGATAAGTGATTTACTTGTTATCCTCAAGTACAGAAAGGCTCTTGCTACAGAAGGAGCTAGGCTCATTCTTCTCTATCTTCAGGACAGAATAAGAGAAATAAGCTTACAATATAGCATAAATACAGCATGGATGACCAAAAAGGAAGGTAGAATCTTTTTTTTTTTCTTAAATGTTTTATTGTGAATTATGTGATAGTTTACATGGAAGAACATTAGTTTTACATTCATTCTATCGTATATCATCTCATTGCCATGGTTACGATCCCCTCCATGCAATCCTTCCCCCATGCCCCCCAGGTCTTCAGCACCCAGTCGCTCTCCCTCTCTGGATCTAAAGTCTCCAGCTGCTCCATCGCTCCACGTCATCATCTCTGGCTCCATTTCAGGCATCACTGCTTCTCTGGGTAGGGTACCGCTCTCTGCTCTTCTCCCTTAATGGTCCTAGGGACCTCCGCTCCTAGACTGAAAAGTTAATCACTCCCCTCCTTGCTATAAAACGTCTACCTTTACATTTCCAACCCTCACAATCAGTCCTGATAACATTTATTCACTATTGTATCACAAGAGACCCGTCTGCATTTCATTGCATCAGCCCCACCTAGACAGATTGGATACTACTCACTGGAGAGTCTACCTTCCTCCAGGCCCTCTGGATCTAGGTTCCTTCTTGAAAGCTTGTAAGCCAGTCACTTCTTGCCTTTGTAGCCCTCCATCCCCCATTTTGGGTATCCAATGTCCAAGTTGCCCATCCCTGTCTACTCTGTGTGTGGAGGGGGTGGGAATGATTCTTGCTGTAAGGACTTCTTCCCTCTTTTGAGCTACTGCTTCCATAGGTGTAGGTCAAGTTCATCAAATTGTATGAGAATACTTTTTTTTTTTTTTCCTCTTCTTTTTACTTCTAGTTGAGCTCTGATCATCCAGGACAAGTAGGTATTATCTGCAAGCATGGGTATTCTTGTGCATATGCCCTCTCTTCTTATCAGCTGGACACTTCACTCTCCACTCTAGTCCTCTGTGACTCTAGTCCTCACTGACTCTGGGCCCAAGAGTCACCAGATCTTGCCACACTGCTGGCCAACCAGGTCTTCACCCAGGTTCACAGAAGTCTATTGAACATTGTAGGGCTTAGCTTACCGCTTCATTGCTGTTTTTCCCTCACTTCCCCTTATCGGTGTCGATTGTGGTCACCAATCACAGCGTGTATTCCCATTGAGTCTTAGTCTTGGAAGGGGTTTTGCACTGAGGGGACCCGACCACTTGCCTTGATGTTTCCTGGGCAAGCATGTTGCTTGTTCTTGTAGTAACAGTCGATCTGCCTATGTTGTTACATATTTTTCCTATAGGTCTTTCTTTCAAGAAGTATCTTCTGTTCTTCTAGCCACACCAGGTTGGTCTGCTTGTCCTTTCAAGTGGGAATTTCCCATCTCTGGAGATAATGGATGTGGTTCAGGCTTCCACCTATAGTCTTATGTATTGCAGAGGCTCCGCAGGAAGCCTCCTTCACTGGGCACGTTGTAGCCCCATTTTAGGTATTCCAATCAGTTATAGGCAGAAGATGGACTTAACAAGCTTTCTAGGGGGATGCTTTCGCTATTCCTTTCTCTCCCCCTCCAGTGTCTATTTTATAATAGAATGCAAGGAAAACCAAGATTCAAAAGACAGCCAAGCATCTTAATATTATTCCCCCCTTTTCCACATTCCAACCATGGCTCGGCTCCATCTCTGTATCCCAGAACTCTGTTGTTCTCAAGTTGTGCATATATCATTATTTAAGGGATGGTAGAATCTTAAAGATTCTATAAAAAAAAAAAGTATGTTCCAATCTCTCCAGAATGGGTGTGTTCCCAGACAAAGGAAAGAAAAAAATCTAATGAGGGCCCTTGTAGCACAAAAAACTCTGATTCTGTTATCTCCAAATATTTCGAATGTAAAATTACCTGCTAGTATGTACCTTGCTTGTATTCTGTTTTGTTTTCTGTACTATCTTTCCTGGTTTAGGAGCAGTTGGTGACCTTTATGAACTCAGCAAAAAAAGATTTTAGTTTGGCACAGCCATTTTTTAATTTATATAGGATCATAAACGATTTCTCTTTACAATAATGTATAATAAAAAATAAGGGTAGCCAACATTTTCTTTTGCAGTCCAAAGGAAATAAATAGTCTGAATAAATTCACTGTATTCCTACGCACTATTATTTGTTTTTTTTTAATTCTTTAAAGTCTGCCAAGTGTTAAATGTTTTACAGTAAGTTGCTTTGACAGAGGTTTGATAATATAATTTTGGCTTTTAAAATGAATTATGTAGAAAGTCATCTTAATCAAATAGACAAAAACCGAAGGAAAAGGAACTTTTTGATTGGCTTATTCCAAAAGGAAGAGTACCTCAAAACAGAAGCAAATACAAGTATCTGTGGAAATGACAAAGAAAATTCTGCAATTCTTGAGACACTTAGATTTCTCTGACAATGATACCATATAGAGTGATAATACAGATCTAGTAAATAACATAGTTTCAAACATACCCATTAATATAGTAAAGCTGCATTTTGGATGGTGGATGAAACTATCAGCAATGTAAAAATTTTAAGCTACTGTGGCATCTTCTACCCAGGAATCTCAGATTCCCACAAAGTATAATGGTTGTTGTTACTAAATGCCATTGAGTTGGTTCCAACTCATAGCAATCCTGTATAGGACTTCTGAGGAATGGCTGGTGAGCTCGAACTGTAAATTTTGCAATTCAAACTGACCTTGCAGTCCAGAGCATTAACTTACAGTGAGTAACTATTAAATATATAAAGCACAAAACTTATCTTCTGTAAGTACTGGTGGTGCATTAAAGTGCAGTGTTTTTAGAACTGTCTCTGGTTTCTTCTTGATTATCCCCACTGCTGTTAAGTCAATTCTGACTCATGGTGACCCTCTATAGGGTTTCTGAGACTATAAATTTTTATAGGATCAGTCAGCCTTTTCTTTCTCCCACAGAGTTTCTGGTAGGTTTGAACCACTAATCATGCAGTTTGCTGCTCCATGCCTACCCTACAGTATTACCAGGGCCCCTTTAGAGACTTATTTGTTGTTAAGTGCTAAATTAGTTGTTTCCGACTCACAGCAACCCTATATAGGGTTTTTGTGGAGTTGCTGGTGCGTTTGAACAGTCAACCTTTCTGTTAGCAGTCCTGTCTTACCCTACAGCGCCACACCAGGAATCTGAGGCTTATACCAGAGGATGATTCCTAATGGTGTTTTTTTATTAAGTCATCTTCCCTTAAAAATATAATGGGGGAGGGGGGAATTATTGTTGTTAGGTGCCATAATGTCGTTTCTAATCCATAGCTAGAGCCCCATGACTTGTACATACTAACTTTGTAAGTTTTTGAATTAAGGGTGTCTTTGCTTTCAGGAAAAGCAGAAGTCATATGGAAATAAATCTAATGATCAAGGTTGGAGACATTAGTTAAAAAGAAAAGGAGAGCTGAGTTTAAAAATAATACAGATCTTGCTCTTGAATTTAGAAGCTTGCATAAAGAGTATTCCAAAAGAGAAAGGCTAAAACATAATTTTAAAAATGGGAGTAGATGAGTAATTTCTCCCAGGTTATTAATACAGCTGCAGGACAAAAGATGAGGCTTTCTGCTCCCTCAGAGATTTAAAAAACCTTATACGGGGACACTATGAGTCAGGAACAACAAAACTGCATTTAACAACATTACTGCAAAGGATAATACTCATTTGGTTGTTCAAAATGTTACTGTATTATCATTATTACTGCAAACTGAATAGGCGCTGGACTGCTATCTAAAAGGACGACAGTACAAACCCTTCAGCTGCTCCTTGAAAATCCTGTACTGGTAGGTTATGAGTCGGAACCAACTGGACTGCACTTAGCAACAACATTACTGACAGCAGTTCAGTACGCATGCAGGAGAGCAGTTTTGATTCCTGGCCAAGGCACCTCCTATATGCAACCAATCCCCATCTGTTGGTGGTAACTTGCATGCTGCTGTTATGCTGAACTAAAATGGGCTAGCAAGAAAAGCCTAGCAATCTCATTTTGAAAATTGGCCACCCCAAACACTATGGATCACAACGGTCCGTTTTCATTGTGCATGGGGTTGCCGTGAGATAGAGGACAACTCGATGTCAGCTGACATGATTACATACTACCTTGTCAGTGAAAAATTTAATAAGATAAGCCATTGATTTATAGTGTTAACCCTTCTTGAATATATTCTGGTAGAATGGGGACAGAAGGGTAAGAGCCAAAATTGGTCTTTTTGTTAATTTTGCTTGCCATTCTCTATTGCAATACCTCTTGGATGCTGCCACATCTTGTTGATTTTTCTTTCTTTCTGTTACTGCTTTTATATTTTAAAAAGCTTATTAAGGGAGACAAGATTCATCATCTTCAGATAATAGTGCTACTGCATCTATTACATTAGTGTAATACACAAGACTGTCCAAGGATGAGTTCTTGCATCACCATTTTCTATATTCTATTGCAGTTTTCTCATGCACGAATGCTACCATTATTGGGTTTATTAAAATATCCTTTTTGTATTGTTTGTCTATGTGCAGTTCATTAAGTACTGTCCTATGTGCTATTCCTTTCGACTTTCTTTAATCACCTTGCACTTGCACTGGAATGGTGATAAAGAGCCAAAAACCTTCCAAAATAAATTTCATATGATGTACTGAACATTGTGTTTTGCTTAAAACAGCCTCTTATAGGTCAGTGAGCCATATTGCAAAATTTCAAGGTGAAATTATTAAAAATGTTTCCAAGGTCAACACATTCCTTTATAGACATAAATCTTTCAAAATTATCAATTGATAAATATATAATGCAATATTTGCCTCTGTACAATAATAATGCCACAAAGAGTGAATGTTTTGTAATTTGCAGTCAGGAAGAATTTCTGTAACCTAAGAGATTACACCAGGAATGGACTGTCATTTCTACCTGATGTGGAAACTAGACATCCATTTTCACTTTCTATAGTGAAAGAAGGGTTGAAACAATGTATATTGTTGTTGTGAAGTGCCACAGAGTCAGTTCTGACTCATTGGATCCTGCATTGGGTTTCCGACAAGCAGCTGGTGGGTTTGAACCACCAACTCTTGTTAGCATTCAAGTACTTATCCTATAATGCTACAGGATTATTATTGTTGTTAAGTGCCATTGAGTTGGTTCTGACACATAGTGACCCTATATAGCGTTTCCAAGGAGCATCTGGTGACCTTGAACTTCTGACCTTCTAGTTCAAACTGACTTTGTAGTCCAGTGCATTAACCCACAAAGCCAGACCAGGATGCCATACCAGCGTTGTTGTTATTGTTAGGTGTCATCAAGTCAGTATTAACTCATAGCAACCCTATGCCAAACATAAGAAAACACTGCCCGGTCCTGGGCCAACCTCACTGTTGTTGCCACGCTTGAGCCTATTGACGCTGCCACTTTGCCAATCCATGTCATTGAGGGTCTTCCTCTTTTTCCCTGATCCTTAACCTTACCAAACATGATATGCTTCTCTAGCAACTGGTTCTTCCTGACGATATGTCCAAAGTATGAGAGACACAGTTTGGCTATCCTGGTCTCTAAGGAGCACTCTGGCTGCACTTCTTCCAACACAGTTCTGTTGGTTCTTTTGGCAGCCCATGGCACTTTCAATATTCTCCTCCAACACCATAACTCAAAGGCATCAATTCTTCTACAGTCTTCCTTATTCACTGTCCAGCTTTTGCATGCATATGAGGTTATTGAAAATACCATAGCTTGCGTCAGGCACACCTTAGTCCTCAAGCTGACATCTTTGCTCTTCAACACTTTAAAAAGGTCTTGTGCAGCAGATTTGCCTAATGCAGTATGTCGTTTGATTTTTTTTTGCTGCTGCTGCTTTCATGAGTGTTGATAGTTGATCCAAGAAGAATGAAGTCCTTGACAACTTCCATCTTTTCTCTGTTGATGAGAATGTTGTTTATTGGTCCAGTGGTGAGGATTTTTGTTTTCTTGACATTGAGATGCAATCCATTACCGAAGGCTGTGGTCTTTGATCTTCATCAGTAAGTATTTTAAGTCCTCTTCACTCTCAGCAAGCAAGGTTGTATCATCTACATATCACAGGTTGTTAATGAATCTTCCTCCACTGCTGATGCCACATTTTTCGCCATATAACCCAGCTTCCCAGATTATTTGCTCAGCATACAAGTTGAATAAGTATGGTGAAAGAATACAACACTGTCTCACACCTTTCTTAATTTTAAACCTTTCAGTGTTCTATCACGTGTCTGTCAGTTTGTCATATTGTGGTGGCTTGTGAGTTGCTGTGATTTTGGAGGCTATGCCAGGAGTATTTTAAATACCAGCAGGGTCACCTGCACCAGGGTAGTAGCCTAAAAAACAGAACGTCCAAATGAATAAAGAGCAGTGACCTGGGATGAAAGCCAGTATAAACTGTGGTCTCTTAATTCTTGAAAGACTCATCTGTGTAAAAAATAATCCAGGCACCCATTGGAGTTATTAGAAGGAATTGGGATCTCCATCAGTTCCAACATAAGATTCCGTTATTGATATTTGTTACTTACTCCTCATTATGCAAAGGAAAACAAACAAATTGCTTGACAGTAAAGATGTCAATGATTCAGTGGCTTGAAATATTACTTAGTTTAGACTTTAGAGCCATGGTGGTACTGCAGGATAAGCATTGGATGGTTAGCCGTAAGATTGGCAGTTCAAGCACACTTATCAGGAGAAAGCTGTGGCTTTCTGCTCCTTTCAAGATTTATAGCCTCAGAAATTCTATACAGGGTCCCTATGAGTTAGAATCGACTCAATGTAGTGAGGTTTGAGTGTAGAGTTACCAGTTTTACTACCGTATTTTCTACCAAATCCAACTATGTTGGTTCTTGCCAAGTTCTGTGGTGTATGGGATAAAAGGGTGGGAATATTTTCAGGCTGTTGTTAATTCCTTCTGTGTAGCATCAGCCCATGGAGATGATTGGAATCAAATGGATGATCCTAATACCTAGATAAATCACCAAAAAAAACCATGAACATTTAGGAATGTGTGCTTGACTTTTCATTCCTGAATGCCAGTCTCTCTCAGATATGTAGAAAATTCCAAATTAACTCTGGGTTAAAAGCAAAAAGGTTACCTACTTGAGCCAGCTGTTTTTCATTTGTTAACCATGATGTCTCTCATGGTTCAAAGCAGTACACAACTGTACTGATCAGAAAAGCAGTAATAAAAACCTCAGTGTTTCCAGAGACATTTCTGGCCAATTTCACTGTCTGTTGAAGATGGCAATAGAAGCTTCCAGATTCATTGAAATACCTTACATTGTATTGCTCTTCTGCATTCTTTCCAAAAACCCTTCTTAGCAATAATTTGTAAAGAGTTTGGACAGTAACTGGGCATAAAACATGGTAAGAATTTAAATTGAGTTTAGGGCCTTCATGTAAATAAGAATTCTGAGAGCAAATAGAATTTCCTTAGTTTTTGCTGTTTTGATATAACCAGTTATGTAGATGAAGCCCCAGGAGAGACTATTGGAATATACTTAAGCACTTGTAAGTTGTGAAGCATTAGCAGTTGTCCCTCTTTTAGGTTGTCCTCACTGACTAATATTGTTGTCATTCATTCGTTTAGTAATTATTTATTAAATGCTTATAATCAAACTAAAAACAAAATGTGCCAACCACTCCTAAGGTTGAAAATATAGCAAGAATAAAGCACCATAAAAATCGATGAATTAATAAGGGTATGAAGAGAGGAAAAATGCTATGAAGAGAGGAAAAGCAGGATACTGAGTTTGAGTGTGAGTACAGGGGTAGGTTTTGGGGCCAGAAAACAGGTTGGTCAGGAAAGGTCAGTCTTAAACGGTGAATCTGAACAGACATGAATGTTAAGAAGAAATCAGCTGAGAATTCCAGACAAAGAAGAGCAGTACAGAGAGCCTTTGATAGGAATAAGATGGGTGTAGACAGGGAATGACAACAAGGCATGTTATTAAGTGAGTGGAGCTCCTTGCCACTTATAACCTGAAGCTTCAGAATGGCAAATGAATGAAGGAATAAAAGAATAAAAGAAATGCTGAAATCTCTTCACCCATAGGTTTTTTTTTTTTTCCATTTGCATGAGTCCCTTCATAGCTGAGGCGACAAGATGAACCATTTTAAAGAAGAAAGTTATATTGACTGTTATTGCTTTTCCCTGTTGTTGTTGTGTGCTGTGGAGTCGGATCTGACTCATAGTGGAACCGAGGCTGAAAATCTTTACAGGAGCAGAAAGCCTCCTCTTTCTCCCACGGAACAGCTGGTATTTTTGAACTAACTGCTCAACTTGTAGTTCACAGCCCAATTCGTAACCACTACGCTACCAGAGCTCCTGTTCTCTAGTGTCTCAAAAAGTCTTTCTGTATGAACACCACGTCTCGATTCTTTCTTGTTTGACTATTCAAAAACATTCTCCAGTTTTCCTTTCTTATTTACAAAGTTTACAGAGAAATTACAGATTATTTTTTTGTGTGTGTGTTCTATGATCATAACCTCATGAAGGGAAATGGAGGAAAAAAAAAACGCTTAAGAAATATGTATTAAAGCTAATTCTATGTTTGAAGTAAATTATGCCTTTGTTATAGTAGAATCAAGACGTTGTGTGTCATGTACATGCCACTTACTAATTGTTTCGTCATCTATCATATGTGGAGGTGACTACTGTTTATTTCATAAGGTTGTGAGAATTGCATAAGATTGTACTCATGAAACAGTTACTTGTGTTTGGCATGTGGTCAGAATACAGAATGTCTGCCAAGTACTTACTGTTATCATGCATGACAGATGAACATCTTCATTTCTCTCAATCACCTCTCAGTATACCTTTTCTGCAAACTTCAAGTAGTCTCAAGAAACTTTGTGTTGTTTTTTTCCCCCAATTCATACCACTGATCAAATAGTTTTATCTCCAGTGTCCAGTTTGAAAGAGCTGTGTGTTTATAAGATTGTCTTTTGGTAACAAGAGTGCTAGGAATCAGTGTGCCTATGAAAAACCAAAGCTAAACCCACTGATGTTAAGTCAATTCTGTTTCATAGAAACCATATAGGACAGAGTAGAATAGCATCTTAGGATTTTCAAGGTTTCCTTGTGTGGTGCTGTAGGATATGCACTGGACTATAAACCAGAAGTTTGGTGTTTCAAGCCTCAGAAACCCAGTGAATTGAAATTGATGGGTGACACTAACAGCAATTCACAGAAGCAGACGGCCACAGCTTTTTGTGTGTTTGGAGTAGTTGGTAGGTTTGAACTGTTGATATTTTGGTTAGCAGCCAAGCAGTTTAACCACCGTGCCATCAGGGTTCCTCTGTTTTTTAACAACCCAGTATTAATTCAGACTCCTCTCAAGCTCTTGACAATGCCTGTGTATATTATGTAGCTACAGCAAGGATTCAGAGCATAGGTAAAAATGTGTGAGTCTACAGCCCTTGATCTTGTGAGCTGGATCTGGCGAGTCTCCAGTCATTCATTTCTATGTCATTAATGGCATTCATGCCATATGGGGATCATATAGCACAGATTGTGTCCACACTCTGTCTGCAAAAACCCACTTTGTTCTCCACCTGCAAAAAAAAAGGCAAGTTCTGCTTTTCGTTCCATAACTGTGTCATTCTGAGGTCAACATTTCTACCTCTTTTTCTGTCCTTCTTTTCTTCTCTCTTCTTTCTTTACTTCTTTACTTGCTCCCTCTTTTTTTCTTTTCCTTCTAACCTTGCTTTTCCCTTTCTCTCTCTTTTTCTTTAACTCTCTTGCTTTCTCCCCTCTGCTTCTAAGTGAAGGGAGGAGGGAAGCATCTTGAGATTTGGTCTAAAAAGAAGAAACAAATAGCATCATCTGATCTGATCACAGAAGTTTTCTTGCAACTCAAAAATGATTTGCTAATCTTATCGCTGTCCTCTGAGAGATACAATATGACCATTCCTACAACTACATTTCCTTTCTTTTATTTTCCTTGTCTCAAATGCTTTTTCTTCCATCTTTAAAAGCCTCTCAAACCTCACCTCTTTTAGTGAATCCAGCTTAACTCTAGGCTTCTGGAAGTCCCTATACAGGGTCACTATGAGTCAGAACTGACTTGACGGTACTTACCAACAACAACTTATGCTATTATATTACTTCAACAAGAATTTAGGTTTATTCGGAGAACAGTGATTATATCATAAAGGTTTTAAGTATTGGTTTTATCTTGACACCCCAAGTGTGAACATACTTTTTATGCAAGTGAATATTCCCTCTTCCTAAGGGAAAAGAACATGTTAGTAATGTCCCAGAACTTTTCAACTGAATGAAAGACAATTGTATATTTTGTATCATTATAGACATTACACAGAGCAAATATGACTTTAATAAGCACATCTGTAATAAAATATCTAGGCCAGTTCACATGCCCAGTCAGTACCTCCATACCCTCTTTTTGTCCTGAATTTCATGGTATGGTGCTGTGGGATAATGCATCAGACTGCAAAGTCATTTGAACTGCAAGGTCGGTTGTGGTTCAGGCTCATCAGCTGCTCCTTGGAAACCCTATACAGGGTCGCTATGAATCGGAACCGGCTCGACTGCACTTAACAACATCCATAACTAATCCGTACAGTGATCAAACTAATCCCCCAAATAGGGTAAAGTATCTGAAGAAAAATAATTTATCTGCTATTATATGCCTTTGCTTCATTTGGCTTCTTATTTATATCAAAACCAGAAGAAAGACAATAAATGCCAGTCAGTGGGGGTTTGTGTTTTTTTTTTTTCCCTGATACCTTTGGTAATTTGGTTAGGAAAGCACTGTACTAAAGAAGCTTAGAGACTGTTCTGTAATTTTCATTTATCTTTGGCTTCTCGATATTGGTTAGTGATAAAGTATAAAAGCAGATGAATGCATGAAAAGAAGACTATTGTATATCCTCCAAAGTAAATAATATTTGATGTGCTATCTAAAATTTATGAGAGATTTGAGAATAAACAGAATAGTAGCTAGTGTGCTTTGTTATATTTAGCCATGTAGAAAACCAAAGAATATCATTGAAATCCTTAGTAAACAGGCCACCCAACAGAGAAAGACATCTACACTTAGTAACTGCATCCTGCTTTGTAACTTTAAAAAGGAAGACAAGAAGACAGAGCTGAGTGAGGCGCCATGTATACATGGATGTGCTCTATTAAAAGAGGTGCTTGATTGCTCAGTAATTGCAGAGCTAGGCTCTTGGGGAGGCCTTTGTCATCCCTCCTTGGCTGACACCAGACGATAGTGTGGCTCTGTGATAAGAAACAGAGGACCAGTGTCTCCATGGTAACTAACTGAGCTCTATATATTATACTTCATTACAATGAGGATAGATAGGAAATAAAAATATGTATATACATTTATATTAACACAGAAAGTGAATATGTGTGTGTGTGTGTGTGTATATATATATATATATATATATAATATATCCTGTCTTTGATCTAAAGAATGAATAAAATAAAAACATGATTGCCTTGTAAGGGCAAGGTTGATAGACCTTCCTTCCTTTTCCTCAAATAGTACAGGTAAATATTTCATTTCTTAGTTTCTCTGATGGTTTTGTTCTGAACCCCCCCAGCTGTAGCTTGAAAGATTAATGATGGGCAGCAAAAGGACTGAGAAGAGGCACTGAATGGATAGGAACCAGCACCAGAGAAGAAAGAGTACTGGCTGGCCTTTGGGACAAATAAATAAGGATTTACTAAGTCTGCTAGTTTCATCCTCATAACAGAAAAACCTGGAAGCCATTAGAATGAAAACCAGGAGACACTCATAACGATTCTTAGAGTTCCAAACTTGCACAGCCTAGTGACAGGAAAAAAGAAAGAGGAAAGAAACATCAGAGTGTTTTTTTGTTCTAATTTTCTCTTCTGTGGGTATTGATTTTACTTTAACACAAGTAACTACTATCTCTCTCTCTCTCTCCACATAAGGCCATTTACACCTATGTGGAGGTCTTTATAAGGTTAAGCACACTTCCTCAAAACAGCTTGCCTATGTCAAGCTCTAAAAGAAAAAGGACAAATTAAAGAAGTCATAGGTGAGTAAACCATTAACACTGGAAATTTAAACTTTTTATTCAAGACACAGAATGCAAATATTTGGTCAAAGAACAGGGACTTAGTAGCTTCTTAAACTCATAGATTATCTTCCATGTGTTAGTCCCTCTACTCTTGGATGAATGACTTTAAACCCTTGAAACAAGGCCCCTTGGTTGTCCAGCAGGAATTTCTACTGGTCTTTAATGTTGACTCCTCCCCTACGTATCTCTCTTTATTTATCACTCTAATTAGTATTTAAAGAAGCATTTATGTTGTTTATAGAAATTGCATTTAAACAGCTATTTCACCTAAGCTGAGTAACATAATATTCTACCTTTCAGTACTTATTTTTTGTCTATATACATTCATTGTGAATACTTTTTATAGAACCTTCCAATGTTGGTGCTTTGCATTAAAACAAAAACAAAAACTGTTGTTGGTTTTGACCCATGGCACCCCCGTAAGTCAGGGTAACACTGTGCTGAATTAGAGTTTTCAGTTGCTGATTTTCAAGAAGTGGATCATCAGACCTTTCCTCTGAGGTATCTCTGGGTTGGCTTAGAATTCCAACCTTTTGCAGCATTCTAGTTGTTTTTATGAACATTTGTGATTTAATGTTACTTGTTTATATAAAGCTAGAATCAAATAGTATTACAGTGTGGTACAACAAGACAGCAGGAAATTTACTGATTATGGAAAGACAGAAAAAAAGTCAGACTCAGATGAGTATCAAAAGAACAGAGACTAGCGTGTAAAACAAGTGGCACTTCTAAGAAATAGCCTTCTCTTCATAGGTCAGAAAGCAATCTAATAGTTATTCATCGTTATCATTAGGTGCCATTGAGTCGGTACCAACTCATAGCGACCCAATTCACAACAGAATGAAAACCGTCCTGGTCCTGGCCCAACCTCACAATCGTTGCTGCACCTGATCCCATTGCTGCTGCCACTGTGTCGGTCCATCTCGTTGGGGGTCTTCCTCTTTTTCTCCAACCCTGCACTTTACCAAACATGCTATCCTAATCCAGTAACTGATCCCTCTTGATAATATGTCTGAAGTATGAGGGACGAAGTCTGGCCATCCTGGCTTCCAGAGTATTCTGGCTATACTTCTAATACAGATCTGTTTGTTCTTTTGACAGTCCATGGTACTCTCAGTATTCTCCTCCAACACCATAACATGCATCAATTCTTCTATGATCTTCCTTTTTCACTATCCAACTTTCACATGCATAAGAAGTTATTGAAAATGCCATGGCTTAGTTCAGGCGCACCTTAGTCCTCAAACTGATACCTTTGCTCTTCAACACTTTAAAGAGGTCTTGTGCAGCAGATTTGCCCAATGCAATAGGTCATTTGCTTTCTTGACTGCTGCTTCCATGAGTGTTGATAGTTGATCAGAGCAAAATGAAGTCTTTGAAAACTTCAATCTTTTCTCTATTTACATGGATGTTGTTTATTGGTCCAGTGGTGAGGATTTTTGTTTTCTTTACATTAAGATGCAACCCCTACCAAAGGCTGTGTCTTTGATCTTCCTCAGTAAGTATTTTGTCCTATTAGCTTTTAGCAAGCAAGGTTGTATCATCTGCATATCTCAAGTTGTTAATGAGTCTTCCTTCCATCCTGATGCCACATTTTTCTTCTTTAATTATTTGCTCCTCATACAGTATGGTGAAAGAATACAGTCCTGGTGCACACCTTTACTAAACCACTCCGTGTTCCCTTGTTCTGTTTTAACAACTGCCTCTTGGTCTTTGTACAGGTTCCTCATGATCACAATGAAGTGTTCTGGAATACTCATATACTTTGCAACATTGTCCATAGCTTGTTATGATCCACACAATCGAAAGCCTTTGCATAATTAATAAAGCATAGGAAAACTTCTTTCTGGAATTCTCTGCTTTCAGCCAAGATCAGTCTGATGTCAGCAATGGTATCCTTCATTCCACATTCTCTTCTGAAACTGCTTTGAACCTCTCTTTGGAATGGGCACAAATATGGCTCTTTTCTAGTCAGTTGACCAAGTAGCTGTCTTCCAAATATCTTGGCATAGATGAGTGAGTGCCTCCAGTGCTGCATCAGTTTGTTGAAAGATTTCAGTTTGTATTCAGTCTATTCCTTGTGCCTTATTCTCTGCCAGTGACTCCAGTGCACCTTGAACTTCTTCCTTCAGGATCATTAGCTCTTGATCATATGCTACTTCTTGAAATCGTTGAACATGACTATTTCTTTTTGGAGCAGTGACGGTGTATTCCTTCCATCTTCTTAGGATGCTTTTTGCATCGTCCAACATTTTGCCTAAAGAATCCTTCAGTATACCAAGCCAAAGGTTGAACTTTTCCCATTGTTATTTTCAACTTGAGAAATGCTGAGCGTGTTCTTCTATTTAGTTTTCTGACTCCAGGTCTTTGCACAATTCATTAAAATATTTGACTTTGCCTTCTCAAGTTGAGCTTTGAAATTTTTTATTCAGCTCTTATTGTACCTCCTCACTTCTTCCATTTGCTTTAACATCCCTACCCTTGAAAACAAGTTTCAGAATTTCTTCTGACATCATTTTGGTCTTTTCCTTTTTTCTTGTTCTTCTTGTTTTGTTTTTTTTTTCTTGTTCTTAATGACCTTTTGCTTTCTTCCTGTGTGATGTCATCCCACAACTCTTCTGGTCTTTTGTCTTTTGTGTCTAATGCATCAAATCTGCTCTTTACATGATCTCCAGATTAAAGTGGGGGTATATTCCAGGTTATATTTTGTCTCTAGTGGACTTGTTTTAATTTTCTTCAATTTGAGCCTGAATTTGCTTATGAGCAATTGATGGTCTGTTTCATCTGCCCTTGGCCGTGTTATGACTGATGATATGGAGCATTTCCACCCTCTTTCTACATATGTAGTCATTTCAATTTCTGTGTATTCTATCTGGTGAGGTCCATGTGTATAGTCATCTTTTATGTTGTTTACAAAGGTATTGGCAATGAACAAATCATTGGTGTTGCAAAATTGTATCATATGATCTCTAGTATCATTTTTATCACCAAGGCCATGTTTTCCAACTACCTACTGCTACTGCTGATTTTTCTTCTTTGTTTCTAACCTTTACTTTCCAGTCGTCAGTAATTATCAATACATCTTGATTGCATGTTTGATCAATTTCAGACTGAAGAAATTAGTAGAATTCTTCAATTACATTATCACTGGCTTTAATGGTTCGTGCATAAATTTGAATAATAGTGGTATTAACTACTCTTAGTTGTAGGTATATGGATACTGTCATATCACAGACAACATTCCACTTCATGACAGACCTTGATATTCTCTTTTTGATGATGAATGTTACACCATTCCTCTTCAATTTGTCATTCCTGGCATAGTAAACCATGTGATTGTCAGATTCAAAATTGCCAATATCAGTCCATTTCAGCTCACTAATGCCTAGGATATCAATGTTGATGCATTCCATTTCATTTTTGACAATTGCCAATTTTCCTAGATTCATACTTGATGTATTCCATTTTCTGATACAGCTCTATCTCTTTATTTTGAGTTGTGTCCCATCAACAAATGAAGGTGCTGAGGGCTTTACTCGATTTACATCATTACAGTTCAGTTAAGTATACTTTGAGGGGACAGGTCTTCCCCAGTTGCATTTTGAGTGCCTTTGGAGAAAGGAATTGAGGAGCTCATTTTCCGGCACGATATCTGACAATATTCTGGTTACCTTCACCATATTTCAGTATTCAATAATTTAGTGCTGACAGTGTTCCACTGCTATTTTTAAGGTTTTCAGTGACTCAATTTACGGAAGTAGTCCGTTTCTCCTTCTTCCTAGTCAGTCTTCATCTGGAAGCTCATCTGAAACCTGTCTACCATGGGTGACCCTGCTGGTAATTAAAATACCCGTGGCATAGTTTCCAGAAGCACAGCAACACACAATCCATCACAGTACAACAAACTGACAAACGAGTGGTGGTAATAGATATTATTCAGTTAAAACATGTGAGTACTAATGGTAAAAATGGTCTAACTGAAGTTTCTTCTCTAAAGTGGCCAAATGCAGAGGCAAGGGGGTTATGGACTGTCTCTAGCTACTACCATTCTGTCTCAGGGCCTAATATCACTCAGACCTTCTTTCTGGCTGTTCCTGTATTACAACTTCCGTTTAGAATGTATTTGGTTTTGGGTTTTTTTTTTTTGCATTTAAAAAACAGACATTTCTAGATAAGTCTGGTGAAAGGAGATGGGGATAAGATCTTATGATTCAATAGTGAGTAGTTGTTATCATGACTAGTTGCGATTGTCACAACTGTAAAGGTAGAAGTTTTGTATCATAAAGGGGGGAGTAGTTAATCTTAAATTCTAGGAACAAGAGGATCCTAGGGCCATCAAGGGAGAAGAGGTTGAATGGAATATGGAACCCTATCCAGAGAAGCAGTGACACCACAGATGGAGGCAGAGATGAGGGCATGGAGTGATAGAGCAGCTGAGGATTCTAGACTCATGGAAAGAGAAAGACTGTGCTGGCAGCCAGGAGGCAGGTTTGCAGAATGTGTCCTTTGGTTGTTTAAATGATTATATATTCCTGAGTGTTTTGGTGTACATCTCCCCTCCACCGCCACCCCCACCAGCAAAAAAAACACACAAAAAAACAAAGGAAATAGAAACAAATACTGTTGAATGATGATGCATGGAGGGGATTGTAATCATTGCAATGAAACAATGAGTGTAAAACTGATGTTCTCTCATGTGAACTATCCCTCAGTGCACAATAAAAACTTAAAAAATAAACAAACATTTATTTTCTCACAGTTTTTTGAGGCTAAAAGTCAATTCCTTCCTTGTTGACACCCTGGGGTGTTCCCTTATTTTTGAAACTTTTTATTGTGAATTGAGTGACAGAGAAGATCATCAGTTTTACATGCAACAAATCATATACTTTGTTTCTGTTCCTTGCCTTTTGTTAGCCCCCACATGGCATCTGTCTCCCCCATACCAATATATGCATTTCTTTGTCTAATCTCTATTTTCTTACTAGGAGTGATTAGATTTAGAACCCACAGTATTAGACACATTCTAATTAGCATAACAAAACCTTCCAAACATGATTACATCCACAGATACAGTGGTCAGGATTTCAACATTTATTTTATTTATTTATTTTTTAACAGTGTTTACCTCTGTTTGCTTTTTTTTTTTCTTCCCCCCATTCTCTGTTTTATAACTATTATAGAATGTTTCATTTAGCAAGAAAATCTTTTAACAATGGTCTCTTACATTATCTGTTCGTTTGTGATTGGCTAGTTTCACTCAGCATAACGTCCTATAGATTTATCCATGTTGTGAGGTGTTTTTCAGATTTTTCATTATCCTTCAGCATTGCATAATATTCCATTGTTTGTATGTACCAAAGTTCATTTATCCATTCTTCTGTGGCTTGGCATTTTAGAGTGTCTCCATCTTCATACTGTTGTGAATAGTGCTACAATAAACACGGGTGTGCACAGATCTAGTCTTGTTGCAACTCTGATTTCTTGAGGGTATATACCAAGTAGAGGGTTCCTAGTGGGATACTGTAGGATCAACCCTAGACTTTGAGCCACAAAGTTGGCAGTTCAAACCTACCATTTGCTCTCTCCATACCCTTGCCAGCATTTATTGTTTGCTGTTTTACTGAATTTGCTGAAAATGCTAGAGTAACATGATATCTCATTCTTTTTTGATTTGCATTTCTCAATCTGAGGGAATTGAAGGAAAAATTCAAGCATCAACTTGCATTATTGAAGGATTTTATGGACAAAATAATTGAATTATGCAGAAAGCACCAAAAGAAAATGGAAAGACTATACAGAATCACTGTACCATAAAGAAATGTTTGATGTTCAACCATTTCAGGAGGTACCAATGATTATGTATGAAAAAGTCCAAGGTGCATTGAAGTCATTGGCAGAGACCAAGGCACTGGGAATAGATGGACTACAAATTGGAAAATTTCAACAAACTGTTGTAGCATTGGAGGCACTCACTCACCTGTGCCAAGAAATTTGGAGAACATCTACCTGGCCAACTGACTGGAAAAGATTTTTATCTGTGCCCATTCCAAAGGGAGGAGACCCAGCTGATTGTGGAAATCATCAAACAATGTCATTGATATCCCATGCAAGTAAAGTTTTACTGAAGGTAAAACAAAAGTGACTGCAACCATCCATTGAAAGAGAACTTCCAGAGGTTTAAGCCAATTTCATAAGAGTACGTGGAATGAGGGATATTATTGTTGATGTCAGATGGATCTTGGCTGAAAGCAGAAAATACCAGAAAGATGTTTAACTGTGCTTTATTGACTGCACAAAGGCTTTCAGTTGCATGGTTCATGACAAGGTATGGGCAACATTGTGAAAAGGAAGTATTATGGAACACCTAATGAAGGTGCTCATGAAGAACCTGTACTTATCAGATCAGGAGGCAGTTGTTTGAACAGAACAAGGGAACACGGAATGGTTTAAAATTGGGAAAGGTGTGTGCCAGGGTTGTATTCTCTCACCATACTTATTCAGTCTGTACGCTGAGCAAATAATTTGAGAATCTGGATTATGTGGACAAAAATGTGGCATCAGGATGGGAGGAAGACTCATTAACAACCTGTGATATGCAGATGTTACAACCTTGATTGCTGAAAGTCTGCTGCACAAGATCTCTTTAAAGTGTGGAAGAGGAGATTGTCAGTTTGAGGACTAAGGTATGCCTGAGCAAAGGCATGGCATTTTCAATAAACTCATATGCATGCAAAACTTGAGCAGTCAATAAGGAATACCGTGGAGGAACTGATGCATTTGAGTTACAGTGTTGGAAGAGAATATTGAAAGTACCATTTCCTCCCACAAGAACAAACAGATCTGTATTTTAAGAAGTATAGCCGGAATTCTCCTAGAAATCCAAGATGGCCAGAGTTTGTCTCTCACGCTTCAGACATATTACCAGGAAGCACTAGTCCCTAGAGAAGGATATCATGTTTGGTAAAGTGGAGGATTGGAGAAAAAGAGGAAGAGACCCATTGAGATGGATTGGCACAGTTGCACCAGCAGTAGTCTCAGAGGTAGCAACAATTGTGAGGTTGGCCTTCACAGGCAGTGTTTCGTCCTATTGTGCATAAGGTTGCTATGAGTCGGTTCCAACTCAGTTGCACCTAACAATAACAACAAGGTCTAATGGGAGTCCTAGTGGAACTCTGTGGGTGAAGCACTAGATCTAAATATTAGTTTGAACCACAAGGTTTCATTTCAAACTCATCAGCCACTCCTTGGAAACCTTATACAGGGTGACTATGAGTCACAAGTGACTTGGCTACACTTAACAACAACAGCAACAGTGTTTAAAGATCATAAGCGTTTCTTTGTGTTTTGGCAGCCTGAGCATCATCTTTGGTGAAGTGTCTGTTGGTGTCCTTTGCCCATTTTTTAATTGTATTCTTGTTGAGGGTTAAAGTGTTCTATAAATTAAGGAGAGTAGTCCTGTGTCTGATAACATTGTTGCAAAATATTTTCTCCTGGTCTGTGGATTCTCTTTTTACTAATTTAGTGAAATCCTTTGATGCACATTAACACCTAACTTTTAGGAGGTTCCAGTCATGTATTTTGTCTTCTGTTTGTTTTCAGTTATGTTTGAAAAAATATATATGCCATCTATCGGAACTCCTAAGCTTGTCCCTATTTTTTGCATTGATGATAGTCATATTTCTAGGTTTTACATATAGGTCTTTAATCCGTATTGAGTTCATTTTTGTATATCATGTGAAATATGGGTCTTATTTCATTTTTCTGCCAATGGATTTTCAGTTTTTCCAGCACCATTTGTTGAAGAGATTCTCTTTTCCTTATTTAATGCATTTTGGAACTGTTTTTTGAAAACCAGCTGACCATATGTGGATGGAATTATATCTGGGTTCTCAATTCTGTTCCATTGATTAATGTGTCTTTTGTACCAGTACTGGACTTTTAACTACTGCGGGTTTTGTAGTAGGTTTTGAGATCAGGAAGTAAATGGCCTCCTACTATCTATCCATCTGTCTGTCTCTGTCTGTCTGTTTGTCTATCTGTAATTTTTTAAAATAATGCTTTGCTTATTTGGGGTCTCTTTCCTTTCCACATAACGTTAGTGATTAGTTTTTCCATCTCTTTAAAGAGTGATGTTGACATCTATAGATTGCTTTGAGTGGTGTTGATATTTTCACAATGTTAAGTCTTCCTATCCACCAGCATGGCATAGTCCTCCATTTCTGCTGGTCTTTTTTGCTTCTTGTAGTGGTATTTTGTAGTTTGTTTGGGTCTCTTGTTTCTCAGGTTAGATTTATTCCCAAATATTTAATCTTTTGGTTGGCTATTATAAATGGTATTGTTTTCCTGATTCCTTTTCAGAGTTCTCTTTATTGTAATAAAGGAATCCAACTTATTTTTGTATCTTGATCTTATACCCTGACACTTTGCCAAATCTATCAGTGAATTCCAATCTGAGTTTTTGGGATTTTCTTAGTATAGAATCATATCATCTGCAAATAGAATTTTACTTCTTTGCCAATTTGAATGTTTTTTCTTTCCTTTTCTTTCCTTATAGCTTTAGCTAAGACTTCCAGGACAATGCTGAATACAAGTGGTAATAAAGGGCATCCTTGTCTGCTTCCTGTTTGCAAGGACATAACTTAAATTTATCACCATTGACATTGATGTTGCCGGTTGACTTTGTTTATATGCCCTAAATTATATTGAGGAATTTCCCGCTATTTCTTTTTTATTGAGTGCTTTTATCAGGAATGGGTGTTGTCAAAAGCCTTTTCAGTATCTTTTGATATGATCATGTCATTTTTTTTTTCATTTTCAGGAATGGGTGTTGTCAAAAGCCTTTTCAGTATCTTTTGATATAATCATGTCATTTTTATGTGGTAGATTATGTTAATTGTTTTCCTAATAATTGAACCATACCTGCACACCTGCTATGAATATGATCATGACATATATATATATATAAAATGTTGGATTACATTGGCTAGGATTTTGTTGAGAAGTTTTGCATCTGTGTTCATTAGGGATATTGGTCTGTAATTTTTTTTTTTAGTGATGTCTTTGCCTAGTTTTGCCATCAGAGTTTTGCTTGCTTCTTATGATGAACTCTGGAATTTTCCATACTTTTTAATATTATTGAATAGTTCGAGTAGATTTGGTGTCAGCTCTTCTCTGAATTTTGCATGGAATTCATCAGGAAAGCCATTTGGGCATGAACTTTTTCTGTTTGGAAGTTTTTTAATGACTTGATCAGTGTCTACTCTTGTTACAGTCATGTTCAAGTTTTCTACTTTCGCCTGTTACTTGAAGTAAATTGTATGTTTCTAGAAATCTTTTGATTTCTTCTAGATTATCAAATTTTTGGAATATAATTCTTCATAGTATTCTGTTGCTATCCTTTTTATTTCCATTGGCTCTGTTGTGATGTCATCCATGCAATTTCTTATTTATATTATTTTTATCTTCTTTTTTATTATTAAAGGATTTTATTAATCCTTTCAAACAACCGACTTTTTTTAAACTGGGTCATTTATCTTTTTAATGATTGAGTTGTAACAATTTTAAGTGGTGCTGTGGGTTAATGCACTGGACTGCAAAGTCAGTTTTATCTGCAAAGTCAACAGTACAAGCTCAATAGTCGCTCCTCGGAAACCTCTGTAGGGTCGCTATGGGTTGGAACTAACTCCAACACACTTAACAACAACAACCAATTATAATATATTCTGAATATAATTTCCTTGTCAAATATATGATTTCAAAATATTTTGCATGCTTATGTAGGTTGTCTTTTTATGTACTTGATCGTTTATCTGAAGCATGCAAATTACTTGTTTGTTTTTTTTCATCTTAGATGACTGCTGTAGGTTGGTTCTGTTTGTTGTTGTTGTTTTTAAATGTTTTATTGTGAATTATGTGATAGTTTACCTGGGAGAACATTAGTTTTACATTCATCCTATTGTATATTGTATCATTGCCATGGTTATAATCCTCTCCATGCATCATCAACCAACCAAAGGGTACACCCTGCAAGCCTGTCCCTAGTCATCAGCACACAGCCCCTCTCCCTCTCTGGGTCTACAGTCCTCAGCCACTCCATCTCTCCATGTCATCATCTCTGCCTCCATCTGTGGTATCACTGCTTCTCTGGGTAGGGTCCCGCTCTCTGCCCTTGTCCCTTAATGGTCCTAGGAACCTCCCATCCTAGACTGCAAAGTCAGTCATGCCCCTCCTTTTGCTACAAAAGGTCTACCTTTACATAACAACCAACTTTTTGTCTTATTGAATCTTTTATAGTTTTTCTATTTCATTTATTCCTGTTCTAATCTTTATTATTTCTTTTCTTCTGGTTGTTGTTGTTGATGTGAAGTGCTGTTGAGTCGGTTCAGACCCATAGCGACCCTGTATAGGGTTTTCCAGGAGCAGCTGGTGAGCTTGAACCCGCGGCCTTGCAGTTCAAATGGCTTTGCAGTCTGGCGCATTAACCCACAGCACCACACCAGGATTCCTTTCTTCTGGTGGCAGAAGGTTTACTTTGCAGCTCATTGTCCAGCTGTTGGAGATGTTTGGTTAAGGTGTTGATTTTGGTTCTTTCTTGTCTTTGGATGTGTACATTGATTGCTAAAATTTGCTCTTTGAGCACTGCTTTTGCTGTGTCCCAAAGGTTTTGGTAAATTGTTTTTTTCATTCTCATTTGACTTCAAGAAATTTTTTATTTCATTTTTACTTGATCTGTTATCCAGTAGCTTTTAAGCAGAGTGTTGTTCAATGGCATATACTTTACTTTTTTTCCCTTGGTATTTGTATTTTTGATTTCTAATTTTACAGCATTGTGATTTGAAAAGATACTTTTTAGTATTTGGACATTTTTTTTAAGTTAATGTCATTTGCTTTGTGGCCTGTCATATGGTCTATTCTGGAGAATGTTCCATTTGTACTGGAAAATGTCCATTGTGTTGTTGTTGGGTTGAGTGTTCTGTATATGTCTGTGGTGTTAAGTTGGTTGATTGTGTTGCTTATTTTTTCTATGTCTCTGTTGATTCTGCTTCTACTTGTTTTGTCTTTCGTGGAAAGTAGTGTATTAGAATCTCGTAGGATTTTAGAGTTGTCTGTTTCTTCAGTTCTGTTATAGTTTAATTTATGTATTTTGATGCTCTTTCACTGGGGGCATAGGTTTCATGGTTATGTCCTCTTGTTCAACTGACCCCTTAATCATAATAATGTCCTTCTTTGTCTTTTATGCAGATTTTTTACCTTGCAGTCTAGTTTTTCAGAGATTAAAATTGCCACTCCTGCTTGTTTTTGATTGACATTAGCTTGATATAATTTTTTCCGTCCTTTGATTCACTCAGAATGTGATTGCTGTGTGTCTTTAAGCACCTCAATTTGGAGACAAAAATCAGCATCCGTAGGCTAGACACAGTAGCCTGGGAAATATGAAACATCGGCTTTGGGACAATAATTTTAAAAACTAGAAGTACCAAAGGAAACTGGGTCATAGTTTTTTGTTTGTTTTTTATTGTGACAGAAATAGACACAACAAAACATTCACCAATTACGTTTACAATTCAGTGACATCATGTTCTTCACATTTCCCAGTCACTGTCCAAATTTTTTTCTACTTGTTCTAACACCACTATCTTTAACTCTGTTCCCCCAAGCAAAAACTACTTTCCTCCTCTCTCCTTCTCCTATTTTTTTATATATGAGAGTAAGTAAAAAAGTATTGTTATAAAGTCATAGAAACTTTTATTAAACAAAAATATCAAAATTTGAAGCTATGGTTTCTTGACATATCCTCCATCTAGGTCTGTACACTTCTGAAGGGAGTGTTTCCATTTCTCTAACCCTTCCCTAAAGAATTCTGTGCTCTTCGATTTACCACATCAAAAAAGCAGTTTGGGCACCTTTGGGGGGCTCAAATTGTGTTCCTTTGAAATGTTCTTTTAGTTTTGAGATTACAATTCTGAAGGGGCAAGGTCAGGGCTGTCGGGTGGGTGACTGGGTAAGGTTTCTAAATGAAATTCTCATAGGACAACCCTTGCTACCCTTGAAGAGTGAGCATGTGTGTTGTGATGGAAAAAATTCCTTGCTGCAACTTTCCTGGCCTTTTTCTCACAAATGTAATGTTCAGTTTTCTTAAAACGTCTTTCTAATTTAAAGTACCTGTGATTGTCCTATGTCCTTGGAGAAATTTTATCAGGATTACTCCTTGGGAATCTCATCTTGAATTCATGCTTTACATCTTCTTGACCTTTCTTAAAATGCTGGATCCATTTAAAAAGCATTGTTTTAAGAGGGACAGCATTCCTATAAACTTGTTGGAAAGCATCAGTGCTTTGGGGAAATGTTCACTTGAATTTTGCTAAAAATTTGATTTTAGCTTTGATCTCAAAATCATTTTTTCCCATGGCACATTTTAGCTTTGATCTCAATCATTTTTTCCCGTGTCCTTTTTTTGGAAGGCATCTTAATGAGCCTAAGACAATAGTATTACTGCAAGAATTTATCTATAGCCATCTATTGACCACAGAGACACATTTAAACACAGTTTGTATGAATTAAACCCTCTGTGTATAAAATGAAACCCCAGTAGCAATACTTTTTGACTTACCCTTGTGTTGGCTTATTTTATATAAATGAAGTCATACAGTATTTGTGCTTTTATGACTTCACTGAACTTATTTTCAGAGTTAATCCATGTTGTAGCACGTATCAGGTCTTCATTTCTTTTTATGGCTGAGTAATAACTCCACTGTATGTATATACCATGTTTTGCTTATACGTTAATTTGTTGATTGACATTTAGATTGTCTCCACCTTATGGTGATCATGAAAAATGATGCAGTGAACGTTGATATACAGGTTTATGTCTGTGCTCTCGTTTTCACCTATTTTGGGTACAAACCTAGGGTTTAGAATTTTGGGTCATATGATAATTCCATGTTCACGTTGGCAGAAGCCTCTAAACTGTTTTCCACAGTTGACTGTATCATTTTTTATTCTTACCACCATGAGTGAGGGTTTCAATTATTTAACACCAATTGTTTTCTTTTTTTTTTTTTTTTTGATCATTGTAATGGGTGTGAGGTGGTATCATTGTGGTTTCCATTTGTATGTCCCTAATGGCTAATGATGAGTCCTGGTGTGGGTTAATGTGCCAGACTGCGAAGCTGTTTGAATTGCAAGGTTGGTGCTTCAACCTCACCAGCGGCTCCTCAGAAACCCTATACAGGATCACTATGGGTCGGAACTGACTTGACGGCACTTAACAACAACAATGGCTAATGATGAGGAACTCTGGTAGCTTAGTGGTTAAAAGTTGGGCTGCTAACCTCAAGGTCAGCAGTTTGAAACTCCCAGCAGTTCTGTGGGAGCAAGATGAGGCTTCCTTCTCTCATAAAGATTTACAGCCTCGGAAATCCTATACAGGATCACTATGAGTAGGAACTGACTCCATGACATACAACAACAACAACAATAATGACTAATGACATTGAACATCTTTTCTTGTGCTTGTTGACTATTTGAATGTACTTTTTGATGAAATGTCTGTTCAAGTCTTTTGCCCATCTCTTTTTTTTATTGGGTTGTCTTTTTGTTACTGAATTGTGGAAGTTTTAAGAATACATAGTTTTGGTATTAGACCTTTTAGATATGTGGTCCCAAAACATTTTGCCCAATCTTTTCTCTCTTTCATTTGTTGGTATGTTTCTTTGATGAACAAAAGTATTTAATTTTTTATGAGATCTTTGTTATCTGTCTAGTCTTTTGCTGTTCATATTTTTGTTGTTGTATCTGATAACCCATCGCTAAATAATAGGGCCCTCAGTCACTCGGAATTCTATGGCTTTTGTTTTCATATTGAGGTTTTTCATCCATTTTGAATTGATTTTTGTATATGGTATGAGACATGGATCCTGTTTCATTCTTCTCCATGTGAAAATCCAGTTTTCCCAGTACCATTTATTGAAGAGATTCTTCTTTTCCATGAAATGAACCCAGCACCCATGTCAAAAATCAAGAGACATAGGTGTTTAGATTTATTTGTTGACTCTCAATTATAATATATTGACCTATATGCCCATTATTATACCATTATCAAGGTTTTTGGGTGTTTTTTGGTTTTTTTTTGCTGTAGCATAGTATTATTTTCTGTGTGTTCATGTGTGTGTGTGTGTGTGTGTGTATGAAGCTGTATATGACAAAACATACACCAGTTCAACACCCTATACATGATAAATCCAGTGACACTGATTACATTCTTCGAATTGTACCACATTTCTTTTCTGAATTTTTTCATCATCATTAATACACACTCGTTCATTGTCCCCTAACCTCATTTAACCTTTTTAGTTACTTTTGTCAATATGATCAAATATATAGATAATTCCTTAAACTAATAAAATGTTCAAGGTAATATTATTTTCAATTAAGTTATTGTTTGGTTTGAAGAGGATTTCAGGGAGTAAGAGTAAGGCTTTAAGATAAAAAGAGTTCCTCAGAGCAGTACAATGGTTTCAAAATTTCTGGATTCCATGACAATTTATAGTTCTATTCCACCTTTTCCCCCTTTTGGTCAGAATTCTAATATAGAATCTTTGATTAATATGTTCATTAATGGTAGCTAGACAGCATCCAATTTTTCTGGTCTAATAGAAAAGGAGGCAGTTATTTATGAAGGCAATTAGATAGCACCCTTCCAGTTCCTCTTCCTGTGTCTGAACCTCCTCCTATTTTTGTTGCTCTAGACAAATAGACACCACTTGTATCTTAGATGGCTGCTCGCAAACTTTTAGTATCCTAGCCACTATCCAACAAATAGCAGGTAGAACAGAAGCATTAAACATGTTATTTGGCCAGTTAACTGGATTGTCCCATGGAATCATAATACTTACTAATCTAACCAAGGAACCAAATCTCATCAGGTTTTTGATTATATGTAAGCAGCTTCAGCAGCTGCTTATATTTTTTTGTTGTTTTTTCCATTTTCTTTTTGTCATCATTTAAAATATATCTCACTTCTAGCCTGTTTTGATTTCTGTAGCTGTATAGATTTATTTACTTTTTAGATTTTCATTAAATATTTCTGTTTTTAACTTTTGAGGGGTGGAGGGAAG
Source organism: Chrysochloris asiatica (assembly GCF_000296735.1). Lineage (NCBI taxonomy): Eukaryota > Metazoa > Chordata > Mammalia > Afrosoricida > Chrysochloridae > Chrysochloris > Chrysochloris asiatica. The sequence goes on from NW_006408555.1 coordinate 18,755,633, forward strand.
TTGTAGGAGTAAATAATTAGGAATACAATTAGTTCTATGATTAGGTTTTGGCTAGGCCTAGGGTTTTGTGCAGTGTTTAGAGTTGTGGTTAAGACTAGGGATAGTATTAGCATTAAGGGTAGGGTTGGGCTAGGATTAAGAGTAGAACTTGAATTAGTTTTAGATTTACAGTTAAATTTTTATTTATTTTCTTAAAATCAACTTGATTTCCTCTTTACCTAGGAATTCTGTAACTCTGTTCCCTCTTTTGACTTGGTGGGGGTTTTGTTGTTGTTGCCTGGAGTCTTGTAGATCTGTTTTACTTTGGATATTTCTGTATCTGGTTTGAGTTCTGAGTGATACTGTCATGTATGTTAAGCTCTGATTGTTGTCTGCTGTTGTTGGTTCTCTGTCCAAAGAACTCCCTTTAGTGTTTTTCTTCATAAGGTTTGTTTGTTTGTTTTTCAAATTCTTTTAATTTCTGTTTATTTGGAGATGCCCTAATTTCACAGTCATAGTTGAGAGACAGTTTTTTCTGGATACATGATTCTTAATTGGCAGTTTTTGCCTTTCAGAGTTTTATATATAACATCCCATTGTCTTCTTGCCTGCATGGTTTCTGCTGAAAAATCAAAACTTAGTCTTATTTTTGTTGTTATTAAGTGCTATTGAGTCAGTTCCTACTCATAGCAACTCTGTGTAGGGTTTCCAAGAAGTGGCTGGTGGGTTTGGACCAATGACCTTGCAGTTCAAACCAACCCTATGGTCCAGTAGTAATCCTACAGTGGCCTACCAGGACTCCTCCTGCC
>NW_006408555.1:18756970-18760800 GCF_000296735.1 Chrysochloris asiatica
CCCCGATAGTTATCCTCTCACTTGTTGGCCAGGCTTTGTCCTGCCAGCCAGGGAAAGGAGGCAGCTGGGCTGGGGAGGAGGCAGCACCCCAGGTGGCCCCTCAGTGGATGGGCCAGGCCAGGCTGACAGAATCACAGGGCCGCTCTGACCTCTGGAGCCACGTCACGAATCCAAGAAGTGTTGGGGCCAACTGCCGCATCCGGCAATTGGCTATACTCTGTGACCTGCACGGAGAGATTAAACCCGAGTAAGGGCGACAGGAGATTAGAAATAAAAGAAGACACAAGACACAAAATGAGAATAGTAAAGTTGGGACCAGGTGGGACACAGCACTCTTATAGAGATACTGTGACTCTGACTTAGGCTCAGCCCGTTTATTATATACACAAATCAAAGGAGGTACTAGGGGTAAGGAAAAGACTGACATTTGGTGTTAGTGATGCATGTAGTAAGTGGGACTTTATCAGAAGAATGTAGTTGCTAGGGAAACAGAGATAGGGCAGCTAGATGTTTATGCAGACTAAACTGAAGGCCTTGGCTGCGTACAAGGAAAGACTTTGCAAATTCCTTGCTTCCTAAGGTGGTAGGCTTTGCAAGTTCCTCAGGGGGCTGCCTGACCTGGGAGCAGCCCAATCTTCTGGACCATAACTGTTCAGTTGCAGTCCTTCGGTTAAACTGCCCCCAATTCTGAGACCTTCGGGGTCAACAAAGAAGAACTGGGGGTCAGGGAGGCTGCTGACCCTTCAGAGGAAGGGCTCCCTCAGGGGCATGCAGGCCTACTAGAGCCCATGGACAAGGACATAGCCACAGAGGGCTAGAGCTGAGAGTTAAGCATCCAGCTGATATGAAGTGAGAGGATATGCACATCAATGCCTAAACTTGCAGATAGTGCCCATTTGACCTAGCCTGAATGACTTGATAATCAGAACTAGACTAGAGGAAGATTAAAATACATATATATATATATATATAGATAGATAGATAGATAGATAGATAAAGGAAACAAGTGTAAATTGCTACAATTAGATGAACTTGATCTATACTTATGGATGCAGTAGGTCAAAATACCAACTGCGAGGGAAGGAGTATTCACATCTGTACACAGGGTAGATAGGGATGGGCAACTTAGACATTGGCTACCTAAAATGAGGGGGCGATAAAGGTATGAAGTGGCTGGCTTACAAGGTTTCACGAGGGAGTTTTGTTTAAGAGTGTGCAGGCGAAAGTAGAGTTCCCACAGAATAGTTTTCATCTTGTCTAGATGGGTCTGGTGAAAAGAGATGGGTGTAAGATTCTTATGATTCAATAGTAATTGTATTCAATAGTAATTCAATAGTTGTTGTTGTTGTTAAGTGCCTTTGAGTCGGAGCCGACCCATAGCGACCCTGTACAGGGTTTCCGAGGGTGTAAATCCTTACGGGAGTAGAAAGCCTCATCTTTCTCCCGCGGAGCGGCTGGTATTTTCGAACCGCTGACCTTAAGGTTCGCAGCCCGATTCGTAACCACTACGCTACCAGAGCATCATGACTAATTGTGACTGTCACAACTGTCAAGGTAGAAGTTTTGTAACAAAAACAAGGGAGTAGTTAATCTTATAGTCCAGAAACAGAGGATCCTAGGGCCATCAAGGGAGAAAAGCAAAGTGGAATGTGGGACCCTATCCAGAGAAGCAGTGACACCAGAGATGGAAGCAGAGAAGAGAACATGGAGAGAGGGAGCAGCTGAGGACTCTAGACTCAGGCAAAGAGAGGGGGACTGAGTGCTGGCGGCCAGGAGGCAGGCTTGCAGAATGTGCCTTTTGGTTGTTTAAGTGATTATATATTCCTGAGTGTTTTTGTGTACATCCCCTCTGCACCCCAAGTTGTTGTTTTTTTTTTTAAAAAAAACACACTTTTTATTATAAATTGGGTAAATGTTTACAAAGCAGATCAGTTTTCCATCCAAAAATTCTTAAACATTTTGTCCATGGTATTTCTTGCTGTACTCAAAATGTAATTTCAGTTATCATACTTGCTCCCTATGTTTCTGGGTTCGTTCCTCCTAACCCTTTTGAACTTTGTCCTTGAACTCATGCCATTTTTATCTCAAATAGTTGATTATTCTAAGCAATGCATACCTTCCTTTTGTTTTTGTTCCCCTATAGACCTATCTGTTTGGCTGAAAACTGAGCCATAGAAGTGATCTCAGTTCTAGACCTAAAATGGTGGTTCAGGGCCACAGTCTCAGAGGTTTCACTAATTTTTAACAGACTAGTAGGCCTGATCTCTTCTGTGATTTTGAGCTCCTCATGTTTCTCCTTCTCTATCCAGGACCTTCTAATGTGACCTTGTTCGGGTCAGCAGTGGCAGCTGGACATCATGTAGTTTTCTTCTGGTCTCAGAAGGTTTATGTGGTCCATTATTGTTGTTGTTGTTGTTATGTGCCGTCGCGTTGGTTCCGACCCATAGCGACCCTATACAGGGTTTCCGAGGGTGTAAATCTTTACAGGAGTAGAAAGCCTCATCTTTCTCCTGCGGAGCAGCTGGTAGTTTTGAACTGCTGACCTTAAGGTTCGCAGCCCGATTCGTAACCACTACGCTACTAGAGCTCCTTATGTGGTCCATTAGTTAGTCCTTTTGAACTTACCCTTGGTTGGCGATTAAGGATGTTTTATTTCATACTCTGCTGTTGAGTCTCAGGCTGGTAGTGATGAATCCATGTCTCTTCACCAATAACAATTTTTTAAAAGAAACTATGTTCCTTTAAGTATCAGTTAAAATTTTGTTTGCAGATATCCAAACGCTTCTGTTTATGCTGTTCTGTGAGTTGTTTCAGTACCCATCTCGGACGAAGTTTTTGAAACCCAAGTCTACCATGGATTATTTCAGAGGCAGAGCCATGGCTCATTTGCAAATGATTTGCCATATAATCTACTGTAATTTGTCTGTTCGACAGATTCTTCTCATATGTGTGCTTAGTGTTGTCATTAGCCGTGGTCGTGGATGGACGTTTTAATATAACCAGATGCAGATAATTTTAAACTCACCTTCATATATGAGTTTTTATCAAGAAAGGGAATTTGATTTTATCAAATACCTTTTTGACGTCGCCTGAGATGATCATGTGGCTCTTTTCCTTTGTTCTATTAATGTGGTATAGTATGTTGATTGAGTTTCTAATGTTGAACCAGTTTGCATTCCTGGAATAAATCCTATACAAAAATATTATGTGTGTGTGTGTGTGTGTATTGTTAAGTAACATGGAGTCGATTCCAACTCATAGTGACCCTGCACAGGGTTTCCGAGGCTGTAAATCTTTATGGGAGCAGAAAGCTTCATCTTTCTCCTGTGGAACAGCTGGTAGTTTCAAACTGCTGACCTGAGATAATCATTACGCTACCAGAGCTCACATACACAAGAATATATATGTGTGATGTGTGTGTATTTATGTATATATGTGTTATTATGAATAGTCATCAAATTGGTTCCAACTCATAGTGACTCTGTTGAGGAGGATCTGATAGGGTTTCATAGTGACCCTGTTTTTTTTGAGGAGGATCTGATAGGGTTTCATAGTGACCCTGTTTTTGAAGGGGATCTGATAGGGTTTCATAGTGACCCTGTTTTTGAAGGGGATCTGATAGGGTTTCATAGTGACCCTGTTTTTGAGGGGGATCTGATAGGGTTTCATAGTGACCCTGTTTTTGAGTGGGACCTGATAGGGTTTCATAGTGACCCTGTTTTTGAGGGGGATCTGATAGGCTTTCATAGTGACTCTGTTTTTGAGGGGGATCTGATAGGGTTTATAGTGACCCTGTTTTTGAGGAGGATCTGATAGGGTTTCATAGTGAC
>NW_006408555.1:18762735-18773690 GCF_000296735.1 Chrysochloris asiatica
TTGTTCTGCTGTGATAAGGTCACTGTGAGTTGGTACTGACTCAATGGTACCTAACAACAACAACAACAACATTCAGAGATACTCACTCTTCGTGTGTTGCTCTTTGATTGACTTTTCATAGTTTCATCAAAGATGGTAATGAGAATTGTGAAGAAGTCTATATGTTTCCTCATGTGTAGAATTGTCATATCATTTCTTAAAAGGACGAAAAGGTCATTATAAACTTGTTCTCTTATTTGACCAGATTGCTTTAATTCTTACCCTTTCCCCCTCTTTGATCAATCAAGACCAAGGTCTCCTGCGGATCCAGAGCTCAGTGTACTCCTCCTTTCTCCTGACCATACTCAGGCTTCTTGATCTCAGGGAAAAGGTCGACATCTGTGGCGATTTCTTTGTTTCACTTTGTTCTCACAAAACGTTTGAAATATTCAGACTTTTTACTGAAACTTGAGTCTTCTTTCTCTGTTCTACTACCGTCTTAATTTTTTTTTTCAATGTTTTAAAAAGGGTTCCTAATTAATTGAGGGATCTGCAGGGTAGATACTACTATTAAAAAAATTCGCACAAATTAATCTTACTTTTAATTGGAAATTTAAATGGCTTCTAAATGGCTTATTTTTAAATGGAATATTCATGTATGTCTCTTAGGCTCCAGTACAGTATTAGTAAGACTTTTTAACTGATCATTGTGGCAATTTTAATCATCACAGGAATATTTTGATGTCCAAGTTTGATATTGACAATAGAATCAGGTTTAGAATTGCTCCAAAGAGAGAGACTTGGAAGAACTTAAAAATTTTTTTACTTGTTAAGATTGCAAATTTTTGTTCGGTGATGCAGATTTACTGGATATTCTGTTAACAGAAATGGAACTATCTTGTTGAAGTAAAACAAACCTGGTGAATTCCAGATAACTCCATTTCAGATGAGATCCTCACATAAATAATGGCAGGTTTGTTGTTGTTTCCTTGTTGTTGTTAAGTGCTGAAGAGTCAATTCTGACCCATAGTGACCCTGTATAGGGTTTCCAAGGAGCTACTGGTGAGCTTGAACCTCTGACTTGTTCACACGACTTTGCAGTCTGGCACATTAATCCACAGTGCCACACCAGGACTCTGTTGTTGTTCTTAGGTGCCGTCAAATGTATTCCACCTCCTAATGACCCTGTGTACAACAGAACAGAACACTGCCCCATCCTACACCATCCTCACAATTGTTCATTTAAGCTTGTTGCTGCTGCCATTGATAGAAAGACTCACAGCCACCCTGTTCAGGGTTCCCAAGGCTGTAAATCTTTACAGGAGCAGAAAGCCTGGTCTTTCTCCCACGGAGCAGCTGGTAGTTTCCAACTGCTGACCTTGAGGTTAGCAGCCTGACTTGGTTTAGCAGACCCAAAAACACAAGGCAAGGTAGAACTCTAAGATAATAGACAGGATGGCATCAGAAACAAAATAAACACTAGGCAAGACCTTGATCTGGCATTTCGATTTTACACAGGAAGTGAACACATTACAGAGGATACAACAAAGAAAAACAGTAGAAAGGTAAACCAGGTTAAAAATCATTCTAATGCTAAAAAAGAATTCTTACATATATCTTATTGAACCTGAAATCATAAACAACCACTAAGATTTTATTGGCTGCTGCCCCTGGTCCTGAGATCTATTCAGTATGTCTATTGAGACCTCTTTTAAAGAACTCAATAAACTCTGGTAGTCAATTAAGGGCAAACTATGATAAGATCTTCTATTTGAAATTAATTTAAATACCACTGACCCAGACATAGAAATAAAATCCATTTAAGGTATTGTTGTGTTTCTAGGAGACCTGGTTATGGTAAAAGAGTGGGGTGTTGGTGATATTCATCTCATTCAAGGTTGAAATAGGGCCTGATCCTAGGCCGTTTTCATGATCCCTATTTGAGGCCAATAGACACTGACATCAGGTAGACATTGTTTCCTCCTTTTCCCTTTTTATGTGACCTTTGGTCTGCCTGAGACTTGATTTACATGACCGTGGACAGACCTAGTTTAGTTTTAGAAGATACTGTGTTTCAAAATTATTTTACCAACAATGTTTGGAGTTCTATATCTTTACATTCTCACCAACTTTCGATTATTGTGTGGTAGTTTCTCATGGTTTCCGCATATGGCACCTTCTCATATGCTTACTAGACATTTGGATATCCTATTTTATGAAGTGTCCATTCCAATCTCTTGTCTAGTTGGTTTTTTTTTTTTTTAAATTTTTTGTTGTTGTAAACTGAATGATAGTTTACATGGGAGAACATCAGCTTTACACCATCATTTGGTTGCAATGATTACACTCTCGTCCATGCATCATCATTCAACAGTATTTGCTTCCATGCCCCCTGTTACTTAATTATTTTGGGAGGTAATGGAAGCAAGATGGCAGGATGTACACAGAAACACTCAGGAATATATGATCATTTAAACAACCAAAGGGCACATTCTGCAAGCCTGCCTCCTTACCGCAGGTACTCAGTCCCTCTCTTTCTATGAATCTGGAGTCTTCAGCAGCTGCTCCCTCTCTCCATATCCCCACCTCTGCCTCCGTCTCTGGCGTTTCTGCTTCTCTGGATAGAGTCCCATTGTCTAGTTTTAAAAAATAGGTTCTTTATCTTTTTCTTACTGATTTGTAGTTTTAAGAAATACATTCTAGATATGAGTCCTTTGTTAACATATATGTTGCAAATATCTTCATTCTGTGGATTGCCCATTCTTTACAGTTTTCACACTTCTGGAGGTAAAAGTTCAAATCAGGGGCTCAACTGTACTTATTACTTCCTTGTAGGTACTCTTTGGCATTCCTTGCTTCTTTGGTTTATGTATAATCCATGATGTTTGTTTCCCACCCACCCATAGCCTTGCCTTCATTTGTGTATATCTCTGTGTCTAATCTGTTTCTTTTTTTAACTCAGAAGTGTTTAAAATTAAAACACACCCTATACCTATACCAGTGTGATCTAGTTTACATAACAAGGCAAATCCAATTTCAAACAAGATTACATCCCCCAATAGGAGTTAGGATCTCAACAGATATTTTCAGGTGGCACAATTTAATCTGTAACAAAGCCCAAAATTCTCAGGAGGCAACTGGATTTTATGGCTTGAAAAATTCAACTTTATGGACATCTTACTTTATCTTCTGTTGAGAGCCCCCTCTTTGGATACCAGGACTTTTATAATGCAGTGCCCAGAGATGTGAAGATGGAAACCACAAAATCTTTTGGTGGATTATTGGGAGTGATGATAACTTGGATCCTTCCTCCTTCCATCTCTTTGTTCCTGGATCCTGGGTTCTATAGGGAAAACTAGTGCCATGTAAATATTTCTCATGCTGTGTGTGTACCATTACCTGGGAAATCCTGGTGTTGAGCTGTAGAACAAGCACTGGACTGCTAACTGCCAAGTCCCAGGTTCCAGCCCATCAGCCGCTCCTCAGTTCAGGTTTGGAACTGACTCTTATCTGGGTGATAATTCCTAAACCAAAAAGGCCATTGCTTCTAAACTAACACTGCAGCAGACCATTCCAGTGCTGGGTCAGGGTTTGACAGCTTCTGGTTGGTTTAGTCAGTGATAACAACTTTTCAGTCAACAAGCACACTTCTCCAAGCCCTTCGCTATAAGTTGTGTTTCTTGGTTTAATGATGTATTGTGTGGAATTCCATGACTGTGAATTTTATACTCCTTACGCTTCTAGGTGGTAGTGCTGGCGGAGTGAGTCCCTGTAGGTAGGAAAGTTAAGCCAGTATCTAGAATAGGTATCTATTCCTGTGAGGAAAAACTGCTGGCCTTACCAAAGTAAAACTAGTCCAATGTAATTAACTTTGGCTAGTACTAGTTACTGACTAGTACTAGTATCAGGCTCAGTACTAGTATCTATTGCTGACAAGTTGGACAATCAGAGATAGCAGTGGCTAGATTGGCCTTTGTAAATGAAAGTGCATGCTGTTGGGTCTGTGTTTATAGTCTTCATTTCTTCCACTCTAGTTACTTTATTATTTATTAAAATAGGACCTGTGTGCTGGGTTGACCACTGATAAAGGTTGGCAAGTATTAACTGGCTAAGTATTTTTGTCTGTTTGGTTGTTTCATGCCTCTTCTGTTGTAGATGCTTTTAGTGAACATTAATATCTGATAGAGAAATCTGCACACTTCCTGTGCCTGTTCATTGGTCTTACATGTGTTATGCCCCTGAAGTCCTTGTCTCTGATCTTTCAATCTTTTTTTTTTTATTTTCCAGGTCCATCACCAACAGGCCATGCTGTCTACTTATCTACTTCTTCCTTACAACTTGGATGACCACTACCTGAAGCTCTAAGAACCGGTAAGAGTTCCCTTTTCTATTATCTTTTAAGGCTGCCTGTGAATAAGGAGTCATGGTGTGACCATACTGCAAAGTGGATGGTTCAAAACCACCATCGACTCCTTGAAACTCTTATACGGGTTCGGTGTGAGTCAGAAGTACTTAACAATGATCATAGCAGCCATCAAATAGGGATGTAATTCAGTCATCATCCATTATTTTTGTGGCTTCAGTTGAACACAGTAATTAACCATAGATAGGAACTGTGGCGGGTGAGATGGAAGTCTGGTCTACCTGCTCATGAAGTTTATGAATGTCATGCCTTTTGGTGGTACTTGTGACTGGCTTGTCTGTACTATCTCTGTTTTACAAGGAATTACTGGTGAGACAACTTGCTGACTTGTTGAGTTTACCAGTTTGAACACATGACCATTAGGTGTCCCATGGTCAAGTGTTCCAGGTCTGTCAGGACCTATGTTGTCATTCTCCAAAGATTTGCTATAAATTCCACTCTGCACCTTTTAGCACAAGTAGTACTTACAGAGCCATGGAGCCTTCTGAATTGTATGACTCAAGTAGCCAGGCTGCTCTCAACACAGCCTGTATCTTTTGCAGAACTTTTTCCTATTCCTTGCGACGGTTGTTAGTTGCTGTTGAGTTGGCTCCAGTACTTGGCCAATCCAGGACTGACAGAATGAAACATTGTTGATTCCTGCATCATTGTCATGACAAATGTTGTGACTGTTGAGCCAGCCCCTCACTGGCCTTTTGTGTTACCTTTACTAGCCCTCTACTGCTTTCTCAAACATCTGTAATCTCCAGATGATACATGTGAAGTAAATTGGTGGAAGTCTTGGGCAATATTATATAATCTGTAGTTTTCACTTGCTAATATTTGAAAGTAGATCAATAAGCTTTTCTTCCTAATCTACATTAGTCTGGAAGCTCCACTGAAACCTACATGCCATGAGTGAACCTACTAATATTTGGAACATTGATGGCACAGACTCCAATATCATAGCAATATTCAAATCACCACATATACAACAGACTAACAAATAAGTGATGATTTCTGTCCCTACTCAAAACTAGCATCCTGCTGTATTACCTGTTAAAAGGGTTAACACAGTATTTCTAGTTTTAGAATGTATGGTCTCCAGCACCTGGAGAGGCCTTGTTGTCAAGTCAGTTCTGATTCGTAGCAAGACTGTGTAGGGTTTCTGAATAGCACCTGGTAGGTGTGAACCACCAACATTGTGGTTGCAGTCCAGTTCATACCATACAGCATCACACCAGGACTCCACTGAAGAAGCCTAATAGTATAGCTACTTCTTTGTGGTAGGGAAAGCAATTTGTCTTTCACTTTGGAGGGGATGTTGTAGCATGCCTCTGAGCACTGGACCTTTAAAAGCTTTGCTGAATCTTTGTAGGATTTATGTAATTATCTCAGGAGTGTCTGTGTCTTACTAAGGCTGTGAACATTCTAGCTTCCATTTTTCTTTTTATCCTGTCTAATCAGTATGATGTCATTGATGTTAAGGATCAGTGTAATAAACTGTGGATGATTTTGTAAGGTAGTCATTTAACCCAAATCTCTGAACTACATTACAGTAGAGGTAGAAGAGTTTACTTTATCCTAGGGCAATTCTGTAAATGAATGTAAATGTTGTCCCTTCCATGAACGTGCCAACTGTTTCTGATCCCTTTTATTGATTGAGTTAGAAAGGAACACATTTAGAATACCCATATTCTTTGTACTCAAGACTGTATTCATTTGTTCTTGCAACAGTACCATGACCTCCGTGGCATTTGCAATTGGAACTTACGTGGTAATAAATTATATTATTACTTACGTGGTAATAAATTATATTATCGCGACAAGGTTGTGTTCTTTCACCATACTTATTCAACCTGTATGCTGAGCAAATAATACGAGAAGCTGGGTTCTGTGGAGAAGAACGTGGCATCAGGATTGGAGGAAGACTCATTAACAACCTGCTATATGCAGATGATACAACCTTGCTTGTTGTAAGTGAAGAGGACTTGAAACATTTACTGATGAAGATCAAAGAACACAACCTTCGGTATGGGTTGCATCTCAATGTCAGAAAAACAAAAATCCTCACCACTGGACCAATAAACAACATTCTTACCAACGGAGAAAAGATTGAAGTTGTCAAGGACTTCATTCTTCTTGGATCAACTGTCAAACACTCGTGGAAGCAGCAGTCAAGAGGTCAGACAACGTATTGCATTGGGCAAATCTGCTGCACAGGAACTTTTTAAAGTGTTAAAGAGCAGAGATGTCAGCTTAAGGACTAAAGGTGCACCTGACCCAAGCCAAGGTATTTTCAATAGCCTCATAAGGATGTGAAAGCTGGACAGTGAATAAAGAAGATTGTAGAAGAATTGATGCCTTTGAGTTGTGGTGTTGGAGGAGAATACTAAAAGTGCCATGGACTGCCAAAAGAACCAATAGGTCTATTTTGGAAGAAGTGCAGCCAGAGTGCTCCTTGGAGGACAAGATGGCTAAGCTTCGTCTTTCATACTTTGGACATATTGTCAGGAGGGAACAGTCGATGGAGAAGGATGTCATGCTGGGTAAGGTGGAGGGTCAGAGAAGAAGAGGAAGACCCCTAACGAGATTGATCAGCCAAGTGGCATCTCTGATGGTGTCAAATGTGACAGCAGTAGTGAGGTTGGCCCAGGATCGGACATTGTTTCGTTCTGCTGTGCATGGGGTCGCTATGAGTCGGTTCCGACTCTATGGCACCTGACAACAACAACAACAAACCTAAAATAAGTCGACTTTTTATCCTTGATTCCTGAGAGATAATCCTTGAAAATTTCTTGGTAATTGAGCAGGCTTTATTTTCTAAAACCATCAGACAGCACTTGAAAATGTGTACAAACAGCCAAGTTACACAGATCTCCCTGTCCGCTAACCTCAGGAAGGAAGAGGGACATTATTTAATCAATCATGCATGTTCAATGAAGTTTCAGTCATGACTGTGCAGTGAGGCTAAATTAAAGCCCTGGGCATGGAAGTTTTTTGGAATTTCTTTTTGATAAAAGACATCCATGTACAGGAAAGGGTTGTGTATCTCTGGTGACATGGAAATTCTGTGCTGGGACCCCTCTTAAACCTTGCCCTATGTATTTCTTTGTCTGTATCCTTTCTGGTTATGATAAATCAGTAGTTGTATATATGGAATCTTCTCAGTGAGTTCTGTGAGTTCCAATGAATTATTGAACCCAAACAGACAGTAGTAACTCACTGAGCAGGAGTTTTGGTTGTTAGGTAGACTGCCAGAGCTCATAGGTAGTGTCTGTCCATTTAGCAGTCAGAAGGATTGTATCCTTTTAACTTGCATGCTCTGACCTATCTTTGAACAGCTAGGATCAGAAAAAGACTTTGTAGGCAGTTCTGAAAGATAGTAAATTTTAACTTGTGTGCTCCAAGCTAGCTCTGGGACCAGACCTCATTGTTTTGGGTGTTTGGGGTCTTATTGCCCAACCTTTAGATTCTTGTGTTGGCTCTATCAGCCAACTGAAATAAAGCAGATACCTGGGTGCAAGGAAGCAGAAAAGGATTTTATTGCTTGTGCAGACAAGAAGCACCACGAAGTCTGATGACCAAAGCATTGTGGAGCTCCCAGAATTCATAGCACTTGGGTCACCCTTAGGTTTCCAGGATTCTTAACTTCTTCCCACACCTTCACATCCTATAAACGGAGTTCCTACTATTGAGCCATATTCTCTACATATTTCCTAAGTACACCCATCACTTCTAAAGTAGATTGAGGGAGAATGGTATGTCTGAGATAATGTGTTCCTTCTGGAAATTCATGGGTCAGGGGTCATTTGAAAAATACTGATGTATAAGCTATGCATACTCTCATATCTGGTTCAAGTTGAGGGGACTCTGGGGTTACTCTTGAGATGGAATGCTAGCAGCAGCCTACAAGTACTGCTGGCAAACTATAAGAATAATAAAAGGGTGTGTAAGTAGAGCAACATTCCAAGATGGGAATACTAGAAAAAAGGATATGTTGTTATTAAGTACCATGGAGTTCCAACTCAGCAAACATGTATAAAGTTTTCAAGGAATAGCTGGTTGGTTTGAACTACCAACCTTATGGTTAGCAGGCCAGTGCTTATCCTACAGTGTCACACCAGGACTCTTTGAAAAAGGGATATTAGCCTAAGGATTCCAACTGGTGAAGAGGATGGAGAGGTGGAAAGGTGAAGACTGAATCCTTGTCTACATTTTGGATTTATACTGATTGTAACCTTGTAATTAACAATGAAGGTGGGATTTGCTCACCGTTCTCCTTGTTCCACAGGGCTACTACTAATTAGTTGAGTATGTGTTTGTCTATAGTCAGTCTCCAAGGATTATTGTTGTTGCTACATGCCATCGAGTTGGATCTCACTCATAGCGACCCTGTGTACAACGGAATGAAACATTGCCCAGTCCTACTCCATCCTTTTTTGCTAAAGGTAATACAGAAACAGCTACAATCATACATTCACAGAGAACTTCCAGACAATCAAGCAGGATTCAGAAGAGGCCATGGAATAAGGGATATCATTGCTGATGTCCAATGGATCTTAGTTGGAAGCAGAGAATACCAGAAAGATGTTTGCCTGTGCTTTATTAACTATACAAAGGCTTTCAATTGTGTGGATCATGACAAGCTATGGACAACATTGCAAAGTATGAGTATTCCGGAACACTTAATTGTGCTCATGAGGAATCTGTACCTGGATGGAAAAGCAGTTGTTCGAACAGAATATGGGAACACTGAATGTTTTAAAATTTAAAAAGGTGTGCGACAAGGTTGTATTCTTTCACCATACTTATTGAGCCTGTATAGTGAGCAAATAATCTGAGAAGTTGGGTTATATGAAGAAAAACGTGCCGTCAGGATTGGAGGAAGACTCATTAACAACCTGTGATATGCAGATGATACAACCTTGCTTGCTGAACATGAAGAGGACTTAACATACTTACTGATGAAGATCAAAGAGCACAGCCTTCAGTATGGATTACATCTCAATGTAAAGAAAACAAAAATCCTCACCACTGGACCAATAAACAACATTCTTATCAATGGAGAAAAGATTGAAGATGTCAAGGACTTCATTCTTCTTGGATCAACTATCAACACTCATGGAACTAGCAGTCAAGAAATCAAATGACATATTGCATTAAGCAAATCTGCTGCACAAGACTTTTTAAAGTGTTGAAGAGCAAAGACGTCAGCTTGAGGACTAAGGTGCGCCTGACCCAAGTCATGATATTTTCAGTAACTTCATATGCATGCGAAAGCTGGACAGTGAATAAAGGAGACCATAGAAGAATTGATGCTTTTGAATTATGTTGTTGGAGGAGAATACTGAAAGTGCCATGGGCTGCCAAAAGAACCAACAAATCCGTTTTGGAAGAAGTGCAGCCAGGGTGCTCCTTGGAGGCCAAGATCGCCAGACTTTGTCTCTTGTACTTCGGACATATTGTCAGGAGGGACCAGTCACTGGAAAAGGATTTCATGTTTGGTAAGGTGGAGGGTCAGAGAAAAAGAGGAAGACTCCCAATGAGATGTATTTGCCAAGTGGCAGCATCCATACAGATATGAAGATTGGCCTTGCCATTTGTGGAAAGAAGGCTGTTGGAATTTTTATAACAGCTTGTTTTAACTCTATAGATTGCTTTCGGTAGTATCTTAATAATAATAAGTCTTCTCATCTATGAACACAGAAAGTCTTTTATTTAGATTTTCCTTAAAAATTTTAAAATTTTATATTTAGATTTTCCTTAACGTTTTTTTTTATTTTAATTTTTTAATTTTATAATTTTCAATGTACAAGTCTTTCATTTTCTAATTAAATTATTTGTAGATATTAAGGAGCTCTCGTAGTGTAGGGGTTACAAGTAGGGCTGCTAATCTCAAGTCATCAGTTCGAAGCTACCAACTGTACTGCTCAAGAAAAATGAGGCTTTCTGCTCCTGTAAAGACTTACAGCCTCAAAAACTCTATACAGGGTTGCTAGGAGTCAGAACTGATTCCAGGACACATAACCACCACCACCATTTTATTCCTTTAGATGCTCTTATAAATGGATTTGTTTTCTTAATTTTATTTTCAGATAGCTTATTTCTGATTTGTAAAAGGGAAGACATCATGACTTGTACCGTTCAACTATGCTGAATCCATTTATTAGTTATTTCTGTGAATTTGGGGAGAATTTTTTTATAAATGGATCATGCCCTCAGCAAATAGGGATAATTATTCTTTTTCATGCTTAATTATTCTGTCAAGTATTTCTAGTACAATCATGAATAGCAGTGTTGAACATCATTCTTGTCTTGTTGATGACAAAGAGGAAGCTTTCATCTTTTTCCAATGAGTATATTGCTGTATGTTTTTCATAATTGTCTATCTAATCAAGGATATTTCTATTTCTGATTTGCTGAATGGTTTTTTTTGTTTGTTTGTTTTTTAAAATTAAACGTTTTTATTTTGCATTGAGTGAAAGTTTACAGGGCACATCATCAGCTTCACAGTCAACCATTCATATAGCTTGTTTCATTACATTGATTATTATCCCCTCCATATATCATC
>NW_006408555.1:18775069-18776282 GCF_000296735.1 Chrysochloris asiatica
ATGCAGATGACATCCCTCTTTCAGGTGGGTCTTCGGTGAATGCTGGCTGCTGAATGGTTTTATCATGAAAGGTTGCTATAGTTCATCAACTGCTTTTTCTGTGTTTAAGTGATCTTCTAGTTCTTTCCTTTTGTTCTATTAATGTGGTTATTGATTACATTGATTAATTTTCTAATGTAGAATCACCGTTACATTCCTGGAGTAAATCTTACTTGGTCATGATAAAATGTGTAATACATTTAATATACTTTTTTTAAAATGTTTTATTGTGAATTATATGATAGTTTACATGGGAGAACTTTAGTTTTACATTCATTCCATCTTATATCATCTCACTGCCATGGTTCCAGTCCCCTCCATGCATCACCAACCACCCAAAGGGTATATCCCAGAAACCCGCACCCTACACTTCCCCCACCTCCCCCCAGTTTTCAGCCCACAGTCCCTTTCCCTCCCTGGGTCCAAAGTCCCCAGTCGCTTCATCACGCCACGTCATCATCTCTGTCTCTATCTCAGGCATCTCTGTTTCTCTGGGTAGGGTCCCGCTCTCGGTTCTTCTCCGTTGATGATCCCAGAGGCCTCTGCTCCTATTCTGGAGAATTAATCACTCCCTTCCTTGTTACAAAAGTTCCACCTTTGAATTTCCAACCCTCATAGTCTGTCCTGATAAGCATTATTCACTACAGTATCATGAGTTACCTATCTGTATCTTCTTTCATCAGCTCTGCCCAGACAGATTGAATAGTACCTACTGGAAATTCTGCCTTCTGCCATGCTCCCTAGCACCAGGTTCCCTCTTGAAATCTTGTAATCCAGTCACTTCTTGCCTTTGTAGTCCCCCACTCCCCATTTGAGTATCCAGTGTCCAAGCTGCCCTTCTCCGTCGTCCACTCTGTGTGTGGGGAGGTGTGTGAATGATTCTTGCTGTGAGGATTTGTTCCCTCTTTTGAGTCACTGCTCCATAGGTATAGGTCAAGTTCATCAGACTATATCGGCTCACTCTTTTTTTTTTTTTTCCCTCCTCTTCTTTCCTCTCCTGGTTGAGCTCTGATCATCCATTCATCTGGTCCAGGTCACATGGGTATCATCTGCAAGTGTGGGCACTCCTGTGCATATGTCCTCTCTTCCCATCAGCTGGTAGCTCCACTCTCCTCTCGAGTCCTCCGTGGCCATGCCACTGACTCTAGGTTCAAGAGTCCCCAGGCCTCTTCAT
>NW_006408555.1:18781278-18788255 GCF_000296735.1 Chrysochloris asiatica
TCTGAATTTTTTACCCTTTTTTTGTGCTTGTTCTTCTGTCTTAGTGATATTGAGAGACTTGTCTTCCAGTTCACTGATTCTTCCTTCCATCTCATCTCTTCTACTCCTCTGCCCTTTCAGGGAGTTTTCTATTTCTGCCATTTTGTTGTTGGTTGATTGGACCTCTTTCTGTAGGTTTTGGATTGTTACCAATGCTGTGTCTCTCTCATTTGATTGTTCCTGTAACGCTTTTCTGACTTCTTCCTTATTTTTCTCAGCTACATTATAAATTGTTTTGAGACATTTTATAATCATTTTTCTGAATTCTTTCTTAGGTATCTCCAAGGCCTACTCTCCTTCCAGCATGGAGAGAAGGTCTACTTCTGGTTCATTTGTTTCAGATAGTTTATCTTTTATCTGGACATGTGCCAATATGGTCATCTGCTTTTGCTTCTTGGACATGTTTAATGTTTATCTGTGGCCCTAATAATTAACTATGTATTTTGGTAATTTTTTATGTTTTCTGATTACCTCCAGGAAGATGTGATCAGGATGTGGTCTTCCCTTTTCACTCTCCTTATTGCTTAACTGAGAGTAACTTTTTTGGGCCTCAGTTGGGCCTGGGGCTCGACGGTGGGCTGTTTGGGCCTCGGGCGGGTGGGTTGAGCCTAGGGCAGGAGGTTTGGGCCTCTGGGGGCCTGGGTGTCAGCGACCTGGCTGTAGGAGGATTGGTCCTTGGGTAGGTGGTTTGGTCCTCAGGCGGGCAGTTTGGGCCTCAGGGGGCCTGGGTATCAGCAGCTGGGCATTGGGTGGCTTGGGCCTCAGCGGGCGAGTTGGGCGGATTGGGCCTCGGGGGTCTTGTGCCTTGGGGACCAGGCTGAGGACGGGTTGGATCTCAGGGGCACTGGGCCTTGGCGACCTGGCTATGTGGTGGGTTGGGCCTCAGTGACCTGGCTACACAGCGGGTTAGGCCTTGGTTGGGCTTGGGCCTTTTTGACCAGTTTGTGAGCGGGTTGGGGTCAGGGCAGGCCTTGGCCTCTTTGTGAGTGCATTGGCCTTGGCCTCAGTGGGCGGGCATGTGCCTTGGGCGTTCCTGAGCCCAGGCGCCTTTGCAGAGGGCTGGTCTAGGCCAGGGCAGTAGAGGGCTAGGTGTAATGGCTGCAGGGAGGTAGTGTCTGTATTTGATGACTTAAAAAAAGCCTCTCTTAGTCTCTCTGTACCATAGGTACCCTGAATTTCCTGATATCCACGCTGATATCCCTCTCTATTTGTTCAGCTTTGTTAGTTTATGCTTCCTTTTCTCTGGAAATGCAGCCTTCTAAGTGGGGTTGCTCTAGCCCTGCATTCCAAGGTCTGCAGGTGGCAGAGGCACTTGCAGGCGCAGAAGCGGGAGCCGCGTGGTGGCAGGCAAAAGCTCAAGATGCCTGTAATTCCTCAGCAATTTGATCTTTTAAAAAAATGAGTTCAGAATGTTGAAATATAAGATCTTATGTTT
Organism: Chrysochloris asiatica; assembly: GCF_000296735.1. Taxonomy (NCBI): domain Eukaryota; kingdom Metazoa; phylum Chordata; class Mammalia; order Afrosoricida; family Chrysochloridae; genus Chrysochloris; species Chrysochloris asiatica. The sequence continues at coordinate 18,782,753 of NW_006408555.1, forward strand.
GTTCAAAGGCTGTCTGCTAGACAGAGGTTTCCTATGTGCGATTCTGCCCCTTTTCCCCGAGACTGCCCTACCTGAACTGCCTGGTCAGGGAAGTGCCGGAAGTCGAATCGCCTTAATATACTTTTGCATTAAGGTTACTCATAATTCATTGAGGATTTTTTGTATCTATATCCAGAAGGAATAAAATTGGTATGTCACTTTCTTCTGGCTTTGGAATATTAAGGGCTATGCCTGCATCCTAGTGTGAGTTAGGAAGTGTTCCCTTTTCTATTTTTGGAAGTTTATGAAGAATTGATGTTAAACTCTTTCCCATCATGCAAAATGGCAGGTGAAAAGCTGAGAAGCCAGTTACCAAGGAGAAGAAGCCTGAAGTCAAAAAGCAGTTGCCAGTGGCAAAGCTGAGGAAGGCTAACCTCAAGGGCAAAAAACCCAAGCAGGGGAAGCCACACTGCAGCCAAAATCCTGTCCTAGTCTGAGGAATTGGCAAGTATTCCCGATCAGCCGTGTATTACAGAAAAGTCATGAACAAGCAGAAGTATTCATTTGCTAAATCCAGGGTTGAAAAGAAGAAGGAGAAGGTTCTTGCTACTGTCACAAAGCCAGTTGGTGGTGACAAGAATGGTGGTACCCAAGTGGTTAAACTGCGCAAAATGCCTAGGTATTACCCGACTGCACAGGTGCCTCAGAAGCTGTTGAGTCATGGCAAAAAAACCTTCAGTCAGCATGTCAGAAGACTGCTGTCCAGCATCTCTCCTGGGACCATACTGATCATCCTCACTGGGCACCATGGAGACAAGAGAGTGGTTTTCCTGAAGCACCTGGCCAGTGGTTTCTCCTTGTGACTGGATGTCTGTCCCTCAATCGAGTTCCTCTGTGTAGAACACACCAGAAATTTGTCATTGCCACCTCTGCTAAAATTGATTTCAGTGGTGTGAAGATCCCAAACATCTCACAGATGCTTACTTCAAGAAGAAGAAGCTACAGAAGCCCAGACACTAAGAATGTGAGATCTTCGACTCTGAGAAAGAGAAATATAAGATTACAGAGCAGCGCAAAGTGAATCAGAAAGCTGTGGACTCACAAATTATGCCAAAAATCAAAGCCATTCCCCAGCTCCAAGGTTACCTGTGTGCTGTGTTTGCTCTCACAAATGGAATTTATCCTCACAAATTAGCATTCTAGATTTCTTGCAAAGAAAGAACCTCATTAAATAATTGATAAAAAAAAAAAATTGATGTTAGTACTTCTTTGTATGTTTTGTAGAATTCTGTAATGAAGCTGTCTGGCCCATGAATTTTTATTGGTGGTAGGTTTTTAGATTATTTTTAAAATGTCTGCTTGTCATGGGCTTGTTGGTATTTTCTATTTCTTCATGAGATAATTTAGGGAGTTTTTGTGTTACGAGGAATAGTATCCACTTCGGTTAACTCATCAAATTTTTTCTTGGCCTTCAATTATTCATAGTCTTCTATTAGGAATATTTTTATTTCTGTAGGATTGATTGTAATGTCTCTATATTCATTTCCAATTTTAGTTATTTGCATCTTTTTTTTCATCCTTTGGCAGTCTAGTTAGAAGTTTGTTGATGTTTTCAAAGAATCAACATCTAGTTTTATTGATATTTCTCTATTGTTTTTAATTTACTATTTAATTTATTTCTGTTTTGATTTTTATTTTCTTATTTCAGGTAGCTTTGGACTTGGTTTGATCTTCTCTTCTAATTTCTACAAGTTATTAATTTGATACCTTTCTTCTTTTACTATATAGATTTTTACTGTTACAAATTTCCCTCTGAGCGTTGCCTTCACTCCATCCCATGTTTTGGTGGTATACTGTGTTTTCATTGTAATTTGACTCTTAAGTATTTTTAGATTTGTCTCTTGTTTTTGTGTTTGACACATTGGATGTTTAATAGTATGTTGTTTATTTTTCACATATTTTTATTTTCTAGTTTCTCTTTATTTTTTAATTTTTAGTTTTATTCCTTGTGATCAGAGAAGATACTTTGCATTATTGTGACTTGCCTTGTGATCTACCATAAAATCTATGTTGGAGAGTGATCCCCATTGCATTACCAAAGAATGCCTGTTGCTCTGATTTTGTGTAGAATACTCTATATATGTCTGTCAGGACTGGATGGTTTGTTGTTGTTGTTGTTGTTAGGTACCATCAAGTCATTTCTGACCCATAGCAACCCTCTGTACAACAAAACAAAACACCGCTCAATCCTGTGACATCCTCACAATCGATGCTATATTTTGCACACTAGAAAATATTAAAATGATTGGAAGTTATGAAAATATAAAACAAAGTATAAAACAGAAATATACCCCAAAGAAAGAGAGCAAATCTAAATTGATTTGCTGATACGTTTTTTAATTATCAAAGAGTGCCCTCCACCCTCAAAAATGCACCAAATAAATTTTCAATAGTTCACTATTTACAACTATTATTTAGTAGTGTTGTAGCAAGAGTGTTTGATCATTTAAGCAGGAGAAACGAATAGGCATTAAATTGGAAATAAAGCAGCAATACTGTCATTGTTTGTAGGTGATGATTATATCCTTGGAACATGAAGATAGATATTCAACTGAAAAATCACTTCAAATATCAGGAGAATGCAATACGAATGTTGAGTAGAAAATCAATATATGAAAGCCAATAGTTTTTAGATAAAAAAAAAAAGATTGAAAATGGCAAAAAAAGGAAAAGAAAACAATTAGAAACAAATTTGTACAAGTAAAGGGCAAGTTCTACCTAAATGAAACCTTAAAAAGCTATTGTAGGACAAAAGCAAAGCTTTTAATAAGTGGAAAGGAAAAAACAAAAAGGCTTTATTTTACAAAGTGAGTTGTTAAGTGCCATCCAGTCAGTTTTGACTCATAGCAACCCTATATAGCGTTTCTGAAGAGCAGCGGTTACGTTATAATAATTAAAATCCCTCCATGTATCATCAGTTAACAATATTTACATCTGCTCACTTTAACTCTTCCTGGTGTCTTCTACTACCTTCATCTTTTCTGTCTACTTCCTTTTATTGTATACTGTCTTCCCTATGGCACCATCGGATATACACTGGACCACAAGGTCGGTTTGAACCACAGGATCAACAGTTCAAACTCACCAACCACTCCTCGAAAACCCTATACAGGGTTGCTGTGAGTTGGACCCAATTAGATGACAGTTAACAAAAACAACAATGCTTATCCAGTGAATAATTTTCTCTTTTCTTCCACCCCTGGAAACCATCATAGAATGTTTCTATTAGCATGAAAACCTTTTCTTTTCTTAATTTTTGTGATTGGCTAATTTTACTCAGCCTAATGTCTTCTAGGTTCATCCGTGTTTTGAGGTGTTTGGCAGATTCATTGTTAGTCTTCAGCATTGTGTAGTATTTCATTGTGTGTGTGTCAAAGTTTATTTAATCATTCTGTTGATTGGCATTTCAGTAGTCTCCATCTTTATGCTATTGTAAATAGTACTGCAGTGAACATAGATGTGCATGTATCTATCTATTTGTGTTATGGCTCTTATTTTTTGAGGAAAATCTTATTCTCGGGAAGAAAAATTTAATACTATGAAGATTGTGGTTATTAAGTGCTATTGAGTCAGTTTTGACTCTGTATAGGGTTTCTGAGGAGCAGTTTGTGGATTTGAACTGCTGACCTTGTGTTTCACAGCCCAGTGCTAATCCTACAGTCTCCCTAAAAAAAAAAAAAATCTCTAAGAGCTGTTGCTCAGAAATTCTGCTATGATGACAGTATTATTTTATCTGAGTTGTGCCACCAGCCACATATGGTTGTTAAGTATTTAAAATATGCCTAGTATAATTGAATAAATTAAATTAAAATTTAATAGTTTTAAATAGAAATAGCCACATGTGGCTAATGACTACTAAATTGCATAGCACAGGCATATAAATTTAACACAATCACATAAAAAATGCAGAGGAATTTATAAAGAAATCCGACAAGTTGCTTCTAAAGTTAATAGAGAAACATAGCTGTATAATAAGAAATAAGAAAATTCTGTAAAAGAAGAATTTGTTGGGGATACTTGTTGAGAGAGGACTCTGTTAGTCTCTTGCATTTCAGTTCATTTTGTCAACAGAAGCACTAATTTTATGTTTTAAATGATCTCTATTAGAATGTTTGTATTACAAATAGCTATTGGAAATATTTATCTAACATAGTGTCTAGTTGCAAAATAGCCAACAAAAACGGTCAACATTTATAATCAGGGGAAGGAAAGGAGAAATAGGAAATAAAAGGTGGGTTACCCCAAACAAACCCTCAGGATCACTTGATCCGTTTCTGGACTGAAGTCAGTTTTTAGATCTGTTTTTAGGGAGGGACTCTGAAACCCCACATGTATACACTGCAGTGATTCTCTCAATCCTATCCCAGAGGGGTGTGATGACTGTTTAATTGGTAAGTGAACACCAGAAAAAGGGAAACAAAGACATTTAAGGAATTGCTAATCACAAGATCTGAGTGATACTGACATCCCTAGACCCAGCACATCAGAATGGACTTCCTGTTCAAGGAAGGGTATATGTAGATCAAGTAATAAAAGTATTTTGAGCAAAAGCCTGGATTTTTGGAAGCAAGATAGAAATGTAAGCAGCTATACACTCTTTTCTCCACAACAAAGCCATGCAACACCAAGCAGAAATTGATGGAATTAATGGTGTTAGAACTCTGGAAGCCAGTCAGTAAGTTAAAGCTTCTGAGCAAATGCTACACCTGCTCTTCTCCTTCTCATCTCTGCAGCAGTGGGGACAGTGAGAGAGTCTTCTGTGCAGATGGCAAACTGTAAATCATGCTCCCAGGCAAGGACCCATTGTCTGGCTTGGAAGTATAACAGAGTTTGCTTTTCCAAGTGGGCTGTTATGTCTCTTCACCTTTGCGTGGAGTTGGCAAGAAGGACTGGGAAGGTACTGTTTCCAGTTTATTTGTATAAATATATACATGGTCTGTCCTTTATTGAAAGTGATGTATTGAAGTCTCCAACTGTTATTTTAAACTGTTTTTCCCTTTGGTTCAATCAGTAATTGCTTCTTGTATTTTGAGGCTCTGATGTTAGGTTCATATGTACTTAAAACTATTATATTGTTGTTAAGTACAGTCAAGTTGGTTCCAACATGTAGCGACCCTGTATTGGGTTTCTGAGGAGCAGCTGGCGGGTTTGAACTCCTGACCTTGTGGTTAGCAGTCCGATGCTTATCCTGTGACACCACACCAGAACTCCATGTGTATGTATATATATGGTGTATATATATTTATATGATGCTAACTGTTTTTTAATAGGGAAAAGGCCAGAACAAGGGGTGTGGAGAGGGAAAGAGAGTTTAAAAACAAAACAGGCCAAAAATTAAATTAAATCCTGAGGTACAATATAATAACCAACAGTGCATCTTGAAATTTATCAGGCAGCCTTGAAGGCAAAAGCTGAGAAAGGACATTAAAGTCATACTCATATTAGGCTATGGATTTTTTTTTTT
>NW_006408555.1:18788755-18801450 GCF_000296735.1 Chrysochloris asiatica
AAAAAAAAGCTAAAATGAAGAGAGAGAAATACTGTTAACTGATGATACATGGAGGGGATTATAATCATTGTAATGAAACAAAGTATATGATGTGTTAAATGTAAAACTGATGATCTGCCCTGTAAACTTTCACTTACTTCACAATAAAAATTATATAAATATATATAAACCTAACATCAGAGCCCCCAAATATATGAAACAGCTACTGACTGAATCAAAGGGAAAAATAGACAATTCTAAATAATAGTTGGAGACTTCAATACACCACCTTCAATAATGGACAGAACATTTAAGAAGATTAATAACAAAAAGAGAATTTGAACACACTATCTATCATCTTCACCAGTCATCTGTCAGTTTATCTCATTGTGGTGGCTTCTGTGGTTCTGTGATACTGAAAGCTATGCCACCAGTATTTTGAATGTGGGCAGGGTCGCCCATGGAGGATAGGTTTCAGGTGAGCTACCAGACTAAGACTCAAAAGAAAAAGTGGACTACTTCTGAATAACAACACAATATTGAAGCATGATGAATAGCACCAGAATACTGTCAGATATACTGCTGGAAGATGAGCCCCTCAGGTTGAAATGCATTCAGAATACCACTGAGGAAGAGCTGCCTCTTCAAAGTAGAGTTGAACATGATGATGTGAATGGAGTAAACCTTTTGAAACCTTCATTTGTTGATGGGGCACAATTCAAAATGAGAAGAAACGGCTGCAAATGTATGAAGCATGAATATAGGAAAATTGGAAGTTGTCAAAACTGAAATGCAACCATTGATTTCCTAGGCAACAGTGAGCTAAAATGGACTTGTTTTGATCATTTTGAATCAGAGAATCGCATGGTTTACTAAGCTGGGAATGACAAATTGAAGAGGAGTGGCGTTGAAGTCTGCATAAAAAATAACATTTCAAGATCTATCTGTCTTGACACAGAGCTAGAGCAGCTGAGGACTCATGTGTACTTGCAGCTAGGAGACAGGCTTACAGAATGTGTCCTTTGGTTGTTTAAATGAATAAATGTTCCCTTCTCCCCCCTCAAAAAAACAAACAAACAAAAAACAGAGGCAGTAGAGTCAAATACTGTTGAATGATGATGCACGGAGGAGATTGTAATCATTGCAATGAAACATTGATTGTAAAACCAATGTTCTCCAATGTAAACTATCACTCAAGTCACAATAAAAACTAAAAAAAACAACAACAAACAAACCAAGATCTATCTTGAAGTATAATGCTGTCTGTGATAGGACAATAACCATATGCTTGCAAGGGAAACCAGTTAGTACCACTAATTATTCAAATTTAAGCACCAAACACTAAAGCCAGTGATGATGAAACACAAAGAATTTTACCAACTTGTTTGGTTTGAAATGGATCAAACATGCAATGAATATGTATTGATAATTACTAGTGATTGGAATGCAAAAGTTGAAACAAAGAAGAATGATCAGTAGTTGGAAAATACAGCCTTCTTGATAGAAATGATGCTGGAGATGACATAGAATTTTGTAAGACCAATGACTTACTCCTTGAAATTCCTTTGTTAAACAGCATAAAGTGACTATATGTTAAACAACATTAAATGACATGGATTTCAGAAGATGGAATACTCAGGAATCACATTGACTACATTTATGGAAAAACATGGTGGGACAGCTCTGTATCATCAGACAAAACAAGACCAGGAGCAGACTGTGGAACAGACCATCAGTTGTTCCTGTGTAAGTTCATGTTGGAGCTGAAGAAAATTAAAACAAGTCCTTGAGAGCCAAAATATGTCCTTGAACATAACCCACCTGAATTTAGAGATTATCTCAAGTGCAGATTTGATTGATTAGACACACTAATGACCAACCACCAGAATAGTTGTGTATTGACGTCAAGAACATCATATATGATCAAAAAGCATAAGGTTGTTCAGAAGATAAGAAAGAAAAGATCAAAATGGATGTTAGAATATATTTTGAAACTTGTCCAGCATGAAGTTTCAAAGGAAGAAATAAGGAGGTAAAATTGCTGAACAGAAAATTTCAAAGGGTAGCTTGAAAAGACAAAGTCAAATATTACAATGAAATGTGCAAAGATCTGGAGTTACAAAACCAAAAGGAAGAAATACACTCAGCATTTCTCAAGCTGAAAGAACTGAGGAAAAAATTTAAGTCTCAAGTTTCAGTATTGAAGGATTCTATGAGCAAATACTGAAAGCAGCAAAAGAAGATGGAAGTAGGAATACACAGAGTCACTGTACCAAAAACAAATGGTCTTTGTTCAACCATTTCAAGAGGTAGCATATGATCACACATCGATGATGCTGAAGGAAGAAGTCCAATGTGCACTGAGGCACTGGCAAAGAACAAGACTCCAGGAATTGATGGCATATAAATTGAAATCTTTCACCAATCTGATGCAGCACTGGAGGCACTCACTCATCTAGTCCAAGGAGTATGGACCACAGCCACCTAACCAACTGATTGGAAGAGATCCATCTTTATGCCTATCTTAAAAAGTGGTGACCCAATGGAATGGTGGAAATTATCAGACAATATCTCTAATATCACATGCAAATAAATTTTTGCTAAAGATAATTCAAAAATGGCTACAACAGTACATTGACAGGGAACTGTCAAAGGTGCAATCTGGATTCAGTCATGGATGTAGAACAAAGGTTATCATTGATAACCTCAGCTGGATCTTGGCTAGAAGCAGAGAATACCAAAAAGATGCCTGGTCCAAGCCATTGTATTTTCAGTAGCCTCATTTTCATGGAGTCCTGGTGTGGCACTGTGGGTAAATGTGCCAGACTGCAAAGCTGTTTGAACTGCAAAGTCGGTGGTTCAAGCTCACCAGCTGCTCCTCAGAAACCCTATACAGGGTCGCTATGAGTCGGAATCGACTCGACAGCACTTAACAACAACATATGCATATAAAAGTTGGACAATGAATAAAGAAGACATTCTAGCAGAATTGATGAATTTGAGTTACAGTGTTGGAGAAGAATATTTAAGGTATCAGGGTCTGCCAAAATAACAAATTTGTGTAGGTAGAAGTACAACCAGAATGCTCCTTAGAAGCCAAGATGGCCAGATTTTATCCCTCATAGTTTGGACATGTTATCATGAGGGACCTGTCCCTGGAGAACGACATTATGCTTGGTGAACTGAAGGGACTATGAAAAAGAGAGTGACCCCTAACACACTGTGCCAGCAACCATGGGCTCTAACAAAGATTTATGATAATGACTGAGCCCTGGACAGTGTTTTGTTCTGTTGTGCATACAGTCACTGTGAGTCTGAACTAACTTGATGGCACCTAACAGTAACAACATATTCTGCGTATCTTTAGATCTCTATTGTGGGTACATTAGTTATCTATTGTTGTGTTACAGTTTTCAAGGAAGAGCACATTACTGAAGCTGAGAATTATTTCCGCTTGCTTCTTGCCAGTAGAAGTTTTGCATTCCCCTGGCCTCTCTTTATTTTGTACTGTACTTTTCATTCTACCTTTTTAAGGGCTGGCAGAGATTTGCTGATACAACTCTTGCAGAAATTTTATTGACTTCCTATGAACCTCATTGGGTTTATTCCTTTACACACAAGAATTTCCTAGCAACATGGCAGATGCAGACCCTGAGGATGAGTGAGGAAGGGGAAAAGCAAGATAGAGTGAGCAGGATGGTGGCCATTGTTCTTTTTAACCTAGTTTCAGAAATGACATCTCATCACTTGGGTCATTTTTTAAAATTAGAAGGTCAGTAAGTCTACCCTACAACCAAGATAATTATATAAGGGTATGTTTGCCAGGTAGGGATTTTAGGGGATTGTTTTACAAGTTGTGGGTTATACCTCTTACTATAAAGTACTCCTTTTAGTTTGGTCTAATGCTTTTTGCCCTGTATACCTGTTTCTCACAACCCTTACCAATAAGGTACATTTTCAAAGTTTGAACATGCTATGTCAAGTTTTCATTTCTTTTAAGTGAGGTTGAGCACTACATGGAAAATTTCGTTAAGAAGGATCAGCACAAAGCTGGTTACTATGAGATAAAGGTTAAAGATGTACCAAATGTGCACCTTTTCCAAACTGCTGTACCTCTCCATCATCTCTAGCAGGACTCCGACTCCTCCCCTCTGTGTTCTCCCTCTATCTTTGTGGTAATTAGCTTCAGTGTTTCTCAGAACTAATAAAACATAATGGAAATGGCTTGTGCAGTTGTGGAGGCTGGCAAGTCCTAAAGTTGTGGGTCAGGCATCAGTCTGGTCTCCCAATCCACATGATTCCAGGGGCTGACAAATCCAAACTATCAGAGCTGACAACAGGCTGCAGAAGCTGGCAGATGAGGTCAGATGATCGGCTTCTCAAGGGTTGCTATAAAAGACCTGGGGACTCTTGGGCCCAGAGTCAGTGATAAAGCCACAGAGGACTAGCATGGAGAGTGAAGTGTCCTACTGATAAGAATAGAGGGCATATGCATAAGAAACCGATAATACCCACTTGACCTGGCTTCAATGACTGGATAATCAGAGCTCAACTAGAAGAAGAAAGAAGAGGAAAACAAGAGTAACTGATACAGTTTGGTGAACTTGACCTACAGCTATGGATGCAGTAGCTCAAAAGAGGGAACAGGTCTTTACAGCAAGGATCATTCCCACCCCCTCTATACCATACACAGAGTAGAAAGGGATGGGCAACTTGGACATTGGCTACCCAAAATGGGAGGGGTTCAAAAGGCAAGAAGTGACTGGTTTACAAACTTTCAAGAGGGAAACTAGATCCAGAGGGCACGGAAGAAGGTAGAATCTCCACTGAGTAGTATCCAGTCTGTCTGGACAGAGCTGATGAAAGGAGATGGGAATAGGTCTCTTGTGGTACAATAGTGAATAATTGCTATCAGGACTGTCTGTGAGGGTTGAAAATGTGAAAGTAGACCTTTTGTAGCCAAAGCAAGGGAGTGACTGACTTTGCAGTCCAGGAGTCCCAGAGAAACAGTGACACCAGAGATGGAGGCAGAGACAATGGCGTGGAGGGAGAGGGGCTGTGTGCTGACAACCGGGGGGCAGGCTTCCAGGGTATACCCTTTAGTTGATTGATGATGCATGGAGGGGATTGTAACCATGGCAATGAAATGACATACGATAGGATGAATGTAAAGCTAACGTTCTCCCATGTAAACTGTCACATAATTCACAATAAAACTTTTTTTTTTTTCAAATAAAAGTGTTGCTGTGAGTCAGTAACTGACTCGATGGAACTTAACAACAACACCGTTGTTTGCTGGACCATGAACCACAAGGTCTGTGGTTCAAGCAGCAGCAGAGAGAAAGAGGAGATTTTTTTGCTCCTGCAGTGATTTACAGCCTGGGGAGCCCTGGACAAGGTCGCTATGACTTGGAACTGACTGAAAGGCACGTTAACAACCACAACAACACTTCTGTCTTAGAGGAACCCTGGTGACATAGTGGTTAAGCTATTGGCTGCTAACTTAGAGGTTGGCAGTTCAAATCTACCAGCTGCTCTGTTGGAGAAAAACACAACAGTTTGCTACTGTAAAGATTCACAGCCTTGGAAACCCTCTCAGAGGTGGGTGGTGAGGGTAGTTCTACTCTGTTCTATAGGGTTGCTATGAGTTGGTTTTTATAGCTGTCTGACACAAAAATGTTACGTTTCTGTATCAAACAAAGTCACCAGCTAAATAAAGCATGCATGTTCCAGTGCCCTGGAAACTAATTGTGACCTGAGTTGATTCTGGATTATGGAATAGGACAGGTGGTCAGTACAATTCAACACTCATAAAATGAAAAAATTGAGATGTGGGCACAGGACCTGGTGAAACAGTCCTAGAGCATAAGCTGAAAGCTTTGTGCTAAAAGGAGGAAATCCACAGGATAGAAGGAGTCAGGGTATCGGCCACCTTTTCCGCCCCAGACAGTTAACGCTGAGGAATTCCACAAAAGACAGATCAATCTCTGGTTTGTTTTAAGCCACTGTGATTTTGGCCTTTGTAACAGAAGTTAAGTGTGAATCCTGACAGACATTTCATCCTCAAGATTATTCCCTGTTAATCCCTTGGAACTAGTTGGTATCGGGTAGTTAGGGAATTGGATCAGGAAGATGTTAACAGTGGTGGGATTGAACGAGATGGATGGCAGCTGAGGTCATCATTGAAAAGTCACCTGCAATGAGAACTAAAGCCTATTCCTGACCATGATGGGAACCCACTCAGGAACCTTAGTGAGGACCAGACAGGGAAGCATCCCCGAAGAAGAGAATGACATGAAATAATCCAAGGAAACACACTAAAAGAGCAGGCAGGGTCTAGTTTGAGGTAGTAATTTAATGATGCTTAAAACCTATGATTATTAAAATATAAAGCAGTCAAAAATACAAGTGCAGGGGGAAAAGGGCAAAAGATACAGTCCTGGCTAAATGGACCCTGGGCTCCTATTTCACACACCTGGTTCCCATTAATCTTTCATCCCGATAGATTCCTATGGAGCCTCCCTTGCCTTTCCCTAATCTTGTCCTGAGCTGGTATGTAAATTAAACCAGCAGCTTTAATCTTTATAACATAACAGGAGGAAAGAAGATAGTTAAAGATGAGGATGTAGTGGCAGAATGACCAAAATAGATAATATAGGGACAATAGACAGAGCTACCCTAAGGCTAGGTTTTCTTCCTTGAACCGGTATCTTCCTTTTACCCGTCTCCAAAATATGCATTCATAGGTCGTCTTAAGAAAACCCTTACCAGTTGGCCTTTTTCCAAGACTAGGGTACAGCTGGGCTGAAGGGCCACATGTTGAAGTTATTAATATGCCTATGCCCTTTTCCCCCACTGAGTTCACTGATCAAAGGCCCTGCCAGAGCAGCAGTGGATAGCCTCGCATAATGGGAACTGAAATTCTACTTAAGAAACTGGCTTTGCCAAAACACACTACCTTTTTAAGTGAAACATTCCTTGCACATATTAACCTGATTACAAAAAGGAAGGGGGATCTTTTTTCCTTCTGTACCCTGCTAATAATTTTCTGTCAAGTTTGATTTGGCTTCAGCTCCACTCCAAGTTCTTGTGATGTGCCCCGTTCACCAGTAAACTAGAAACAGAAGGTGCTGCACAAACTCTGAGACCGGATACTCTGTCTATGGACACAGACGTGCAGAATTCAGTTCCCTGCCAGCCGGGACGGCCCGTGACTTTTCCCGTCTCTGACAACCAGCAGCTGGCCTCTAATTCACACAGGGAGAAAATGGTGGAAATAATTAAGGGTTCTTGGAGTTAACAGAAGCATTGACTCATTACACAGGGTCCCCACCTAAAAAGGGAGTAAACCAGTGTGCCTATTAGAGAAAAGAACAAACAGCAACAAAGCATTTTAAAGTCCCAATCAGTTCAAACCCCATGCTGGAGAGTTAGGTTGAAGAGCTGGTTAGGTGAGAAAAAAAGGGGACACAAACTAGAGTTGAAAGAAGCAGTATTTTTTATTTTGCCTGATAAATATTCTATGGCTTATTTCACTACATTCTAGGGTAACTAGGTTCCAGCACAGTTGACAAAAACTTTGTCTCCAGATAAGCATATTAAAGATACAGGAGTTGCCTAATAGAAGACAGGCCATGAAGAGCATCCCCTTTCTTTGAGATACATCAGAGGCCACCCCTTGTAGAAGAGTGTTCGTTAGATGTGCTAATGACTTCTTTAGGAGCCCTGAGCACTCGAATATTATAGATTGCAAGCTCTTGCTCAAGTTTTACAGTCTCTCACATTAAAATCTCCTTTGCCTCTGGTTGTAAACATAAAGAAATACAGACTTGTATAAAAACAAACGTGTCTTGTAAGGATCTCGTCTGCTGCTCCAGTCCTCATATCTATACAAACTTGAAGATGCTGAGCAGTTGATTTATCATACAGAAGGTCAGAAATGTCCCCTGATAAATATCCATAAAGGGGAACAACAGTCTAGGCAAGTCATTCCTTGTTTGTATTTGTCAACTACTAAACTCGTTTTCAAATGAGGACCACGAAGATCTTTTTCAATGACTTTCTGTAAAACTTCAGGCAGGCGTCCTGTCAAAATACATTAAGGACTTGGAGGCTTTTTTTTTTTTTTTTTTTAATTTTGTCTCCATTTTTTTAAATTGTGAATTATGTGATAGTTTACATGGGAGAACATTAGCTTTACATTCATCCTATCGTATATCATTTTATTGCCATGATTACAATTCCGTGCATGCATCAACAACTAAAGGGTATACCCCGCAAGCCTGCCCCTCAGTTATCAGCACACAGCCCCTCTCCCTCTCTGGGTCTAGAGTCCCCAACCACTCCATCTCTCCATGTCATCATCTCTGCCTCCATCTCTGGCGTCACTGTTTCTCTGGGTAGGGTCCTGCACCCTACTCTTCTCCCTTGGTGGTCCCAGGGACCTCCACTCCTGGACTGCAAAGTCAATCACTCCCCTCCTTTTGCTACAATTGTCTATCTTTACATTTCCAACCCTCACAGTCAGTCCTGATAATTATTTACTGTTGTACCACAAGAGTCCTATCCCCATCTCCTTTCATCAGCCCCTCCCAGACATATTGGATAGGGCTCAGTGAAGATTTTACTTTCCTCTGTACCCTCTGGATCTAGGCTCCCTCTTAAAAGCTTGTAAGCTAGTCACTTCTTGCCTTTGTAGCCTCCCCCCACCCATTTTGGGTATCCAATGTCCAAGTTGCCCATTCTTGGCTACCCTGTGTACAGAAGGGGTGGGAATGATCCTCACTGTAAAGATTTGTTCTCTCTTTTGAGCTACTGCATCCATAGCTGTAGGTCAAGTTCATCAAATTGTATCAGGTTACTCTTTTTCTCCTCTTCTTTTTTCTTCTAGTCAAATTATCATCTAGTCATTGAAGCCTGGTCAAGTGGGTATTATCTGCAAATGTGGGTGTTCTTGTGCATATCCCCTCACTTCTTACCAGCAGGACACTTCACTCTTCACTCTAGTCCTCTATGGCTATGTCACTGTCTCTGAGTCCAGGAGTCCTCAGGTCTTGCCACACTGCTGGCCAATCAGGTCTCCACCCTAGGTCAAAGGAGTCTTGGACATGGTCGAACTTAGCTCACAGTTTCATTGCTGTTTTTCCCTCACTTCCCCTTATCGGTGACCAATGTGATCACCAGTCAGACTGCATGCGTGCTCGTTTATTTTCCTTAACTTGGTCTTGGAAGGGGATTTGCCCTGAGGGGACCTGACCACTTACCTAGATGTCTCTTGGGCAAGCAACTTTCTTGTTCTTGTAGTAGTCAGTTGGACTGCCGTTAATTTTTTTTTATTTTTCCTGTCAGTCTTTCTTTCAAGAAGTATCTTCTGTTCTTCTAACCACTACACTGCTTGGCCTTTCAAGTGGAGATTGCCAACCTCAGAAGACTCTGGATGAGGTTCAGGATTCCACCTATGGTCTTATGCAGTGCAAAGGCTCCACAGGAAGCCTCCTTCACTGGGCAAGTTCAAGCCCCGTTTTAGGTATTCCAATCAGTTATAGGCAGAAGACGGACTTAATAAGCTTTCTATGGTGATATTTCTGGCTATTCCTTTCTCTCGCCTCCAGTGTCTGTTTTACAGTGGTATGCAGGGGAAACCAAGATTCAAAAGATGGTCAAGCATCTTAACATTATTTTACCCCTTTTGCCCATTCAAATCATGCCTCAATCTCTGTATTCCAGAGCCCTGTTGTTCCAAGGTTATACATACATCAGTATTTACCTCTGTCCCACTTAGCCCATGCAAACCTGCCTAACTGTTCTCCCATCTACCTCGTTCTTCCATTCTGCTCCCCATTCTTGTGTATTGCTCCCCTCCCCAGCACCCAAACTATCCTGTGTCTATTCCCTACCCTGTGCTCCACCTTCCCCTCCCTCCCCTCACCCCACTCCCCACATCCTGGTAACCAAATAATTTTTTCCTTACCCTTTTAGTATGGGTTCTTTTTCTTAGTCTTTTACAATAGTGGTCCTATGCAGTAACTTCTCCTTTTGTGATTGACTAATTTCACTCAATATAATGTCCTCAAGGTTCATCCGTGTTATCCATGGTGGCTTCCAGCTTCCTTGTTCTTCAAGGTAGCATAATATTCCGTTGTGTGTATGTACCATAGTTTATCAATTCGTCAATTGTTAGGCACTTAGACTTTCTCCTTTTTTCCTATTATAAATAGTGCTGCTATGAACATTGGTGTGCCTGTATCTACTTGTGTTAGGGCTTGTATTTCTTGTGGGTAAATATCAAGTAGAGGAATTGCTGGATCATACTGTATTTCCAACCGTATTGCTTTCCAGAGAGGTTGGACCATTTTGTAATCCCACCAGCAATGCAGGAGCATCTCAGTCTCTCCCTATCTTTGCCAGCATTTATTGTCCTCTACTCTTTTGATCTTTGCTGTTATTGCTGATGTGAGATAATATCTCATTGTTTTGATTTGCTTCTCTCTAAAGGAGCTCTTTAAGCGTAGTGGTTATGAATCAGGCTGCTAACCTCAAGGTCGGCAGTTCGAAACTACCAGCTATTCTGCGGGAGAAAGATGAGCCTTTCTGCTCCAGTAAAGATTTGCAGCCTCGGAAACCCTGTGCAGGGTCACAATGAGTTGGAGCTGACTCCATAGCAACAACAACAACAACAACAACAAAAATGGCTAGTGATCATGAATATTTCTTCATATGTTTATTGGCTTCCCGGATCTCCTCCTTGGAAAAGTTTGGGGGCTTCTTATCCAAAGAAAGGAGGCTGCTAGGTAGATACTGCTAGCAAAACTCTTAGATAATATACTTCTTCTCATTATACCTGCTAGCGTGTTGTTTTGTTTTGGGTGGTGGTGGTAATTTCTCCTATAAAAACTATCAGATTAACCCAGAGTACATTTACTAAGTGACCTGTCCTGGTTTGATATTATTATTGACATGTCTTAAGCTGTCTTTCCTCGAGCCCTTAAAGACTTACTTGCTTTATAGAAAAAAATGGTATTGCTCAGATTAATGGCTGAATTTGCTGTCTGTTCTTCTTGAGCAATCAGAGGAGGCAATATTCTAGGTTGACATTGTTCTCATTTTCTCAAAATTATGGTAGTGAAGGCAAGAACACGATGGTTGTTCACAAGAATATTATTATCCTTCGAATGTTGCTTGTCTCCAACTGGGGAATTATCATTGATGAACTACACAAATACATCAGCCAAGAATGTGGAATGATTTACTTCTTGACATTTCATCAAGAAGAGCATGACACCTTTCACTTGAGTTGTTTACCTTTATACATTTGAGTTACAATGGTTGTATTAAGAGATCAAAATGCAGGACGTCATTTGTAAATCCTTACAGGGAAATCAGTTTCGTGCATGCTAATTGACCCCTTATACCTAATAGACCTTTAAGTAAATTAATTTAAAAAACATAACATAAATCATTCTTTTATGTTGGTAACTCTGAGGGGACATCAAAAAAGTTTGTGGAAAAAGTTTGTAATTTGAAGATGATGGAATTTTTCCATGAACTTTTTGAAGCTCCCTTGTATCTTAGAAAAAGAGTATTTCAGCATCGTAAAAGGTGCTTAAGTAGCATGCCTACCTTACTTGAGGTTTTTGACTATGAAAAGTCATAAGTAAGGGAAAGTTGTCCTATGATTTTTTCTTTGTATTTTAAGGAAGAGCTTTTATAATGGGTCACTTGAAATGGGATTCATTCCCTACCCACAAACAAACAAAGCAAAAATTTGAGTGTACATAGTTCTCATTTCTAAAGGATAGGAGTCTCTTTCCCATCTTGCAAGATGGTGGGTGAAAAGGCTGAGAAGCCAGTTACCAAGGAAAGGAAGCCTGAAGTCAAGAAAGCAGATGCCAATGGCAAAATTAAGAAGGGCAAAAGACCCAAGAAGGGGAAGCCCCACAGAAGCTGAACTCCTGTCCTAGTTCAAGGAATTGGCAGGTATTCCTGATCAGCCATGCGCTCCAGAAAGGCCAGGTACAAGAGGAAGTATTTGGCTGCTAAATCCAGGGTTGAAAAGAAGAAGAAGGAGAAGGTTCCTGCTACTGTCACAAAGCCAGTTGGTGGTAATTTAGTAATTTAACTGTGCAGAATGCCTAGGTACTACCCTACGGAAGTTGTGCCTTGGAAGCTGTTGAGCCACAGCAAAAACCCTTCAGTCAGTATGTCAGAAGACTGCGGTCTAGCATCACTCCTGAGACTATTCCGATTATCTTCACTGGGCGCCATCAAGGTAAGAGAGGACTTCCTGAAGCAGTTGGCCAGTGGCTGACTCCTTGTGACAGGACTTCTGTCCCTCAATCGAGTACCTCTGTGTAGAACACACCAGAAATGTGTCCTTACCACTTCCGCCAGAATTGATTGATATCAGTGGTATGAAGATCCCCAAACATCTCATGGACACATACTTCAAGAAGAAGTTGCGGTCTGCCTATCACTGATTGGAATACCTAAAATGGGGCTACAGTGTACCCAGTGAACAAGGCTTCTTGCGGAGCCTTTGCAATACCTAAAACTATAGGTAGAAACCAGAATCACATCCAGATCTCCATAGATGAGAAATCTCCACTTGAAAGGACAGGCAGACCAGCCTGGAGCGGCTAGAAAAATAAAAGATACCTCTTGAAAGAAAGACCTGCAGGAAAAATGAAGGCAGATGGACTGTTACTACAAGAACAAAC
>NW_006408555.1:18802618-18805152 GCF_000296735.1 Chrysochloris asiatica
AAGAAGAAGAAGAAGCTGCAGAAGCCCAGACACCAAGAAGGTGAGATCTTTAACACTAAGAAAGAGAAATACGAGATTGCAGAGCAGCATCAAGTGGATCAGCAATCTGTGGATTCAGAAATTATGCCCCAAATCAAAGCCATTCTCTAGCTCCAAGGTTACCTGTGTGCTGTTTGTGCTCAAAAATGGAATTTATCCTCACAAATTAGTATTCTAGATTTCTTGCAAAGAAAGAACCTCATTAAGTAACTGATAAATTAAAAAAAAAAAAAAGGATAAGAGACAGGAGACTGAGAATGAGGCATGGAAATAGAACAGAATAACAGATGAAAACACATTAGTTCTGGAAGTATTCTCACTTGAATTGGTTGTAACAATGGCATAGAGTTTTTATTCTTTCATATTCCTACCATCAAAATTTTAGTTAAAGTTACTAAAATGTTACTAAATTACTGAACATGTTACTAAATAAGATTCCTTCTGAATGGCTCAATTTTTCCTATGACTATTCAGAAAAGTTTGTGAGTGCTTAAAAACCATTGGTAATTCACTTAAAGAAATCTAAAGGAACTGAAATTTGTCAGTGGAATTTTAGGGTTGTTTAAGCTCTACAAGCTTGCCAGCCATTCCATGATCCAAGTCATCTGCCTTAGTAGATTTGTTTTGCCATTAAAATCAAGTAGTATGAGTGGGAGTATGTCTCCAGCTTTATGGTAGAGAATTAATTGCCTTTTTTTTTATTGTGAATTGAGTGAAGGTTTACAGAGAATATCACCAGTTTTACCTTCAACAAACCACAGGCTGTATTTTAGCTCAGTGATTGTAATCCCTTTAATGTAACATCACTTATCCCACTTACTCCTTGTCTTTCTTGTTTCTGTTTCTCCTTCTTTCCTAATCCTTCTTAACTTTGTCTTTGAGTAAATGCTGCCTTTTTAAATCTTGAATGATTGACTATTCTGTGGTGTGCATAACCTCACTGCTGTTGTTGTCCAATTTATATGCCTGTCTATTGTTTGGCTGAAAATTAACCCATAGAACGAGTACTGTTCTAGACCTGAAAGGTGAACAAGAGCTATAGTCTAGGGGTTTCACAAGTCTGTCTGACCAATATACCTGGTATTTTTTTTATCATTTTAAATTTTGTTCTACATTTTTCTGCCTCTATTCAGGACCATCTAACGTGATCTCTTTCAGTGCAGTTGTAAGTGGCAGCCAGGCACATCTAGTTCTGCTCTCAGGGATTTAGAGATTGGTGTTTACATGGTTCATTAGCCTTCTCAATAAGTTTTTAGATCAAACCCATACTAGACCAGTGATACATTTTGGTTCTTTTGTTTCCAGAACCAAAATGACTTTCACCACTCCCATGTAAAATTCACATTGGACTGCTTTTTGTGCCCTCAGAAATCCTATACAGGGTCACTATGAGTTGGAACTGACTCAGTGACATACCATAACAGCATGTAAAATTCTACAAGAGGACTTTAAACAGTTTATGGGGAAATGTAATTAAAAGAAAATGAATTTTTCCAGGAGCTTTTTGAAGCTCCTTTGTGCTATGGAATAACTACCAAAATAAGACCAGGGATGTAACCCAGCACAAATCAGTGTCTGTGTAAGCTGTGTCTATAGAAAACAACATTTGTATTTAAAACACTTTTTCAATGGCATTAACCTGAAATGGACCAGTTTTCTTTGGTCAATGTAGTCTTAGGTTCAATTGGTATGATGTTGACGGTAAAGACTGTAATTAGTATAGTTTAGACAGTGAAAATGGAAAACCAAGAAATGATTTCTATTTTCTGTTTTCAGGTGGTTCTCACTCATCACATTTGTGTACTTGGTTATCATTGTGAACTGGATACTGTGTTTGAAAATTATATGTAGGGTTCATTTTAGGCATGTGATGAGTGTACCTTCTTTTAGAGAAGCTTCAAATTTGCTGTGCCTGGCACCTGTGGTTACCAACAATCCTAAAAAATAAGTTTAAAGCTTGAGATTCCTTATGCTTACTAGGGGATTTGAACTCAGACTATGTCTGAAAAAGGACTATTTCATCTATAAATGACACTAAACTTGAGGTTGTTGCCTTTCTTGTTTCGAGTTTATTGTATAGGATATTTCCTGCTAGAATCCCCTTTTGTGGGAGCCCTGGAATTCAGTTGCCATAATCTTTCCCTTAATGATGAGTTTTTTAATATTATGAAACTCCTAACCAAACTTTTAATTGTCTTAAATGTTATAATTTTAAATAATGACAGCTTGAGTCAGTACCCAAGAAAGCCTGTATTATTTGCTTAAAATATGATTTTTGAAGTATTTTTTAAAATGTTTTGTGGTTTAGGTGAAAGTTTACGAAGTAAATGAGTTTCCCATTTAGCTATTTCATATAGATTATTTAATGACATTGGTTGTAATCCCCTCAGTGTGTCAGCACTCTCCCTGCTTCTATCCTAGGTTTCCTGTTTCAGTTTTTCTGCTGCTTTCCTTCCTTCTGAATTTTACTTGTGGGCAAATGCTGCCCTTTTTTT
>NW_006408555.1:18809720-18811875 GCF_000296735.1 Chrysochloris asiatica
TCTTGCCGTATAGCTCTTGCTAAGACTTCCAGCACAATATTGAATAGGAGTGGTGACAAAGGGCATCCTTGTCTGGGTCCTGTTAGCAGAGGGAAGGCTTTCAGTTTCTCTCCATTGAGAGTAATATAGGCTGTTGGTTTTCTATATATACTCTTATGTTGAGGAATTTATTGTGTTGAGGAATTTCCCTTCAATTCCTACTTTATTGAGCGTTTTTATCAGGAATGGATGTTGGATTTTGTCAAATGTCTTTTCTGCATCAATCATGTGGTTTTTTTCTTTTTTCTTATTTATATGGTGTATAACGTTGATAGTTTTTCTAATGTTGAACCATCCTTGCATCCCTGGTATGAATCCCACTTGATCATGGGAATTTTTGCATCTGTGTTCATGAGGGATATTGGTCTATAATTTTCTTTTTTAGTGATGTCCTTCTCTGGTTTTGGTATGAGGGTTATGCTTGCTTCATAAAATGTATTAGGAAGTTTTCCATCCTCCTCTATATTTTGCTGTTCCTGGCATGGTAAATCATATTATTGTCAGACTCAGAAAGGCCGATACCAGCCATTCAGCTCACTAATGACTAAGATATGTCGATGTGTTTCATTTCTCACAGCTTCCAATTTTACTAGATTCTTACTTTGTGCATTCCATATTTTGATTATTAATGGATGTTTCCTGCTGTTTCTTTTCATATGGAATTGTACCCCATCAGCAAATCAAGGTTCCGAGAGCTTTACTCCATTTACATCATCACAGTTAACTGTACTTTGAGGAGGCAGCACTTCCCCAGTTGCATTATGAGTTCCTGCCAACCTGCAGGGCTCATCTTCCTGCTTTATATCTAACAATATTCTAGTGCTATTCATAATGTTTTCTTTTTCTTTTTTTTTGGTACTATATCTGATAATGGAGTCCTGTTGTGGGTTTGTAGGAGAAGGACTGGACTGTAAGGTTTGCTTGAACCCAAGTTTCGCAGCTCAATCTCACCAGCCACTTTTCGGATACCCTATACAGGATCACTATGAATCAGAATCTATTCAGTACCACTTAACAACAGCAGTCTATCTAACAATCTCCCATTGCTATTCATAAGGTTTTCAGAAGTGGCTAAACGTTCAGTAGGAGTCTGCCTCTTCTCCTTCCTAGTTTATCTTAGCCTGGAAGCATAGCTGAAACCTGTCTACCGTGGGTGACTCTGCTGATGTTTAAAATACAGTGGCTTCCAGGTTCACAGCAACATGCAAGTCACCACAGTATGGCAGACTGATTGACAAGTGATTGATCTACTTATTTATACCCATTTATAAATGATTTGTTGTTGTTAAGTGCCTTCGAGTCGGTTCCGACCCATAGCGACCCTGTACAGGCACTTAACAACATAAATTATTTGCTATTACTGTCATTGCAGGATTGTACATGTATTTGTATTTAATGTTTGTTGCCTTTTAATTTTGTGTACCACTTAGAGGCTTCCTTTGTCCTGGTCATGTTGTACTGTTGTCCCCAGATTTTTGCAAGCCTCTCCATGCAAGAACAGTTATCTTGCTTCATGCCTGTTCCTATTTCCATTTCACCCAC
The DNA here is from genome assembly GCF_000296735.1 of Chrysochloris asiatica. Lineage (NCBI taxonomy): Eukaryota > Metazoa > Chordata > Mammalia > Afrosoricida > Chrysochloridae > Chrysochloris > Chrysochloris asiatica. Next base: position 18,811,302 of record NW_006408555.1, read on the forward strand.
CTTCCCAGCCCTGCTCAACTTGACCATTCCATGATGAGCATACCTTACTAGTTTTGTTGTCCACCTCCACAATATACCTATATACTGCTTTGCTGAAAATTGGGACCTAAGGGTGAATTTCTTTCCAGACCCTAAGGGTGGTTGAGGGCCATAGTTTCAGATTCCTCCAGTTTCTTTTTGACCAGTAAGCTTGGTCTCTCTCTTTTTTATTAATATTCTTCATTTTTGTTTCACATTTTTTGCTACTCTATCCAGGACCTTCTAATCTGTTCCCTTTCAGAGCAGTTGGTAGTGGTAGCTGGGCACCATCTAGTTCTTCTGGTTTTAGAGTCATGGAGACTGATGTTCACATGTTTCATAGTCCATTGGACTAATTGATTCCAAACTTCGTCATTTCTCCTAACTCTTATTTCTTCCACACATGTAGAGACCAGTAGAATCACATTAAATGAGTACTCACGGACTTTTTTTTTTTTTTTAAGGTTTTTATTGTGAATTGAGTGAAAGTTTACAGAGCAGATCATTAGTTTTACACTCAACAAATCATATACATTGCTTAATTACATGTTTGCAG
>NW_006408555.1:18812390-18813543 GCF_000296735.1 Chrysochloris asiatica
AGGTTTATTTTGAATTATGTAATAGTGTACATGGGAGAACATTACTTTTACATTCATCCTATTGTATATCGTTTCATTGCCATGGTTACAATCCCCTCCATTCATCATCACCCAACCAAAGGGTATACCCTGCAAGCCTCCCTCCCTGCACCCCCCCCACAGTCGTCAGCACACAGCCCCTCTCCCTCTCCCTCTCCGGGTCTAAAGTCCCCAGCCACTCCATCTCTCCATGTCATATTCTCTGCCTCCATCTCTAGTGTCAGTGCTTCGCTGGGTAGGGTCCCGCTCTCCGCTTTTCTCCTATGATGGTCCTAGGGACCTCCTCTTTAGCTTTTAAGATCTCAGAAGCTAATCACCAAAGTAGGATGTAAAATATTGTCTTTGTTGACTGTCTTATGCCAGTTGACCTATATGGTCCTGAACCCCCAGGCGCAGCAACTAATTACCTTAAGATGTTTGATAATATCTAAGATGTTTTCATTTTTTCCCCAGTATTCTCTACCACATTCATGTTTGTGTTTGTAGTAAAGGGGAAATGCCCATGTACATATATCTTCTTTCAAATCCTTATATGTGAATATGCTCCCAGTCTTCTTCCCATACCCATTTAGCTTGTGTCTCTGTTACTGTGTCTACGCGAAGTGCTGTTGTTCCAAGATCATGTATATATTTACCTCTGTCCCCTTTAGCCCTTGCTTACCTTCCTGCGTCTTTATCTGTCTTCATCATTCTTCTGCCAACCTCTTTCTTGTTATATATTGCCCTACCCCTTCTTGGATATTGCCATTCTAGTCACCTCAGTTAAAATGTGTATACCCTGTAGCCAGTGAATTAACGCTCTCTTCCCTCCCACCCCTGGTATCCATCAAAGAATATTTCTTTTAGTATGAAAATCTTTTCTTAAATTTTTGCCATAGTGATCTCATACAATGTTTTCCTTTTGTGATTGACTAATTTCACTCAGAAGAGGCCGTGGAACGACAGATAACATTGCAGATGTCTGATGGATCTTGGCTGAAAGCAGAGAATACCAAAAGGATGTTTACCTATGCTTTATTGACTACGCGAAGGCTTACGATTGTGTGGATTATGACAAACTGTGGACAACATTGAGAAGTATGAGTATTCCAGAACACTTAATTGTACTTCTGAG
>NW_006408555.1:18814446-18816328 GCF_000296735.1 Chrysochloris asiatica
GCTATGAGTCGATTCCGACTCGATGGCACCTGACGACAACAACAGTTTCACTCAGCATTATGTCCTCCACGTTCATCCATGTTATGAAGTGTTTGACAGATTCATCATTATTCTTCAATGTTGCATAATATTCCATTGTGTATCTAACAAAGTTTGCTTATTCATTCTTCCACTGATGGATATTTAATCCATCTCCATTTTTTTCTCCATCATTGTGAATAGTGCTGAAATGAACATGGATGTGCCTTTGTCTACTCATGTTATGGCTCTTATTTTTGTGGTTATATACTAAATAGAGGAATTGCTGGGTCATACGATAGGTATTTCTGTTTTCAAATCTCTGAGGAAGCACCATACCATTTTCCATAATGGTTTATCCAATTACAATCCCACCAGCAGTGTTGGAGGGTCCCAGTCTCTTCACATACTCACCAACATCTGTTTTTTTGAGCTTCACTGTTAATGCTGATGTGAGATGTTGCCTCACTGTTGTTTTGATTTGTATCTTTGTGTGGTGCTGTGGGTTAATGTGCTAGACTGCAAAGTCAGCTTTGTCCGCAAGGTCAGTGATTCAAGCTTACCAGCTGGTCCTCATAAACTTTGTACAGGGTCACTATGGGTTGGAACTGACTCAGCGGCACTTAACAACAATTATAGCTAATGACTGTGAATGTTTTTACATGTTTATTGACTGCCTGAATGTCTTCCTTGGTGAAGTGTCTGTTTGTGTCATGTGTCTACTTTTAAACTGGGTTGTTTGTCATTTTCTGTAAATCAGTCCCTTGTCTGGTATGTCATTGCAAAAAATTTTCCTAGTTTGTGGGCTCCATTTTTATTCTTTTGGTGAAATCTTTTGATGCATGTTTCTAATTTTTAGTAGTTACCAGTCATCTATATTGTTTTTTTGCTGTTTGTGAGTCTTTAGTAATGTTTATGCCATGTGTTTAATTCTCCTTTGTTTGTCCCTGTTTTTTCATTGATGATCTTTATAGTTTGAGGTTTTACATTTAGGTCTTTAATCTGTGTTGTGTGTTTTTGTATACGGTGTGAGATACGGGTCTTGTTTCATTCTTCTGCAAATGGATTTCCAGTTTTACCAGCACTATTTGTTGAAGAGACTATCTCTTCCTTATTTAATGTGTTTTGACTTTTTGTCAAAAATTAGCTGACTGTATGTGGATATACTTACTTTTGGCTTCTCAATTTTGTTCTGTTGATCAATGTGTCATTTATTGTACTAATACCAGGCTGTTTTGACCACTGTGGCTGTGCTTCTTCCATTGTGTATGTTAACTTTTGCTTCACCAAAGTCAACAGGTATCTATTATCTAGTTAGTAACTTTTCCTTCCTCTCTCTCCCTTCCTTGGTAACAATCAAAGAACATTTCTTTCTGTGAAAACCCTTTCTTGACATTTTATAATAGTTGTTTCATACAATCTGCCTTTCTGTGGTTGACTTATTTCACTCACCATAATATCCTCCACATTCATCCGTATTGTGACATGTCTCATGGGTTCTTTATTATTTAACATTGTGTACTTTTCCACTGTGGAGTCCTGGTGTGGTGCCTTGGATTAATGTGCTGGACTGCAAAGTCATTTGAACTGCATAGTCAGGGGTTCGAGCTCACCAGCTGCTCCTTGGAAGCCCTATAAGGGTTGCTATGGTTCAGAACCAATGTGATGGCACTTAACAACTCTCCCACCGTGTGTGTCCTACAGTTAATTTATGCAGTCATCTGTTGAGCATATAAATTGTCTCCATCTTTTTGCTCTTGTGAATAATACTGTGATGGACTTGGGTATACATTTGTCTATTTGTATCATGGCTCTTATTTCTCTAGGGTATATGAGTGGGATTGCAGAATCATAGGGTATTTCT
>NW_006408555.1:18816428-18822903 GCF_000296735.1 Chrysochloris asiatica
CCGCATTCCAATCTTTTTTTCTCCTTGCAGTGTATTTGATAAAGAAATCTGTTTGTCCTACAGACTTTCTCATGGTCTGTTGATTGTATTGTGATATGTCTTGTGTTCCTCTAGTCTGCATATTAGCTTTAGCAGTTGCTGAGGAGTTGACTCCATGCTGTCAGAGGGTCCCTGTATTCCCTAAGGTTTTCAGTGGCTGTTTTGTTACAGAAGTAGATAACCAGGCCTTTCTTATGAGGCACCTTTGGACGGGCTCAAACCTCCAGCCTTTTGGTTAGCAACCAAGTGTGTTAATCCTTTGCATCACCAAAGGACTCTCTAGTTTCTATATACTTTGGAAATTGGTAGTTGCAGTATAGTAAATTATTTAATTTTCTTCTAGCCATAGTTCTTGTAACTTCAAGTCTTTGTAACTCTCACCATACAGTATTTTTGCCTTGTTGGGTCTGGACAAGAATAGGTGGGAGACAATGCTGATAAAATTGTATGACTCAGTTGTTACTGTTAACAGAGTTCATTGTAATTGTAAAAACTTGAAACTATAATGTAGGTTTAAAATTAGGCATCTCAGAAGCATTGGTGGCAGAGGGGGTATCTCACTGCCATCAGAGAAGAAGAGCCAGGAATGGAACACATCCTTTGGTTCCAGAGCCCAGAGATCCCTGTGCATTGAACCAGACAGAAAGCTGTGGCAATGGAGTATCGCTCAGAGCCAGAGCACTAGACAGAGCAGGGGAATTCCTAGCCCAAGAAGCAGGTAAAGCTGAGTGACTTTGGGCTGGATTTGTGCTTGTAGAGTGGGGTGCCTCCAGGGCACTTAATTGGAGGAGCTAGATTTTCTTACCCACAGAAGCTAGAGCTGAGTACGATGTGGCTGAGGCTTATAGAGGTGTGGAGTGACCTGTGAGCATTTATCAACACTTCTAAAAGAGCTTTGTGTAACATTGCTAGAGTAGGGCAGAAGCCAGGCCAAGGGACAAAGGACCAGAGAGGTCTGCCTGTGGGCATGGTAGAAGAAAGGCAGTCCTGAGTGGAAGAACTGTGCCTTGAGTGTTTCTGACCCTGAATTATAACTAGATAACCTCTCTAATAAGCCCCCATAAATGTGAGTGTGGTACTTGATTTCTTTATGGCCAGTACAATGGATTATGGAACCCAACTGAGGAGTAGAGAGTGCCATGGGGACGGATGGTTGGTGCTTTTTTTTTTTGCCCGTCTAGAGACTTTTATGTAGGGTGAGGAAGGTGACCTCTGCTGGAGAGAGAAGGCAGGAGGCAGAAGAGAAGAGACAAGAGAGAGGAAGAAGAGAGAAGAGGGCAGAAAGAAGAGTGGTTGGTGCTTTTGTTGTTTCTGCAGTAGTTGTATCCAGAGATTTGATCATTTCTGTTTGGTGTGTGTGTGTGTTGTTGGTCAAGGCAACTTCATAATTGATGGTTATATTCTTTCATTTGGAGTACATCATGGTTGGTTTCTTCGCTATTTGTGACGTTATGGGAGTGTGACGAATTGCATTTTTGCGTAGAAATGGGCATTCCTCATCTTCTGTCAGGCTGTTTGACGTTTAAGTCAGTAAAATGAAGTTTATTTCAGTGCCCCAGACTTCATATTTCTCTTCTAGTGGGTTGGTGTTGCCTAGTGCTTGTGTGTAGGGTGGGCATATGGGTATCAGAGGTCCTTCCTTAGTGTTTCTGCTTTCCTTTTAACTCTCAGTGGCTCCAGCATGCCATTGCCAAGGAGAGAGTCCTCTGGACATCTCTGTTGTTGCTTGTAACTCTGAGCTAGTCGCATGGTGGAGGCAGGGCGATTTCCTGTTGTCTTACGCAGGACCTGTGCAGCCAGCCTAGGTGCTCTGTCATCCTTTCTACTTCTTTCCACAACAGCCAAACTCTCTACCTGTGTCTGCATTGGTAATGGACAAATGTTTGCTACTGCCTCAGTGGTAGCTGACTTCTTTAGTAGCAGTGTAGGATCCTGGGCCCACAACCTTTTCTTGCTCCTGTCACAGGGGTATAGGAATTTTTGTTTGTTACTTCCATCCTTTTCCAGTCACAGGGTTCTTTTGCCAATGACTCAGGAGCAATAGGTTTGTTCCTAACAAAGCAATAGTCCCTCTCTCAACTTTGCTTTGTTAGGAGAGAGAGAAAGCAGACAGGACTTAATGCCAGTTCCCTGTAGCGGCTGATCATTTCCAGTATTTAAGAGAATCCAGTAGAAGCTCCTAGAAAAAAAGTTGCAAGTGAATTGCAACTGCCCTGTGTCTGAGCATTCCAGTTAATTGGCACATTAACCCTCTCTTGACTGTTTATTTGTGAAATTTCGCATTTTGTCTTACCAGCTTGTGGCCACCCATCTCTTCCTCCTGGGCTCTGCTGAAGATGAGGAGACTGTCCTGAATCTCTTTTCTCCTTGGCTTGAGAATGGCTTATTCCTCTTTGCAGTTCAGGTTATTACACTTTTGCCACCTTAGCTCTAATGGACTCGCAAGGAGTTATCATTTTGTTTGTTTTATTTTTCATTGTTAGGGTAGAAGTGAGTCTTTGCAGGTTTCTACATCCTCATTGAAAGCAGGAAAAAAAACCAACCAGCCAACCCTGGTCATTTCTTTATTGGATTGTTGTTGTTAAAGTGCCATCCAGATAGTTCCAACTCATTGGTCTTCCAAGGAGCGGCTGGTGTGTTGAACCACCAACCTTACAATTAGCAGTTGTTGTTGTTATGTGCCGTGGAGTCGGTTCCGACGCATAGCAACCCTGAACAGGATTTCTGAGGCTGTAAATCATCACGGGAGCAGAAAGCCTAAACAGGTAGTAGTTTAGAACTGGTGACCTAGCGGTTCGCAGCTCGATTTGTAACCACTGTGCTACCAGAGCTCCTACAGTTAGCAGTATAGTGCCTAAAATGTCATTTTTCACTTTCCATATTTCTTAAAATCTTGTATGTTCTGTTTATTCGTTTTTCTATTTGATAATGACTTTTAATTTTTTTTCTAATTATTTCCTTAGTTTCATACCAATTCAGAGGTTTTTTATTCAATCCTGATTTTCTTTTATATCTTCTGAAGCACTGTAGGATAAGCACTGGATTGTGAACCACAAAGGAGGAGGCAGTTCAAACCCACCAGCTGCTACAAGAGAGAAAGATGAGGCTGTCTGTTCCTGTAAAGATTTATAGACTAAGAAACTCTCTATAGGGTCACTCTGAGTCAGAACTGGCCTAATGGTAGTAGGTTGTGTATATATATCTTTTTTTTTTCAGTTAAGATAATTTTGGCATTTGTATTAGAAGTCAAAGTCACGATGTCAAATTGATAGTTGGAAATGTAAGGGTAAGGCTCAGGAATAATGAGAATCATTGGTATAAGATTGATAAGTCCAATTATAATGGCGTTTAGGAACTCAGAAGTATCTGTAATTAACGAAGTCAGTAATAATACAAAGGTCAAGATGTTCTTCATCCGCTAAAGTTTGTATAACACCAAATATTGAGAGGCTTGGTAGAAGATAAGGAGCAAAGAAGTCTAAAATTGAACTAATACCAGTGGAGCAAAACCATATTAAATTTGGCAATATAGAGAGCTGTTATGAGTCTGAATAGGCTGAACTACAGTGGGTTTAAATTTTTTTGGAGGTTTGCTGACCTTGACAAAAAGAATAGATTCAGCAGGGTATTATAAAGAAAAGTCTGTTTGTAATGAATATTTAAATTTGACATCAGAAGAAACAAAAACAGCTATAAACTATAATGCTCTTTCAGTGCATACTATATGTAGTCTTCCTGTAGCCTTTGACAATGTTACAAAGAAATTGATTTTTGTACAAAATCAAGACTACATGTAATTAGTAATAAGCGGCTGATTGGACAAAGAAGTTAATTAATGAGTATAAAACACTGGCTTCTTGCTTTTTTTTAAAGTTGATGGTGAAAAAGAGTTTGGGAGAGTAGCACAGTAGAGGAAAAGGACTATTAGAATTGTGGGGAATTAAGCACAAGTGTGGGTAAAAATACAGGAGTTCTAATAGCAGTCGTTTTTATAGTTTTTAAACATTTCTTTTGGCTAATTTTGTAATGAGACTGTAAACTTTGATCTGGTTTTTGAGCATGCCTCTCCTTTCATCATCTGTAGAAGTGTTAATCTGATGCTTATGGTATTCTTTACAGTAACTCTGTATGGGATTCACCTTTTGGTAGTCACTTTTATGACCCTTTAGGAGGAAAGAGTGAATTGGAATAGTTGTTTTTAGTTTCATGGCTCTAGTGATCCTTCTTACTAAGCTTTCATGAAGTGTTAAAAAATATAGCTTCAAACTTTGATATCTCTTTATTCTGTTCCTCACCTTTATCTTGGCTTTTTTCCTCTTTTCTTTTCCCTATTGTCCCTGTCTTGCTTAATTGGAATTCTGTTTCCTAGAAGGGAACCTCAGTCAGTAATTCAAGCCTACTCAGATCTCACCACACCTCTGGCTTTGCCCCCCGAGGCTCACTGGTTCAGCATTTGGAACTAAAGCATTCCCAATTTAAGCCATTGGTCTCAGTTGTTGCTGTCCTGTCCAGTGGATTCCAACTCATAGTAAACCCATGGTTGGCTATTTTGGGGCTCCCCTATTCTCAAGTTTATGTTGACATCTTTGTTTTTTTCCAGACATTTTTTGAGTCCTGGTATGATGCTGTGGGTTAGTGCGCCAGGCTGCAAAGCCATTTGAACTGCAAGGTTGGTGGTTCAAGTTCACCACCTGCTCCTTGGAAACCATATACAGGGTCGCCATGGGTCGGAACCGATTCAATGGCACTTACCAACAACAACAACAGCATTCAGTTGTAGCTTTGGTGGTTTGTTCCATCTACTTGTATTTTGGGTTTTTCTGTCAAAAGAATCTGTCATTTAGATAGTTTGGTAGATCTTACTTGGGGATTTGGATTTTTATTAGTCTAGTCATTCTGCTTGTTTGGTTGGTTGGTTTTTATGGGGGAGGAGAGTTATGAAGGGGAGCTATGGGAGTCTGAAAAAGTAAGTCACTTCCACAGTTTCCCCAGAATGTTTATCCTCACTCTTGAGTGATACTTTAGCTGAATATAGAATCCTGTGTTGTTAGCTATTTGCTCAGTACTTTGTCCATATTAATACACAACTCTAAAGAAGAAAGAACCAAAACTAACATCTCCAAAAATTAGAAAAAGAGCAGCAAAGGAAGGCTACAGTCACTAGAAGGAAGGAAGTAATAAAAATTAGAACAGAAATAAATGAAATATGAAACAAAAACTGTAGAAAGAATCAACAAGATAAGAAGTTGGTTCTTTGAAAGGATTAATGAAAGCAACAAACCACTGGGAACTTTAACAAAAGAAGAAGCAAATAACACAAATAAGAAATGATATGGGTGACATCATAACAAATCAATGGAAATAAAAGGAATAATAACAGAAAACTCTGAAGACTTTTACTCCAACAAATGTGAAAAATCCAGATTTAGGGGCTCTGAAACATAGTATAAGTATCCTATCAAACATAATGAAAACATACACACAGTAGAAGACAAAAATAGATAAATGGGACCTCTTAAAAATTAGATCCCTGTATCAACAGATTTTACCAAAAGAGTAAAGAGAACCCACAGACAGGTAAAAAGTTTGACAATGACATATTAGACAAGGGACTACTGTCTAAAATTTATAGAATACTTCAGCATTTTAAGAAGACAAATAGTCCAATTAGAAAATGGGCAGAGAACATCAACAGACCAGAGATAAAACCAAAAAAGACTGTCAACAGACATATGAAGAAATGTCCTGAACATTAGCCAGTGTTGTTGCTAAGTGCCATTGAGTCAGTTCAGACCCATAGCTACCCTGTATAGGGTTTCTGAGGAGCGACTGATGAGCTTGAACTGACAACTTGTGGATCAAACCAACGTTGCTGTCCAGCGCATTAACCCACAGCACCACAAGACTCCTGATCATTAGCCAGTTCAGCCTCACCAGCTACTAATTGGAAACCCTATACAGGGTCACTATGAGTTGGAACTGACTTGATGACATTTAACAATAACAACAACAAATGTTCATTGCAGCCTTTTTAATAATAGCAAAAGAATAGAGACAACCTAACTGTTCATCAGCAAAGGAGTGGTTGAATAAATTTTGGTATATATACACATAATGAAATATTCCACAATATTGAAGAATAATGATAAAGCTGTAAAACACCACATAACATGGAGGAAATTGGAGGACATTATGCTGAGTTACATTGTTGTTGTTGTTAGGTGCTATTGAGTCAGTACCAACTCATAGCAACCTTATGAACAGCAGAATGAAACACTAACCAATCCTGGGCCAACCTCACTACTGTTGCCATGCTTGAGTCCGTCGATGCTACCACATGGCCAGTCCATCTCGCTGGATGTCGTCCTCTTTTTCTCTGACCCTCCACCTTACCAAACATGATATCCTTCTCCAGCGATTGAACCCTCCTGACAAC
>NW_006408555.1:18824142-18824684 GCF_000296735.1 Chrysochloris asiatica
GAACACTTAATTGAGCTCATGAGGAATCTGTGGACCAAGAGGCAGTTGTTCAAACAGAACAAGGGGACACTGAATGATTTAAAATTAAGAAAGGTGTGCTACAGGGTTATATTCTTTCACCATACCTATTCAACCTGTATGCTGAGCAAATAATTTGAGGAGCTGGGTTATATGAAGAAAAATGTGGCATAAGGATTAGTGGAAGACTCATTAACAACCTGTGATATGCAGATGATACAACCTTGCCTGCTGAAAGTGAAGAAGACTTAAAATATTTACTGATGAACATCAAAGAGCACAGCATTTGGTATGGATTGCATCTCTGTAAAGAAACAAAATTCCTCACCACTGGACCAATAAACAACATTTTTATCAACAGAATAAAGATTGAAGTTGTCAAGGACTTTCATTCTTCTTGGATCAACTATCAACACTCATGGAAGCAGCAGTCAGGAAATCAAAGGACGTATTGCACTAGGCAAATCTGCTGCACAAGACCTTTTAAAAGTGAAGAGCGAAGATGTCAGCTTGAGGACTAAGGT
>NW_006408555.1:18824784-18842911 GCF_000296735.1 Chrysochloris asiatica
GACCCAAGTCATGTTGTTTTCAATAACCTCATATGCATGCGAAAGCTGAACAATTAATAAGGAAGACCGTAGAAGAATTAATGCTTTTTGAGTTGTGGTGTTGGAGGGAGAATATTGAAAATGCCATGGGCTGCCAAAAGAAACAACAGATCTGTGTTGGAAGAAGTGCAGCCAGAGTGCTCCTTGGAGGCTAGGATAGCCAAACTTCGTTTCTCATACTTTGGACATATTGTCAGGAGGGACCAGTCACTGGAGAAGAATATCATGTTTGGTAGGTGGAGGGTCAGAGAAGAGGAAGACCCCCAGTGAGATGGATTGGCTAAGGGGCAACATCAATGGGCTCAAGTGTGGCAAAATAGTGAAGTTGTTTTGTTCTGTTGTGCATAGGGTCGCTATGAGTTGGTATCGACTCGATGACACCTAACAATAATAACATAAAAAATTCAATAGCATGGATCATGTTCATGTTGTTCATTATCCCTTTGCTTTTCTAAAATATTCCATCTCTATTAGCAGAAACTCAGTGTCTCCTAAACAATGGTTCCTCCCTTCTTCCTCCTTTCTGTTCCTGCTAATCACTAATTTGGTGTTATATATTTATCCTTTATGATTGACTTATTTCACTTAGAATAATATTTTCAAGGTTCATTCATGTTGTAGCATGTATTGGGATTACATTTCTCTTTATTGTGCAGTAATAGTCTATTGTATGGAGCACATTTTTTTAATGCATTCATTTGTTGATGGACAACTAGGTTCTCACCTTTTGTATATTATGAAGTGCTTCAGTGCACACTGTGATACCTATCTCTTGTTTGTATTCTTTTTTGCCTCTTATGGACAAATAACTACAAGTGGAATTGTTCGATCTTATGATGGTGGCTCTGTAGGGCAAGCGCTGCACTGCCAAGGCAGTTCAAACCCGTCAGCTGCCCTGCAGAAAGAAAGATGAGACTTTCTGTTCCCGTAAAGACTTACATCCCCGAAAACCGTATACAGAGTTGCTATGAGTCAGAAATGACTCGATGGCAGTAGTTTGGGTTTGGTTTTTGCTTATGGTTGGTTGTTCTGCTTAATTTTTGAGCAATTGCAAAACTGTTTTCCACAGTGACTGTACCATTTTTTAATCCGTCTTGGTGTGGCACTGTAGGATAAGCACTGGACTGCAAGGTCGATTTTAAGTGCAGGATCGGCAGTTCAAAGTCACCAACCGCTCCTCAGAAACCCTATTCAGGTCATTGTGAGTCTAAACTGACTCAAAACACTTAACACTAACTAGCAATTGGTGAAAGTTCTGATAGATTTGTGTCATTGCCAACACCTGTTAATTTCTTTTTAAAAATCATTGCCATTCTCATGGAGGTCCGGCAGTATTTCATTGGGGTTTTTATTTAAATCTCCTTAGTATTGAGGAGTCATTTGTGCTACTATAGAATAAACACTGGACTGCTAACCTAAAGGTCGGTAGTTGAAACCTACCAACCACTCCTTGGAAACTCTATGCATGGTCACAATGAGTTGGCATGGACTCAGCAGCACTTAACAGCAACAGTAATGTTGAAAGGAGCCCTGGTGGCACAGTGGGTTAAACATTGAACTTATAACCGAAAGGCTGGTTGAACCATCCAGCTGCTCCACTGGAGAGAGATGAAGAAGTCTGTTTCTGTAAAGATTGACAGCCTTGGAAACACTATGGAGCAGTTCTGCTCTGTCCTGTTGGGTCTTTTGAGTCAGATTCCAGTTGATAGCAGTGGGTAATGATATTGAGCCTCTTTTCCTAAGTAAATGTTGGCCACTTATTTATTCTCTTGTGTGAAATGTCTGTTCAATTTCTGTGCCCATTATTTGATCAGGTTATTTTTTTGTTGTTGTACTGTTGTTGTTATGTGCCTTCGAGTTGATTCTGACCCATAGCGACCCTGTTGTATAGGGCTTCCAAGGAGCAGCTGGTGAGCTTGAACCACTGACATTTCAGTTCAAATGCCTTTGCAGTCTGATGCATTAACTCACAGCACCACACCAGGACTCTTGTACTGTTGTAGGAGTTGTTTATATATTCTGGATATTAAATCCTTATCCAGACATAAGATTCTTGATTTTTTTTTTTCTAATCTTTCGGTTGTCTTTTCATTTTATTGATAGTCTTTTGATGCTCAAGTTTTAAATTTTGATGTATTTCAATGTATCTACTGCTGCTGATGCATCTGGTGTCATATTTAGACAGTATAGTTTTAAACCTCTCCAGTTTAATTTTTTTATTAATTGGTAATATGTAAACATGAATCACTGTAAAACATGGCATTAATGTTGACAACAACAAGTCAAAAAACTTGGCTTGTTGGGCAAATGTGATAAGCTGTCATGGAACATGTGACATTCAGTAAGCCTTTAAAGGGGGATGTATGGGGTATGTTCGGGAGTTAGGCTGCTTTTAGTGGTCAGTATCATAGTGGGAAAAGTTCACTGGAACAAATTTTGAAAATTTTGAAAGCCAGTGATAAATATCACTTATTATGGATGTATTATTATATGAAGAAAAATTTTGAAAATATTGCTACTAGGGCTCCAGTTCATACATGCACAGGTGTATTCTAAACAAAATGTGTTTAAATGTGTGTATGATCATTGGGTGACTGCAGCACATTCTTTTGGTAATACATTTGTCTTAGCGTATTCAGGTGCCTTTTTAAAAAAGTCCAGCCCAAACAGTTGTTTTTAAGGAACCTGCTATGGAGCTGTAGGATAAGCAGTGGATTGCTAAGCACAAGGTCAGTGCTACAAACCCACCAGGCATCTTCAGACACCCTATAGAGGATCTCTTTGTGTCAGAACTGACTCGATGGCACTTAACAAACACTTGGTCAGTTAAACTCAAGGCAGAGAGGCAAGGTTAGAAGATTATGGCCATCTCTTTTTTTGGGATCCCACACAGGTAACCTTTATAGTTTTTCTGAGACAACACAGGATGACCATGGGGGCTTATTATGAAGAAGTTTGAAGAAAACTGAAAATGCATTGGTGAGCAAAAGACCAGGAAGGTTGAACTAAGGAATTGTTTTCCATTAGGACAATGCACATGCTCATTCTTCAAATATAGTAAAGGCTGTCCTTTTAGAATTTTGGGGGGAAATCTTACCTCATCCACTCTACAGTCCTGACATTGTTCTTTCAGACTTTTTTTGTTACTAAAATTCAAAGAATATTTTAAAGGAACACACTTTGAGTACCTCAAGGGTGGCCAGCTGCCATTTTGACCTGGTGTAAATGGAAGATGGCAGATTTTCAGGGAAGGGTTAGAGAGATGGAAACAGTTCTGAAGTATAGACACCTAGCTATATCAAGAAACAGAAGGTAACCATTTCAATATTTTTGTTTAATAAATGTTTCTTTGATTTTATAGAAATACTACTTGACTTACTCTTACTTGCCCTATAAGAATAGGAACTAATTTTCCCTTCAATAAACAAACATAGAACAAAAAGTCACAATTTGAGTAGAGTAAAATGACATATAAGTTGGGGGCTGATTTTTTCATTTTCATGTATGACTCAGTTCAGTGAACTCATCTACACTGAGAGCCTCGCCTTTACATTTCTTTAATCCACATTTATTGTTGTTCTTATTGTGTGTTGTCGAGTCAGTCTGACTCCTAGTGACCCTGTAATAGGGTTTCTAAGGAGCGACTGGTGGGTTTGAACTGCCAACCTTGTGGTTAGCAATCCAGTGCTTATCCTACAGTGCCAGACGAGGATCTATATTTGTTGCTGTCGATAAGTGTTGTCGTGTTGGTTCCAAATCATTGCAACCCTGTATAGAGTTTCCTAGGAGCGGCTGGTGAATTTGAACCACCAACCTTGCAGTTCAAATTGATTTTGCAGTCGTATGCTTATCCTACAGTGTCATACCAGGACCCTAAATACTGAGAATCCAGCCAAAGAATGAATCTTTTGCAACCATGATTCTTAAAAGATAATTAGCACCGTATCATGGCCACAGACATCTATTGGAAAAATCAGGCTTCTGTGTTAATTCAAACCTTTTAGGGAATTTCATATGTTAACAGCACTTTGGAAAGATATTGATGACTCTGACTGCATATTTGCAAAAATGAAGTTAACTTCTTCCATTTGAGAATAAAAGATGAGATATACCTTCCCAGTTGAAATAAATTTTAAGAAAGATTGGTTTTAAGTCACCGGATATCACATAATGAAGGACAGTAATCCCTGAGAGATGATGAGAAACAAACAAGGTGAGCCTTATGATTAACCTAGTTTACTGACTTGAGTTCCAAGGTCCTAGTGTTGGATGAGGAACATACTTGGAGCACAACAGAATCACTGGGTTGAGGAGATAAAACTGAGACCGAGGTAACTGTAATTTGCCAGTAGAATATCAGAGAAGAGTGTCCAGTAGAGAGTAAGAACTCTGGAGATCTTAACAAGGTCCCCCACAGAGTTTATATGCATAATTGCAAGGATACTACTTGAGGCCAGGGAAGACCCATCCTAAAGGATGAGAAAATGGTACCTGAAATTCGTACAGTTTTGTGATATGTTTCAGTACAGTTATGAGAAAGGTCTTTCTTCTATAGTAGGGAATAATTTGCCTTCTTCTTCTTGTTAGGTGCCATCGAGTTGGTACCAACTCATGGCGACCTAATGCACAGCAGAACGAAATACTGCCCGATCCTTGGCCAACCTCACTACTAATTTGCCTTGTTGTTGTTGTTGTTGTTGTTGTTGTTGTTGTCAGGTGCCATCGAGTCAGAATCGACTCATAGCGACCCCATGCACAGCAGAATGAAACAATGTCCGATCCTGGGCCAACCTCGCTATCGCTGCCACAATTGATGCCATCAATGATGCCACCTGGCCAATCCATCTCGTTAGGGGTCTTCCTCTTTTTCTCTGACCCTCCACCTTACCCAGCATGACATCCTTCTCCAGCAACTGTTCCCTCCGGACAATATGTCCAAAGTATGAGAGAGAAAGCTTAGCCATCTTGGCCTCCAAGGAGCACTCTGCTTGCACTTCTTCCAAAACAGATCTGTTGGCAGTCCATGGCACTTTCAGTATTCTCCTCCAACACCACAACTCAAAGGCATCAGTTCTTCTATGATCTTCCTTATTCACTGTCCAGCTTTCGCATCCATATGAGGTTATTGAAAATACCATGGCTTGGGTCAGGCGCACCTTAGTCCTCAAGCTGACATCTCTGTTCTTCAATACTTTAAAAAGTTCCTGTGCAGCAGATTTGCCCAATGCAATACGTCGTCTGATCTCTTGACTGCTGCTTCCGCGAGTGTTGATAGTTGATCCAAGAAGAATGAAGTCCTTGACAACTTCAATCTTTTCTCCACTAATAAGAATGTTGTTTATTGGTCCAGTGGTGAGGATTTTTGTTTTCTTAACATTGAGATACAAGCCATATCGAAGGCTGTGCTCTTTGATCTTCATAAGTAAATGTTTCAAGTCCTCTTCACTTCAGCAAGCAAGGTTGTATCATCGGCATATTGCAGGTTGTTAATGAGTCTTCCTCCAATCCTACCTTAGATGATATATATTTAATTATAGGTGAATAGATTTTATTCTGTCACAGACAGCATGGTATTTCAAGATAGATATTGAAATGTCACTTTTGGCAGTGAATGTTACACTACTCTTCTTTGTCAATCATAGTAAACCATATGCTTGTCAGATTTAGAATGGCCATTTTAACTCGTTAAGTGCCGTTGAGTTGGTTCTGACTCATGGTGACCCTTATATAGAGTTTCCAAGGAGTAACTGGTGGGTTTGAATCGCTAACCTTGTAGTTCATACCAACCTTGCAGTCGGGTGCTTATCCTATAGCGCCACACTAGAACTCCTTTCATTAATGCCTAGGATATCAATCTTTATGCATTCCAGTAACCAGATTTTTTTAGTACAGTGACTGTGTACCAATTCTCCTAGATTTACTTCGTATATTCCATGTTGTAATTATTAATGGGTGCTTGCAGCTGTGTCTCTACATTTTAAGTCATGCTACATCAGCAAATGAAGGTCCCAAAAGCTTTGCTCCATCAAATCGTTATGGTTGACTCTTCTTTGAGGAGACTGCTCTTGCTGTCAAATTTTGAGTTGCTTTCCAACCTCAGAGACTTATGTTCTGGCACTCTATCAGGCACAATTTCACTGCTATTCATAAGATTTTCAGAGCCTAATCCTTCAGAAATCAACAACCTATTCTTCTTCCTAGCTTTTTCTTAGTTTGGAAGCTCTGATGAAAGCTGTCCACCATGGGTGACCCTTTTGGTATTTAAAATACTAGTGGTTTGACTTCCAGAAGTGAAACATCATGGATGCCATCATGGTATGAGAAACTGACAGATCTATGTTGATATGCAATGCTGTCTATAATAGGATAATATTTATATTGCCTATAACAAAGACCAGTTAATACAACTGTTACTCAGATTTATACACCAATAACCAAAGCCAATGATGAAGAAGTTGAAGAATTATACCAACTTCTTCATCTGAAATTCATGAAGCATGCAATCAAGAAGCATTGATAATTACAGGTGATGGGAATGCAGAAGTTGAAAACAGAGAAGGGATCTATCAGTAGTTGGAAAAGAAGGCTTTGGTGATAGAAATGATGCTGGAGACTGCATCATAGGATTTAGCAAGACCAGCAACTTCTTCATTGTAAATACGTTTTTTTCAACAGCATAAATGGTGATTATACATGTAGACCTTGCCAGATACAATACACATAGGAATCCAATTGACTACATTTCTGGGAAGAAACTATGGAAAAGCTCAATATCATCAGCCACAACAAGGTCAGGCAGCATCATGGAATAGATCTTGAGTTCATATGCAAGTTCAGACTGAAGCTTAAGAAAATCTAAACAAAACCATTAGAGTCAAAATATGACCGTGAATATATCCCACTTGGATTTGGAGACTATATCAAGAACAGATTTGACGCACTGAACACTAATGGCTGAAGACCAGACAAGTTATGGGATGACATTAAGAACATCAAGCATGAATAAACCAAAAGGCCATGAAAAATACAGGAAAGAAAGAAAAGATGAAAGTGAATGTCAGAAGAGACCCGGAAACTTTTTCTCAAATGTAGACTAGCTAAGGCAAATGGAAGAAATGATGGAAGTAAAGAGCTGAACAGAAATATTCACTGGACGGTTCAAGAAGACAAACAAAGCATTATAATGAAATGTGCAATGACCTGGATTTAAAATGTGCAAAGACCAGCATTTCTCAAGCTGAAAAAACTGAAGTAAAAAAAATCAAACCTCGACTTACAATATTGAAGGTTTTTACGGGCGTTATCAGGGTGGATTCAGACCTCGGACACGTTTTCACGAGGGACCAATCATGCTTGGTAAAGTGGAGAGTTTAGCACAGTGGCAGCAGCATTGGGCTCAAGCATAACAATTCTGAGGATGGTGCAGGACCAGACAGTATTGCATTCTGTTGTGCAGAGGGTTGCTATGACTTGAAACAAAGTTGACGACACCTAACAGCAACAATGGATAAAATATTTAATGGTTCAGAAAGCATCAAAAGAAGATGGATGGAATATGTGGAGTCGCTGTACCAAAAAAATCCTTGTTGATGTTCAACCATTTTAGGAGGTAACATACGATCAAGAACCGATGGTACTGAGGGAAGAAGTTCAAACTTCACTGAAGGCATTGATGAAAAATAAACTACCATGGGCTGCCAGAAGAACAAACAGTCTGTCTTGGAAGAATAGCTAGAATTCTCCATAGAAACAAGAATGGAGAGATTTATCTCATGTATACTGGACATGTCATGAGGAGAGACCAGTCCCAAAAAGAATGACATCATGTTAGGTAAAAGTAGCAGGTCTGTGAAAAAGATGACCTCCAGCAAACTGAATTGACACAGTGGCTATAACAATTGTCTCAAACATAAACAGTTTTGAAGATGGTGCAGGGCCAGACAGGGTTTCATTCTGGACTAGGCAATATTTCGTTTTGTTGTACATAGGGTAACTATGAGTCAGAGCTGACTAGATAACAACAGTAATGACAAGATGAAGTACTGCTTTAGTCCTACCTCACAGAGCTTAAAATCAAGACCTGAAAAATTCAAACTGTTATCAAGTAGTTTAAGTGCACATCAGAACAAAACTTTACAGTCAAATTTATAGGACTATAAAATACTCAGCATACACAAAGGTAAAATTCTCAGTGTCTAATATACAATCATGGAGTCCTTGTGTGGTGCTGTAGGACTAGTAATGAACTGCTAATCTCATGGTCAGAATTCAAACCTACCAGCCACTCCTTGGAGACCCTATACTGGATCACTATGAGTCAGAACTGACTCAATAACACTTAACAGCAGCAGTATACAATAAAAGATTGCTAGTTACATAGAGTCTGCAAAACGCAACTCATAATGTAGAGAATAGCCAGTCAACTGAAATTGACCTTGTACTGAATAACTTTGTCTAAGATGAAAAATACACTTGATGGGAATAACAAAAGATTTCATTAGTAGACTTGAAGACATGGCATTGAAAATTATCAAAAATGAATGGGGCATACAGATTAAAAAAAAAAAAATTCATAAAAAATACAACAGAGTATCACAGAGCCATGGATCAACTTCAAATGGCCTAATAACCAGGAGTTCCTGGGAAAAATGGGAAGGAGCCCTGATGAAACCATGGGTTAAATGTTGGGCTGGTAACGTCAAGGTTAGTAGTTCAAATCCACTAGTTACTTTGTAGGAGAATGAGGAGGCTGTCTGCTCCCATAGAGATTTATAGTTCCTAAAACCTTCTGGAGTTCTGGTAGCGTAGTGGTTACGAATCGGGCTGCGAACCTTAAGGTCAGCGGTTCAAAACTACCAGCCGCTCCGCGGGAGAAAGATGAGGCTTTCTACTCCTGTAAAGATTTACACCCTCGGAAACCCTGTACAGGGTCGCTATGGGTCGGACCCGACTCGATGGCACTTAACAACAACAACAACAACAAAACCTTCTGGAGCAATTCTACTTGGTCCTTTAGGGTCTGTGTGAGTCAAAATTGATTCAGTAGCTGTGCATTTGGTTTCCTGGGGGGAAGATAGAGGGTAGGAAGAAACTGAAAGTATATTTGAAAAAATAATGTCTGAGAAATTTTACATTTTGATGTGACACATTTCCACCAATCCAAGTTGCTCAGTATAATAAGTATAATAAACATGGATAAAACTACATCAAGTCACATCATAGTAAAATTGCAATGTGATAAAATCATTGATAGAGAAAAATCTTAAAAGCAACCAGAGCGGGGAGGAAATGACATATTACATATAAAGAAACAAAAATAAGATGACAACAGGTTCTTTACTGGAACCAGTGCACATGAAAGACCGTGGAACGATGTCTTCATTGTATTGAAAGAAATATGTAAATTGAGTTGAATCAAAATCATTGAAATACTCAGTCTTGAACTTAGAGCAATGTAACAAATCTGATAGTCACAAATCAGATTTGTGATGACATCATCTGTATAGGCAATATGACAAAGCTATGGATCGTAGAAGAAATGATGCCTTTGAGTTGTGGTGTTGGAGAATATTAAAAGTGCCATGGACTGCCAAAAGAACCAATAGATCTGTTTTGGAAGAAGTGCAGCCAGAGTGCTCCTTGGAGGCCAGGATGGCTAAGCTTCATCTCTCATACTTTGGACATATTGTCAGGAGGGAACAGTTGCTGGAGAAGGATGTCATGCTGGGTAAGATGGAGGGTCAGAGAAAAAGAGGAAGACCCCCAATGAGATGGATTGGCCAGGTGGCATCTTTGATGGCGTCAAGTGTGGCGGCAGTAGTGAGGTTGGCCCAGGATCGGACATTGTTTCGTTCTGCTGTGCATGGGGTCGCTATGAGTCGGTTCCGACTCAATGGCACCTGACAACAACAACAACAACATTGATGTACCTGATGTGGCACTGTAGACTGATTACTGCACAGTCAGCAGTTCAAATCCACCTCTCACTCACTCCTCAGAAACCCTATACAAGGCCACCATGAGTTGAAACTGACTTGACGGCACTTGACAACAACGAACTTAAAAAACAAGGAATTACGCACCAGTCATCCTATATATTCTTTACATACCCTCTGATTATGTATAGCAGCAACTTTATTTTCAGGACCATTATTGTTTCTGATTGAAAATGGACACAGTTCACAGATCGAGTCATAGATTCCAAAAGCCAGTAGTATCATTGAGTTCTTATAAGCAGAGGCTATAACGGAAACACTAGCGTTGCTTTTTATTTATGCTCATCTCTCAATGAACATTTACTCCCATGCTTCTTACCCAACTGTCTTCCAGATGTTTATTTACTAGCTTTCTAGAGAAAGAATGTTAACTCTTCTTGTGTTTGGGGGTGGAACCATCCTCTGGATGCATTTGTTTGTGCAGGAGCTCTGGTAGCGTAGTGGTTACGAATCGGGCTGCGAACCTTAAGGTCAGCGGTTTGAAACTACCAGCTGCTCCGCGGGAGAAAGATGAGGCTTTCTACTCCCATAAAGATTTACATCCTTGGAAACCCTGTGCAGGGTCGCTATGGGTCGGAACCGACTTGACGGCACTTAACAACAACACCACCTCTTTCAGCTTATTTCTCTGGTAATCCATTGACTCTGCAGTCTCATCTGGGATGCTACAGCTCTCTGCCTGGGGAGAAATGGAACTCGATCTGCCTCATTTATAGGTCCTTTTGAGGAACAAGCAGGAAGTCCGTAATTTTATGGTATTTGTACCCTGTGTGCCTAAATGGCTGTGTTGTTGTTAAGTGCTGTCGAGTTGATCCTGACCCATAGCGACCCTGTGTAGGGTTTCTGAGGAGCAGCTGGTGAGCTTGAACTACCAACCTTGCACTTCAAACGGCTTTGTAGTCAAAGACAAAGGAAAGAGCAATCTTTTGAAAGAGGAAGGCAAGGTAAAAAACAAACCCTCTACCACTGTGACTCAGCGACCCTACCTACCCACTAGGACAGAGTGGAACTGCCCCATAGGGTTTCTAAGGCTGTAGATCTTGACAAGCAGATTGTCGTATCTTTTTCCTGTGGAGCAGCTGGTGGATTCAAACTACCAACCTTTCAGTTAGCAGTCTAATGCTTAAGCACTGTGCCACCAGTTACTAGAGGCAAGGACTAAACCATGAAAAAGAGAGTTAGAGTTAGAGCCTAACCACTGATGCCTTTCTCACTTGTCCCTCCTCTCTGCTTCTCAGTAGTATTTCTCAAGTTAAGATATCGTAGCCCAAGAGTTAAGACCGTTCCTCTGAAAAGCTATCATTCCTATGTTAAGAAAGGATTCAAAAGTTGGATAATAGTCTTTGTGTACCATATTGGGAGGGGGAGGCAGTCATAAAGGACCACCAATAAATTATTGTGCCTTTAATTTAAAATCTCAAGAAGAAAGATTCAGAAGAATCAAGCTAACTGGTGAAAGAATCTTTAGAAACCATATGCTTCTAGATGGAGGGAAGAAGGGAGGGAGGGAGGGAGGGAGGAAAGTAGATAGGTGGATAGTAGATTGAGTCTACTTACCCATAAAGTGAGGAAAATAGAAAGCTGCCTCTATTTTAATGACCCGTTCGAGTACACTTGTCCTGTTGTAATTCAGGTTGCAGAGAACCGCAGGTGCAAACATCTCCTTCAACCTGACTCTTAACCCTGTTTATGCTATTGTAACATGTCTAAACTTCCTAAAAATGACTTTGGAAGGTCACTAGTCTGTAACAGGGTATAGACACTACCCTGTTTTAAAGCAAAATAACGAACAGCTTCCTAACTAGCACATATAAGCCACTCTAAGATGCTGCCGTTCCACATTTTCCAGGAGGAAAAACTGTTAATTCCAAGTAGACTAATATCTACATCACCATGATACTGAAGAAAGAGCTTCAGATTTCTTAGCTAATGGCTCTCAATGTAATTTAAGTACTTAAATTCTCTGATACAAATTCCTCAACTACCACTACAGTTTTGTTTTATGTGACTTATGAAAAAATTAGCTATAGAAGAATTTGAATTGTAGTCACCATTCTTCAAAGAGCTGAAGCAATGAACCTTTCTCTACAAAACTGTTGTTAAAGTGCCATCAAGTTGGATCCGACTCAACCCTATGCAGGGTTTCCAAGGGTGTATGTACATCTTTGCACAGAACATGGGAACATTGAATGGTTTAAGATTAAGAAAGGTGAGCTACAGGGTTGTATTCTTTCACCACACTTACTCAACCTGTATGCTGAGCAAACAAACTGAGAAGCTGGGTTCTATGAAGAAAAACGTGGCATCAGGATTGGAGGAAGACTCATTAACAACCTGAAATATGCAGATGATACAACCTTGCTTGCTGAAAGAGGACTTAAAATACTTACTGATGACAATCAAAGACCAGTTGCATCTCAATGTAAAGAAAACAAAAATCCTCACCACTGGACCAATAAACAACATTCTTATCAATAGAAAAAAGACTGAAGTCAACAAAATGGAAGCAGCAGCAGCAAAGAAATCAAACGACGTATTGCATTTGGCAACTCTGCTGCACAAGACCTTTTTAAAGTGTTGAAGAGTGAAGACGACAGCTTGAGGACTAAGGTACACCTGATCCAAGCCATGGTATTTTCAGTAACCTCATATGCATGCGAAAGCTGGACAGTGAATAAGGAAGACCGTAAAATAATTGATACATTTCAGTTCAGATAAAAAGAGGAAGACCCCCAGTGAGATGGATTGGCAAAGTGGCAGCGTCAATGTGTTCAAGCGTGGCAATAATAGTGAAGTTGGCCCAGAACTGGGCAGTGTTTCGTTTGTTGTGCATAGGGTTGCTGTGAGTCGGTACCAACTCGAAGGCACTTAACATCTTTGTATGAACAGAAAGCCCCATCTTTCTCCTGAGGAGTGTTTGGTGGGCACAAACGTGACCTTGTAGTTTGCAATGCTAATTCTACAGAGCCACCATGCTCCTCCCCTCTGCAAAACTGTTGCTTAGTGCTGTTGAGTCAATTCTGACCCATAGCAACCCTATATAGGGTTTCTGAGGAGCATCTGGTGGGTTTAAACTACCAACCTTGCAGTTAACAGTCTCAGTGCTTATCCTGTACCACCATACGAGGACTCCAAAAACTAGTTCCATTTAAAACGTTTCAGTATGATCCTCCCTGTCACATTGTAACATCCTTATTGCTTAGAAAGGCAAATGTGGCTTTGATGCTTAACAATTTTATTTTTCTTATTCTACCTTTTTGATGAGTGGGAATAAAGACCAGTGACCTAGTGAGATAGAAGTCATATGCTTTTCTAGGGCACCCAAAAGAAGGGTAGAATGCCAGAGTTTCGTTTGGGACAATGACACTACTTGTTTGGCATTGAGGAAGGAGCACTGGCCAGGTTCCCAGGAGATGTTGGTTCTTACAAGAGCTCTGTGGCCTTACTCAGCTTTTCTGAGCATTAGTTAATGATCTGTTCTGTCGGTGCCAGTCGTGGAATTCTTTGAAATTTAGAGTTAATAGGGTTACTGTTCTTATCGAATATCCCAGTATAGAATATCTAAGAAGACTCAGTTGACAGTGGCTGACTGAGCTAATAGAAGGCTTCCTAGCCAACTCTTATAAAGAAGAAAAGACCCCCATTGACCACAGACAGGTGATTCAGACCTCACCAAGGACACAGAGGCTGCAGTGCCACTTGTTCTAGGTCAGCTGCTAGAGTTTTTAAACTTACTAATCAGCAGTGGCTATAAATTATAGATGAATGGAAGGCATTTGGGCCTGCTCTTGGATGTACTCCTTGTTAATGAATTTTAGGCATTTTCTACAGTGAGAAGGGAGGATTTGATAAGAAGATAGAATCGTTACTTGTATGTGGTAGCACTCTGCTAATACTGTTTTGCAAACTGTTCCCACCTCAACTTTGGCTCTGCCAGAGGTTTAGAGGAGTCCTTTGCTAAGAAAGGGTGAATATAAACATTTGTCTGTTTAATTTTGCTTACCTTTCATATCTTTTTGTCTTAAACACAAGATTTGATTTTTGTATTGGAGAAATTGGACCTTCTCTCCTGTCATCACCAAAACGTCCTTTGTTTGAGGGCGTGTCAAGTGTCAAAAATTCTCACAAACATTTAAACTAAAAATGTGTTATCAGGACTTTATGGTGTCAATGGACAAGCTTATCCTTCTCAATTCAATAGACTGTCTAGCTTCACGTCCAAAACTTGTGAAATTTTTGTGATTGTCAGGGGATGAGAAAGACAAGCACACTTAGAAGTAGCAAAGAACTTGTGCACATACATAGTCGTATACTTAATGTACATGTCAACTCAAGATTCTGTTCTAATTTACACTTCTTATTAGTTACCAGCTTTTTTCTGACTCTGTTTTATATTTATACACATATACAAAATTTGGTAACAGAGACGAGAGCTTTTTGCTCATATTTTTTTTTTAATGTATCACAATGAGCAGGAAACATACTTGATGAAATATTTTCAAAGGAGTATATTTAATTACCATCTACAATCAACTTAACTATGACAACAAAGTTTTTGTGACAAATTTTTTTTTTCTTTTTTCAGTTTGAAAGTTCCATGTGGTTCTGTTTGTTAGTCTTCCATGTATTTTGGTACAGTTCGAGATCAGCATTGTTACAGTAACAAAAAAGCTAACAAGACTACATTATAGAAAAACACCAAGAACATCATTTTTGGTTTCACTTGCTCTATTTTTTTTTTTTTTTTTGTACATTGCAAAGGCTGTTCATATACCTCTTCACCTCAGGGTCACGTTCATTTATGCTTCTTTCCTACTCAAACTTGCCCCCCCCCCCCCCCCCCCCCCGCAAAGTAAACAAACAAAAGAACTAGTCAAAGCTTTGTTTCACAGTGGGCAGTATCTCAGCGCCAACAAACAACCAACTCAATCTATGCTTCTATTTAAAATGTTTTAATTTAATTTATTTAAAAAAAATATATGTCCATGAACATCAAGTGCACTGGTCACCGCCTCTCTCCTGCAACTTCCTGCCCTGCCTGATAAACTCAGGTTTAAACACATGCCGTCTGTTTTACTTTCTTTTCAATTATGTAAAACTTTGGCCACATTCATCTCTTTAAATAGCTTTTAATTTAACAAAACAAAAGCTTCCTAGCTGTATTAATCTTTTTTCCTTGTTTTTATTTTTTTGTGTTTTTAAAATTTTTATTATTCTTTTGGAAAGATGGAGGAAGGATGGGTGAAGTAACTCCCATTCTGGGGGTCCTTTGGCGCTATGACTGGTGTCCAGCACCAACCCACACTATGGAGTATTTTAAAAAAAAAAAAACAACAATGGCGGCGAACAACTAATTTAAAAGTGTGTTGAGATATCCTACTCAGCTACCTACTATGCAGCAGATAGGAGTAAATTCCCCGAGTGAGATCAATCTAAATATTAAACAGTTGAGCATTATAGTGAACTTCATGCTTTTTAAATGATACCAGTCACAGCCACAGTGAATGTCAGCCCACAAACATCTAAAGAGCTCACATTTGACGTTTAATCTTCACCATTACTGAGTGCTTTGCTACGTATGGGTTAATGCTGAGAATGATTTTTTTCTTTTTTTGAGTGAACATCTATGTGGGCATATTAGCTGTAGAGGAAAGCATTAAGTAAGTATGCAGGCCCACGCCATGTTGAAACAAACACAGCCCCTCTGAGGAACATTGGCTAAGCATGCTTCCACCCACCAATTTACCCAACCACTTTGCTGTCACCAAACACACCCACAAGTCAAGGCATGGCATACCAAAATACCAACAGTCACTCTGCCTCACAAAGGGAGGATGGCATAGTAGCTAGAAAAAAAGATAGAAAAAGAAAAGAAAGAACCACCGGGTGCGGGGTGGGCAAAATTACAAGGAAATGAACTTAAATTTGGGAAGGGAGAGATGAGGTGGGAAGGGAAAGAAATTGCACTGTTACCGAGCAATACCATTTTTAAAAACAAAGACTTCAGGAAAGACCTAGTAGGATTTGACAGGTAAAGCTAGTGTTAAAATTGTTAACTGGTATCACATAGAGAACCAAAAACAAAAACAAACATTTTTTTTTTCTTCTATATGATACAAACACAGAGTAACATACAACAGGTAAATGGCAAAAAATATATATATATATTTCATAGAGTTACAAACAAGATAAAATAATGGAAAAAAACTGTACAACTTTAAAATTTAAAAATGTTCATCTCAAACACAGGGAGAAAATACAAGAATTCTTGTTAAAAGAAAATAGCTTGTTAAAACAGCAAATGTTTTGTGTACTTTTTTTTTTTTTTTTGACAACTTATGCTACAACTGGATACTGGTATGAATAATTAGATGGTACTCTTTAGTATTTCTACTTAAAATTTTTTTTAAAGGAATTTGCACTGTGCAACAGCCTAGTTAGAAATATGTACAACAGTTCAGGATCTACTCTTCCATTAGACTAAAAACCAAATTCATAAAAATGAAATAGTCCCGGCTAAAAAAGAAAAAAAAGAAAAAACTTATTACATTTTCAGATCTTGGAATGCTCCAGTCTTTTTGCAAAGTCAATGAGTGGCTTCAGCACTGGGGAAAGAAGCCTGAAAGGTGACCAAATGGAACCAGCATTCACAGTCTTCAAAGTTCCCTTTTGAAACATAAGGAAGAGAATGAAGGGGGAAGAAGGATTTCACACTTTTGGGGTGAGGGGAGATTGTTTCTGTTGATGTTTGGCTATGAAAGTGAAACAGCAAAGCATCTATTTGTCTTCAAATTCTACGTTTTAGCAGCAGTTTTCCTTTCAAAGTTCAGACCGTTTTTTAAGATAAGGGGTGTTGCATTGTGTTGAGTGTTACAGGAATACGCATATTAACATAAACACAAGCGCCTCACCTACGGGTTTTTGCTTTTTGTACATTGCTATCTGCTTCTTTGTTGGCTGCACTGTGATCACTCGCCGCTCAAACTGCCTAACACAAGGACGAAACTTTGAAGCAAAAATGATGTCTTTTAGTTTATGGAGTTGTCATTAATAGTTGACTCTCTGCTTGCAGAAGCAGCACATAAACAACCTGGGAATCTTTTGTTTTACTTTCTTTTTATTAAACTAAGTCTTGTTTGTTTTAAATCAAAAACAAATTCTCAAGTAACAAGAACCCTTTCCTTGCTTCAGCAGGGAAAGGGTGTGTCTTTGGATTTTATTTAAAGCATGAAATTTCTTTTTCTGAGAGAGGAAAAAAAACAAAAACAAAAACAAACCCCTAAGGAAAACCTTTTTTTTAGGGAGTGGGGGAGAGGGGAAGCACACAGTCCAATTACACAAACAAATATTTTAGATTAGGAAAAGAATATTGGAAGCATCTATCAAACGAGAAGAAGAAGAAAAGGGGTAAAAGGAAAGATAAAAAAATCAATGCACAAGGCTAACAGCCATAGATCATTAGAGTTATATGCCTTTAAAAAGTTTGAATTCCCAACCAAAAATATTCTGAGGATCCTAGTGACCCCTAAAACCCTTTGAAATTCTTTCTTTAGTTTTATAAAATAATTTGCAGCTACCCTCTAAGAAATGAAGGCAGCCATCTTAAGTGGGAGGTTTTAGGGTAGGAGGAAGAGAGGGACAAAAGGGAGAAAAGCTTAGGTGGGTCAACGGATTGCAATCTATCTGCTAGGAATGAACAAGACAACATCAAATGAGGAGCTGTCAGCTGGACCATACAAAAAGCTAAATGTACACAAAAGATTTTTTTTTTCCTTTAAAATCTACCATACTGCTTCAGTTCATTTCCAATGCAACAATCTACTCAACACCAAAAATGGTCATATCTATCATAAATACAGAAAGTCAGTTTTTAAAACTTTTTTTTTTTTTAAGCTACAAGTCCTCAACACTCTTTGTATGTGTGGGTTTGTTTGTTTTTTTTTTTAAAAGTGGGAGTGCTTAACTTTTCCCCTTGAAATTGGATTCAGCAGAAAAGCTATCCTTAAAATCCCCAGAAAGCTAAAGCAGTTCACATTGTTTTTCCTCGAATACTTTCTGCCCATTTTTAAATTAACAAAACAAAAAAAATTTTC